>NW_028277047.1:3654375-4015000 GCF_059951505.1 Python bivittatus
ACATTCCATCTGCTAGCAGATGAAACTACCCTGCACAAATTTCATTATCCGGGGACTCCAAAGTGGGGGAAACTAGGCCAATCTTCGTAACATTCAGCTTAACATCCCCCCTGGACAACTCTACCTCCATGGAAAGACCGGAAGGAGGAGAACTTAGCTCAGGAGGGGGGGAAACTGGGGGAAGATGCCCCCGAGGCCCCTGACTGCCCCTTGGGTCCTACCCCGCACCTGCCAGGAACCAGAGGCGGTTCTCTCCAGCCGCTTCACAAGGGCGTTGCAATGGATCTCCACCCCTCGCTGTCTCGAGAAAGCCGCCAAGGCTTCTGGGAGGGTCTGCAGCCCGCCACGCAGGGACCACTGGCTCCAGCGGCCTTCCTGGGCCTGGCGGATCAGCCGGCAGTCCACCGGAGACTTTTTTGCTGGTGGGGAAGAGAGCAAAGGCTGGGAACATTTCCTGTTTGCCAAGCCTAGTTACGTGTGGCCCACAACACCACCTCCTTCTCCGCCAGACTGTTTAATATTGGTAGGTTGGCACCCTGCTTGGCAGGGTTGGCACCCCTTGGTAGGTTGGCACCCTGATTGGCAGGGTTGGCACCCCTTGGCTGGCACCCCTTGGTAGGTTGGCACCCTGCTTGGCAGGGTTGGCACCCCTTGGTAGGTTGGCACCCTGATTGGCAGGGTTGGCACCCCTTGGCTGGCACCCCTTGGTAGGTTGGCACCCTGATTGGCAGGGTTGGCACCCCTTGGCTGGCACCCCTTGGTAGGTTGGCACCCTGCTTGGTAGGGCTGGCATCCCTTGGTAGGATGGCACCCTGCTTGGCAGGGCTGGCACCCCTTGGTAGGTTGGCACCCTGATTGGCAGGATTGGCACCCCTTGGCTGGCACCCCTTGGTTGGCACCCTGATTGGCAGGGCTGGCACCCCTTGGTAGGTTGGCACCCTGATTGGCAGGGCTGGCACCCCTTGGTAGGATGGCACCCTGCTTGGCAGGGCTGGCACCCTTTGCTAGGCTGGCACCCTGATTGGCAGGGTTGGCACCCCTTGGCTGGCACCCCTTGGTTGGCACCCTGCTTGGCAGGGCTGGCACCCCTTGGTAGGCTGGCACCCTACTTGGCAGGGTTGGCACCCCTTGGTAGGCTGGCACCCTGCTTGGCAGGGTTGGCACCCCTTGGTAGGTTGGCACCCCTGGGTAGGCTGGCACCCTGCTGGTGGAGGAGAAACCCCACCAGCTCGGCCCCTCTTTCAACCCCCAAACAGCCAACGCACAATCACTGGACTGGCATATTTTGCTAAGTGGGGCTGAACTGCTTCCTTAAGCCAACATCCTAAGCCATAAATCATGGCTCTAAGCAGCGAAAGCAGGGATGGTACAACGTAGTCAGCCAGAATCAAACCAGCCACGTTACAACATGACGCCATGTGTGAACTCAATCCCAGACTTGGCTCACACATACCAAGCTATGGTTTGTTTAGCTATGGCTAATTCCAAACCATGGCTTCCACAGAACTCAAATCTCTCTCCTAACGAACTAGAGTGGCACACAGAGTTATTTTTTTACCCTCATTAAACCTGATAATTCACTATGCCTCCAAAGCCTCAAGACATAGACTGAATCGATATCAAGCAATTACGTTGTTGAACTTTGAAGCCTTGATAAGGTTGGAATAAACTCTTATGACGTGGAAGTTTCCCTTTTTCCAGTGACTCCTGAACGTCGCCTTCTCCGTCTCTCTATAAATACACTTCAGCTCCACTGAAAATAAGCTTTTCACCTAGAATACAATCCCACTTCTACTATGTGAGATCCTGCACCGGGCAGGGGGCTGGTGTAGATGACCTCAAAGACCCCTCCCCGTCTGCTATTCTCTGCCTGGCTCTTTCAGAGGATCTGAAAAGCTTTTGCACAATACTCTGTGCAAAAGATACGTGACTAACACAGCTTCCTGCGTCAGGCAGAAGATGATCTCTAAACTCCCTTCAAGGTCGTATCATTCTACAAAAAACCCATAAAGGTACAACCCTAAGAATCTCTCTCCCCGGCCTAGTTATTAAGGCTGTCCACCTCCAACTTTATTTTATGTATTTCATACATTCGGCTGATCCTCTGATGGTTTTGATCATTATTTTTTTTAAGCCTCACATTTCGCCAGGGCCATGCCCAGAATAACCGATCTGCACTTTTGTTCAGCAAGGAACAACGCTGGGAAACAGGAACGGACGCTCAGGGCACGGCAGTCCCCCGCGAAGACCCCACGGCAGAGGCTGTCGATGGCTACGTCAGCCACCTGAAAGGAGAAAACATGTGATGATTAGAGAACGTACAGTAGAAATCCCAACGTAGATTTAAAAGTAGAAGCTACTTTGCTGAGTGGAAGAACCTACTACTGGAATTACGAAGGAATTGCAGAATCGCAAAGTCAAATCTTTGCAGAATCCCAAAGTCGAATCTACTTGGTTGAATGTGGCTAAGTATTGCTTAGTAGAAATCCCAAAGTAGATTTAAAAGTAGAATCTACTTTGCTGAGTGGAAGAAACTACTACTGGAATTACAAAGGAATTGTAGAATCACAAAGTCGAATCTTTGCAGAATCGCAAAGTCGAATCGTCGAATCTTTGCAGAATTGCAAAGTCGAATCTTTGCAGAATCACAAAGTCGAATCTACTTGGTTGAATGTGGCTAAATATTGCTTAGTAGAAATCCCAAAGTAGATTTAAAAGTAGAATCTACTTTGCTGAGTGGAAGAACCTACTACTGGAATTACGAAGGAATTATACAATCACAAAGTCGAATCTTTGCAGAATCGCAAAGTCGAATCTTTGCAGAATCGCAAAGTCGAATCTACTTGGTTGAATGTGGCTAAGTATTGCTTAGTAGAAATCCCAAAGTAGATTTAAAAGTAGAATCTACTTTGCTGAGTGGAAGAAACTACTACTGGAATTACAAAGGAATTGTAGAATCACAAAGTCGAATCTTTGCAGAATCGCAAAGTCGAATCGTCGAATCTTTGCAGAATTGCAAAGTCGAATCTTTGCAGAATCACAAAGTCGAATCTACTTGGTTGAATGTGGCTAAATATTGCTTAGTAGAAATCCCAAAGTAGATTTAAAAGTAGAAGCTACTTTGCTGAGTGGAAGAACCTACTACTGGAATTACGAAGGAATTGCAGAATCGCAAAGTCAAATCTTTGCAGAATCCCAAAGTCGAATCTACTTGGTTGAATGTGGCTAAGTATTGCTTAGTAGAAATCCCAAAGTAGATTTAAAAGTAGAATCTACTTTGCTGAGTGGAAGAAACTACTACTGGAATTACAAAGGAATTGTAGAATCACAAAGTCGAATCTTTGCAGAATCGCAAAGTCGAATCGTCGAATCTTTGCAGAATTGCAAAGTCGAATCTTTGCAGAATCACAAAGTCGAATCTACTTGGTTGAATGTGGCTAAATATTGCTTAGTAGAAATCCCAAAGTAGATTTAAAAGTAGAATCTACTTTGCTGAGTGGAAGAACCTACTACTGGAATTATGAAGGAATTGTAGAATTGTTGAATCTTTGCAGGATCACAAAGTCGAATCGACTTGTTGAATGTTGCTAAGTATTGCTCTGTTATCGGTACAATATGGCATCATCTTTTTTTCCAGGTCGTTTTGAGACATTTGCCCCTATGGCTCTCTTGATCCTTGATTTTACCTCAAATTTGGTCAATTCTCTATCTACAGGCCTTACGTTTCTACGTCATTTTAGGATGATCGGTTTTTATTATGATGTTCCATTGCTACCGTCGCACTCAGCCGTGCAGAAAATGAGCTGTTCTAAATCCTTTGGTTCTTTAGCCTTTTAATAAACCCTTTATACCCTATCCTATCATAGACTAATCGTTGCAATATCAATGTTAAATATCATTCATCTATAGATGTTAGCGATGTCATGATTCTATTAAAAATTAAACAAAAAAAAATGAAAAGAGAAAACACAGGATTTGGGGTCATCAAAGCCAGAGGTCTTGCTAGCCAGCCCTAAGACTGGGACCGGGGAACATTTTTCAATGATTTTTCGTCATTCCCATCACCCCAGTCATCACAATTCTCTGGGCCTTATAGCCTGCAGAGATTTTAAGAGCTTTTCCAAAAGAAACAATTAAAAAAACGCAATGGGGTTCCTAAGTCTCTCCTAACACGCCACGATTCCCATTTTCAATAAATGAATTTAAGCTTGACGTGTCTAAGGCTGGA
Source organism: Python bivittatus (assembly GCF_059951505.1). Lineage (NCBI taxonomy): Eukaryota > Metazoa > Chordata > Lepidosauria > Squamata > Pythonidae > Python > Python bivittatus. The sequence continues at coordinate 3,658,604 of NW_028277047.1, forward strand.
GTTTGGGAGAGAGATCAAAGGAGGAGGCAGGATGGCTTGTAAAAAGGGTTTTACATCTTCTAGAATTGCTGGCAACATATTCATTTCATAAATAATATGATTATTATATTGGCTGTCCCGGTTTTCCTCTCGCTCTACCGGCCAACAGTCCCCGTCACATTTCTGAAGCCCCACGAAAGGGAAGATTAATTGAAGAGAAGCTCCCTCTGCATGGAGCTGATAAGGCAGAATGACTCCTTCCCCACCCTATTTTCTTTCCTTTTCCCCACCTTTCAAAGACCAGTTTTAGCAAAATGTAAGGTCACCCGCTTTTTGAAAAACTGGTTTCAGCATCGCCACATTTCCCCCCCAGTTCTGCTCTTCTGCTTTGCACAGCTCGGCCAATTGAGCCTTGACCCAAAGACCCTGACGCCCTAGCTTTCTGCATGCAGGGGTTGCTTTTAAAGGCACAGCCACAGGAAGGCAACGTGGACCATCTTTAAAAGTGCTCCCTTTTTCTGGCGAGGGACAAAGCTTCCCTGTGTTTTTTTTCTTCCCTGTGTTTTTAAGATGAAGGGCCACGCGGACACTTAGCGGGTGAATTTTCTCCTGGAAGGAGGGTTCATTTCTGCGTGCGAAGCAGAGGCTGAAAGGCAGAAGAGCAGAGCTAGGGGCTGAGTGCGAAATACGCTGATCTCTTAAGACAAGAGATGGGGGGGTTGGTTTTTACGAAGGGCTTCCTGGCTCACGGAAATACCTCCTGGCCGCTACCCACCATCATGGAGAGAGTTGGGGAAGGTGATGGAACTTGCTGAGATGGCCAGATTGACTTCTTTGATCAGAGAAAAGACAATATCTATGTTTCTTGCTGACTGATAGGCTTTTTGCATGAAATAGAAAAAAATGAATGTATGATTTATGGTTTTGAGGATAAGACAGACTAGATTATTGCAGGGTTTCTCAATCTGGGCTGCTTGAAGATGGGTGGGCTTCAACTCCCAGAATCCCCCAGCCAGCCATGCTTGAAGATGGGTGGGCTTCAACTCCCAGAATCCCCCAGCCAGCCATGCTTGAAGATGGGTGGGCTTCAACTCCCAGAATCCCCCAGCCAGCCATGCTTGAAGATGGGTGAGCTTCAACTCCCAGAATCCCCCAGCCAGCCATGCTTGAAGATGGGTGGGCTTCAACTCCCAGAATCCCCCAGCCAGCCATGCTTGAAGATGGGTGGGCTTCAACTCCCAGAATCCCCCAGCCAGCCATGCTTGAAGATGGGTGGGCTTCAACTCCCAGAATCCCCCAGCCAGCCATGCTTGAAGATGGGTGGGCTTCAACTCCCAGAATCCCCCAGCCAGCCATGCTTGAAGATGGGTGGGCTTCAACTCCCAGAATCCCCCAGCCAGCCATGCTTGAAGATGGGTGGGCTTCAACTCCCAGAATCCCCCAGCCAGCCATGCTTGAAGATGGGTGGGCTTCAACTCCCAGAATCCCCCAGCCAGCCATGCTTGAAGATGGGTGGGCTTCAACTCCCAGAATCCCCCAGCCAGCCATGCTTGAAGATGGGTGGACTTCAACTCCCAGAATTCCCCAGCCAGCCGTGCTGGCTGGGGAATTCTGGGAGTTGAAGTTCACCCATCTTCAAGCAGCCAAGACTGAGAAACACTGAATTATAGAAAGAAGAGAGTTATGCTGTAGCCACAGAGTAAGAAGTAAATTTATAATTGTACTTATAACTGCTACAAAGGAAATTAGAAGCTGCTTCTTTGTATCTTTTTCCTTTTTTCTATCTCTCTTTTCCTTTTTTCCCTCCCTTGCCCTTTTCTCTCTCTCTCTCAGAGTTCTTTCTTCTTCTCCCTTTACACGTGTCCGTCTCAGGTTTCCTCAGCTTTCTCAAAACCTCCCACAAATAAAAGGACCCAGCTCAAAAAACAAGGACGCACCTCCTGGCCACAGCGGCGGGCCACGAAGGCGTGAACGGTCTCGTCCGGCGCGGTGCCACGGGGGGCCACCAGGTCCTTCAACCCACTCCAGATGAGAGGTCGGGAGAACGGAGCAATGGTCCGGAAGACGCCACTAGGGAAAAGAAGAAATATTCTCGTTAGGGCCCGTGAACAAGGATGGATCTCCCCTCCCCTTGCAAAAGCGATCACTGGATTTTAGGGAACGGGAACGCACCTCATTTATTTATTTATTAAATTTCTCCTCCACCCATCTCCCCCCCATGGGGAAACTCTGGGCGACGCACCCAGAAGATTAAAACCAGAAATAGATATCAAGGCATAAAACATCCATAAAAAAAAAAAGAAAAGGAGAGTCCAAGAGATGAAGAGAGTCCAAGAGACGAAGCCATCCCCACGTACCTAATGCCGGAAGGGAGTTTGTGGAGGGTCCCCCCGACGTAGAGGTAGCGATTTTTCGAGGCCGGGTGGTCTCCAGGAACGGGAAGAACGTCAGCTTCGAGTCCAAGCTCCGAGACCTGGCGAAGAATCACAGCATCATTGCCCTCCAACCGGCGACGGGTCCTTCCGTCGAAAGCCACCCATCGCCCAAAGTCGGATTATTCCGGCCGCTGTCCCCCCACCTCTCGCAACCCCCATCGGTGGAATTAAAAAGCGCCGTTTTAGGGGAGAAGAAAAGAAGAAGGCACTTGTGGATTGAAACCTTCTGGCCCTGCCTTTGCAAGATTCCTGTTTTGCCAAGGGGGGGTTCGGGAATAAAAAGCCACTTTTCAGGACGAGGAGCGTTGGGCCCTCCGCTGCCAGCCCCGATTCGGTTCCCACCCTTAAACCGTGGCTTACGGAACCAAGCTGGACAATCTCTATGGCTTTTATAGATGTGTGGTTTCTGTTTTCGTCCGGGGTATTTATATTTTTATTGTTTTATTGTCTTGGTTTTTAACGGGAAGCTGCCCAGAGTCACCCTCTGGGGGAGATGGGCGGCATACAAATTTAATAATCAATCAATCAATCAATCAATCAATCATTTTAAAAAGCCCAATTGGCTGGGTTTGCCGAGTCCAAACCAAACCCATTATTTCCTTGGCCAATTTCATTGCAGCACGAGGGGGCAAAGCAGCCCACCGTTAAATAAGCTAAATCTCTTATTTTACTCTTCTTGATGCATTGTGGCTAGTACCAACCGAGGCTCTACATATTCAAATAAATAACATTATTTCTCTCCGGTTCTTGCTGCCCATTTTTCGACAGTTGATCCCTGGTGCTTCTCTGATCCATAGGTTTCATTCATCTAAGTAGGTCTCTGGAATGGCATTTCGCTCCCCCGGCTTGTTCATCCTCCCCCCAAAACATACCATAAGAAGCGTGTTTTTTCCTACAGCTCCAGCGGGTCGGATCCCTCTTGGGCCGTGTTCGAAAACAGCCCCATCCTCCGTCTGGGTAGAATGAATCCAACCCCCCAGCCGGGGGCTGCCTTCCAAAAGGATGACCTGGACAGAAGGGGAAGAGGAAGAGAAAGAAGAAGAGAAAGAGAGAGAGAGAAAGGGAGAATGAGAAAGAGAGAGAGAGAAAGAGAGAAAGGGAAAGAGAAAGAGAGAGAGAGAAAGAGAGAGAGAGAAAGAGAGAGAGAAAGAGAAAGAGAAAGAGAAAGAGAGGAAGAGGAAGAGAGAAAGAGAAAGAGAGAGGAAGAGGAAGAGAAAGAGAGAAAGAGAAAGAGAGAGAGAAAAAGAGAGAGAGAAAGAAGATGAGACAAACAGGACTTGATTTGGTCCAATCGAAACCAGGGGGGTTGCGAGTTGTTTTAATAGCCTCTGTTCCCCATCTAATTTCCATCAGGACCGTGGCTGAACATGCCAATAGAAAGCAAAACTAGAAATACATTTTTTAAAAAAGAATAACAACAACAAAAAATAGAATTCGTGAGTTGGCTCTACTATTAACACCCCTTCACCTATTTTCCTTTTCTGTTTTAGGTCTGTTTTTATAGTTTTTTATCATTATTATATCATGGTTTTATGCCATGATTGCTTATATATTTATTGTTTTATTGGGTTGTGGTATGCCTCACTTTTTGTGAGAGGGGCGGCCATATAAATGGGATTGACTGACTGACTGACAGACAGACAGACAGACAGACAGACAGACAGATAGATAGATAGATAGATAGATAGATAGATAAATCCGAGCAAAACTTTCTCAGTTCCACGGGGGAAAACAACCCAAGGAGGAAACTTAATTTGGCATCCTCTGTATTAACGGAGGAAGTGAAAACAGGAGAAAGGAACGATGCAGAATAAGAGCCACGCCCAGGCGGCTTGTTTAATTTTTTAAGCCGTTAGCAAATTCCCACGTGTTTGGTTTAACTCAAAAAGGAGAGGAATAGGGCTTCAGGATCACGCGATCCATTGGGCAAGCTCTCACCTTAGACGCTAGCGTGCTTCTGGCGAGGTAATAGCAAGCCGCGAGACCGCTCACTCCTCCGCCAAGGACAGCTACCCTCGGTTGCATTGGGAATCTGAAAGGGGAGAGGATGGGATAAAGGATAGGAGTAAATCCAGGTAGTCCTCGCTTAATGACCACAAGAGGGACCATAAAATTGAGCTGGGTGGTTGTTAAGCGAATTGGACCTGATTTTACAACCTTTTTTGTGGTGGTCGTTAAGCAAATACACAGTTGTTAAGCAAAACTAGCTTCTCCCATTGACTTTGCTTGTCAGAAGCCCCCTGGGAAGGTTGCAAATGGCGATCATGTGACCCTGGGACAATGCAACCGTCGTAAGTGTGAGTTGGTGGCCAGGCGCCCAAATTTTGATCACGTGACCGCAGGGACGCTATCACTGCAAGGACTGGTCGTAAGTCACTTTTTAGCACCGCTGTAACTTCGAACAGTCACTAAACAACTGGTCGTTAAGCAAGGACTACCTGTACAGGCATCGGTCACAACTAGGTTGCAATACTGTACGATGCTGTATTACACTGTAGTATAAAGAAGGTGGCTTAAGTTTGCAAAACATGATTCACCTGGGGAGCACAAGTTAAACCACCTTCTGGGTTTGGGTAATAGAAGGGAATCACAAACAAAGCCAGCGGGATGCTTCCCCAAAACACAAGGCCCATAGAACTAACCCAGTTTAAAACTAGCCATGGTTTGGGCTACTGGTTCTTTTAACTGATCTGTTAAGCACGTTTTGGTTTTCCCTGTTTCTCCTCTGACACGATAACCCAGAGAGGCAAGTCAGGCCGAGCCGTTGGTCTAAAATTAGTCTCCCCGGTGGCTTCCAGAAAATTAAATGAAAGAAAGAAAGAAGTTGAGCGAACAGATCGGAAGCTGATCAAGTTGGAGCATTAGGCTCCTCTTCCTGCACTGTTTTTAATTAAGTATTTCCCCCCATCTCTTATCATTAGGATGAGCACCTGCCCCTTATTTTACTAGGAGCCCGTTTCGCCCCCGAAAGCCCTAAGCCTCTCCCTCCTCACGGGTCTTTCCTCGGAAGGCGTTAATCTGCTAAGCTTTCGGGTGCACGCATCCTCGCCCTGCGCCGATCCTGAATTTATTCCTCCTCTCTCCGCAGGGGATGCCAGACCTTGGTCCTCTCGGATGAACGCCCGCTTTATCTGCCTTTCGACTCTCCCGGCCACTTCCCACTCCTCCCCAGCCCGCCTTCCTCTCTCTCCTGAGCCCAATTTTGCCGCCGCTGATCTCTCCTGCGCCAAAACCCCGCCTTCTCCAACTCCCGGGTGCATTCATACGACCAGAACGATGACCCGGGATCTCAGCAGCCCCTCACCGCGTTGTTCCCACGCCGAACGAACTTGGGTTTTCAGTCCCCCAGCGCAGCTGATTCGAGCTCCTCCCTCCCCGCCGGGATTGGTCGAAATGGCGATGACGTACATCCTCTCGGATTGGGCCAATCGCCTCCAATCGAACGCGGAGGGGCGTGGCCGGGGAGTGGGCGGTGCCTTCGTCTTGATGGAGCCGGCGTGGAATTTTATAGGTTCATCATCAAAATAGTCCTAAATTGCATTTCAAAGCCCATCGATGAGATCCGTCGTATTACAGCTCCTACCTCTAACCTGACAGAGAGTTAAAGAGGACGAGAGTTTCACTTTCTGGCGATGGTCTGGGCAGGTAAAGTCCTCGAAGATGTAACTGCACAACTCTGCAGGGCTGTTGTACGGCTCAGAATAAAGCATCATACATTTATTAAGCGCATTCGTCCCAGTGTCTTCTCTCCAAGTATATCTGAGCTCAGAAGAGTCTCCAATGAAACACCCGCTGTCCCCAGTCAGCGAAAGATAGTTTTTATAAATACGCTAGGGAGCTCAGGGGGCTGATAGACTGCATCTGTTGCTGGAGGTTCTTCATCCTGAGCAAGCTCTTGTACTAACTAGGCCCCACCGAGACAATTCCAGCTGGTTGCTTGGGCTATTCAGAATAGAGAGTTGCCCAGGAACCCCCCTGACACACACACTTTGTCTTTTAGCCTAATTAAGTTACGTTAACTTAGTTAAGATGCAGCAACGGACCTTAAATCAAGACATTGAACCCTGCCACATCATACTGCCAGCATTTCTGTTCTCTGAATGTCTCTCTCTCTCTGCCACTTTCATCCAGAAGAAAAGAAACTGAGTTTTCAGACAGTTCAGCTCTAGATGGCTTGAAAAGGGGATCTACCAATTCACAGAAGACGGCAATTCTCAGTGGCTCTCAAGACACAACTGTTTAATGGAACTTCCACCTACACAGTATGTTTCATCTGATCAGTTTTTGGGGGAGCAAAACGATCACATCTATGATCACATCTGGCGAGGATGACTCCACCCACCAAGGTTAGGAAGTTCTTAGTAAGCCTCAAATATTGGATCAGTTAAACTCAGATGGTCCAAAATCCTCCAGGGATTCAGGCAGGCATGTTCCCCACAACTCAGGACCCCCTTCGAAAGCCCAACTTCCCATCCCTCCCCCAAACAGAGCCAAGGCCATTTTTTTTTTGTTAAATAAATTTATTCACAAAAAGTTTCAGTCTCTTCATTTTTCTCTTGATCATCTATGTACAACAAACCCTTCATTATGTAGAAAGTTGTTAAAACCAAGAATGATACCCCCAGTCTCGGACTGGGGGGATGGGGTGTTAATAGCCCACCTTATTTTGGCCCTGAGGGTTGGGGGGCATAGGGAAAGGAGGGAGGGAGGGCAAAATAGATGGGTGGAGAAGGAAAACGCTGCTTCGCATTACGTGCTGTATCGCCCTCTGAGGCTTCAACCCACAATCCCCACGTTCCTATGCGATCCATGTTTCTCCCCCATCTTGCCTTAAAATTCTGGGGAATTTAGCAGCAGGAAAACCCCACAGAGGCAAAAATAAAATAAAATTTAAAAATAAGCCTGGATAAAGAGGTAGGAAAGAGGTGGAGAATCAGCTCGGGTGCCTCTTGAGAAACAAACCCCACGCGGTAATTGTTTGTTGATTTTATTATTTTTTTTTCTTTTGCCGTGTTTCTTATTTCCCCTTCTTTTCTTTTAATGTTAAAAGACCCAAGCGCCAGTCTCTGAGGTAAGAGGGGCCGAAGGTCGAAGGGCTGCAAATCAATACTTTTTACTGTTTCTTCCAGTGCAAGTCCTCCAGCTCGTAGAAAAGAACGTAACCTTCGCTTGATGAGACCTGGTTCTCACTGATGGGTGACACCCTGCCAGAAAGAGGGAGAAATGGGGTGGGGGGAAGAGAGAGGAAGGAAGGAAATCACATGAGAACATTGCTTCCAGATGCATGAAACGGGCCCGCTGTGGTCACACGCTGAGTATTTTTTAGCTTGATGAGAAATACCTCCCTGAATGCCACGGCAGCACATTTGTTATTAATCCTGTTCTTCTTATTAAGTCATAATCATCTTGAACCTGTAGAGGCTAATCCAGGGTGGGAATTCCACCTTAAAGTAGAAGTCTGACACGACCGTGGCGATCATGTCCAGATGTGGCTCAGCCTACCATCTGAATGTGCCCATCCAGTCTTCTACCACAATGGTGGAATAGGCACATTGTCAAGGCTACAAGCTGAGGCTGTTCCTCTTTAGCAGATACTTAAAAAAACGGAGGTTCCCCCCCATCCCACCGTTAATATGCTCTGATGCTACCGCTAAATACTGCGTAACTGGATGTTCCTCTATTTTAGCGTTTGGGGTTTCTTTACGGATCGCTGAGGAGATCTGCTTTTGCCAGCCGGCCTGGGCATCCCGGGTTGATACGGAGCCCAACAAATGGCTAGTGTAAATCTGTGGTTGTCACCAGGGGGCTGGGGAGGCAGGTGCAATAGGTTTTGTATCTGGTGTTTTTATTTCTGTAAGCCTCCCAGAGTCCCCATAAGTTGGGCGGCTGTATAAATTGCTTTAATAAATAAATAAAAAAAAGAATAAACGTTCACCAAAGGTGATACGTGCGCCGTTTAAATGCCCACGCTGTGACTTGCTTACCGGGAATCATTAAACACCCGCCAGCCAGACTGATCCTTACAGAAGGCTGTGTAATGACCATAATGGACGCTACCGGAGTGATTGCACAGGGCGTAGAGGTTGTACACGGGGGTGCCTTCAAAAGAGAGAAAACGGTGTGTAATATATACTAATACCCACGAGCCGCCTCTGCTTCCTGGATCCTTAAAGACAGTCTTTAAAAACAAATTTGATGCTACTTTATGAGATCATCCTTCCTGTTAGGAATCAGATGTGTCTCAAATGAACACACTTTTTTTAAAAAGCTGACTTCTTGGATTGGGGTTAAAATTAAAATCCTCACTGATGTTGACAATCTGAGTCTCAGAAGATACCCAGAAGGGAATGCCCCCAACTCAGGGCACAACTTACCAGCCTTTTCGCTGGCAAACTCCTTCAGGCTGAGCTGCTGGAGGGGGAAATCCACATATACAGAACATTTCTTAATGGAATAGCGGGTGGTGGAAAACCGATTGAGATCTGAGACCACAGGGGTTAAGGAACCCTCACGGCTTTGTAAATGTTGGTTTTATCCAGGTGATGCACAAAGGCAGACCCAACTCAGGCCTGACTGCTGCTTAAGCCATGCTTATAGGTCTGTTATTTTAAAAAGAGAACACGAGAAGGAACAAAAGTCTGAAGAAAACACAGAGATAGGAAAATCAGTGCCACTCCAGTTCTCTCCAAAACACTGCCCTGGAAGATCACTTCTATTACAAAGATCTTGTAGGCACTGGCTTGGTCTCAGGTCAATACAACACAGATGTTTCTACTAAAAAGGAATTCAATGCCTAAGCCTTTAGATGGGTTTGTATCTAGAAGCAAATCAAAAAAGCCAATTCTACTAAATAGGAATAATAGGAGATGTATACTTTTCTTAAGAGCGTCGGTTCCTCTATGGAATGATATTTAAAGATTACTCACGTTCTAATTCACAGGGACTTAGGACAACCTCCCATCTGTGCCAGGAGACTTTCGCCAGCAACTACAACCCTCCAACCCTTCACATCTTCTCCCTCGTGATCTTGTACTTCTCCCCAAAAGAACCAGGAGCAATGGAGAAGCAAATGTGAAAAGGATACGTAGCACAAGGATGCGAGGAAAGCGCTGGATGGTCAGCTTCTTGGTGCTTCGGGTCCTCTGTCGGCATTTGTCACATACCTATGCCAAGAGAGAGAAAAGAGCGAGTTTGGCTTGGTGCAAACTTTGTACAAATAATTACTAAGACTGAGATTTGCCCACTTCGGTTCCTCCCTTTGCCATTTGCTATGTATTGCTGGTGCAACCTCTCCTTCCTCCACCTCCTTATGTATTGCTGGTGCAGCCTCTCCTTCCTCCACCTCCTTATGTATTGCTGGTGCAGCCTCTCCTTCCTCCACCTCCTTATGTATTGCTGGTGCAGCCTCTCCTTCCTCCACCTCCTTATGTATTGCTGGTGCAGCCTCTCCTTCCTCCACCTCCTTATGTATTGCTGGTGCAGCCTCTCCTTCCTCCACCTCCTTATGTATTGCTGGTGCAGCCTCTCCTTCCTCCACCTCACCATTTACCAATTTCACCCCGTATTCACAATGATCTTAAGTACTGACTAAAACCAAATATTGCAATCAAAGCAAGCCAGTATGACTTAGAACTACATTCCTAATCTCATGGGTTGAAATTTCCTCGGCACACAGGAGCACCGGGAAGAAGGAATCCTTGATTAATAGGGGAAAAAGTTTACCGGTGCATTTTCAGAATCCAGTTCCTCTTCTTTGGTGAAAAGGCTGAAACAGTCAAGGAGAGAGACCTTCCCACCAGCGAATCCCTTCTGTGAAATCCAAACAAGGATTTGATTGAAAATATCTTCTATCTCGCCATTTCCCAGAGCAAAGCTCAAATACAGCTTGTACAAATTAGCACAGAGTTGTATATTGTTAATAATCGCATTTGTATCCCATCTTTTCCCCAAAAGTTCAAAATGGCATACACAGTTCTTGCCTTCTCCCATTTTATTCTCATGAAGACTCTCCGAGATAGGCCAGCTAGAGAGAGCATGATGGGCCCAAGACCACAGGGAGCTTGAAGGATACAGAGGGATATGAACCTGAATTCTAGCTATCACCACCACTGCTCTGCAGAACTGCCATCTCCGCTACTAACAACGCCCAACCTCACTGCCGTGCCTATATGGAATCAAAACGCAGGATTCAAATGCAAAATAAACAAGGCTTCACGGCAGTGTTAGACAGTGCGCACTGGAGGGGACCCACCAAGGGTTAGTAGGAGACACTCCCCTACAGGCAAAATGGATACCCTGATATTTATCCACTTCTACAAGGGGAAGGGAAAAAGAATGTATACACATACATATTCCTATGAAGATGCAGGCCTATCTAAATAAGCAATACTTCTCAAATTACTTTCTGTCCCTCTGTTAGCTACTATCTACAAGGAAGACAATAGCGTCACAGAGAAGAAGAAACTATTCCTTCAAGGTGCCAAATGCCAGGAAGAACACGTCCTCCTTCAAGACTTGGTACATGGGAATGTTTGTGATGAGGCTTTTTACAACCAGCCTAGTTCCCACCAGCTTCAAGGGTGCTGCACATCCCTTTACATTTCAATTTTAAGGTGATCCCATTCATCCGAGGCCTCTAAAACCTTGCTTCTTTCACCCAAAGGTGTATTTCCTTCACACCTATAAGCTCCCAAAACTGGGTGAAAAAATTCTCCCACAAAGATTCAGTTCAGCCTCTCATCAGCTGCACAACCCCCCCCCCCACTCCAGCTCAAAAGCTGAATGGCAACTGCTGTTTCCAGGACACGATTCTGCATTGTTTCTATGCTACTTACATATTTGGCAAGGGCCTATCCCTCCGGGAGCAACAAGCGATTAATTAGTCTGCAAAATTAATTGCTCATAAAAAAATCAGAACAAAAAACAGAGAGAGGAAAGATGCAAGGCTATTCCCCACTCCAGTGCCTCTCCCTTCAACTTTTTGTAGCTCAAACCAATCCTTCGCACCAGATTCTCCACCTCCCGCTGTCAGAAAGAAAACCCATGTTCTGAGCAGCTTGCGTTCCCATTTATCAAAAACTGTTTAACAAGCCAACAAAAACTGGGCAATAAAACCTGGGGGTGGTGAGATGTCCTCTACAAGATCCTCCCCTTCCCCACCAATGATCAAAATTCTGGGCTGAATGGATCAGCAGCACGATAGCATAAAGCAGTTTCTGTCCTGCACGATCTCTTGGGGACTGACCTTTGGGATAGGCAGGGAAAGGTCACAGAAAACTTCAAATGTGGTTGACCGATAGCCGCACGCTTGACACTTGAGACAGCTCTTCAGCTGGCCAACAAAGAGGTCTGGGAGAAAGAAGGAGGGAGAGAGAAGGGGGGAAGCGTGGTTCTGTTACTGCAAGAGTCAGTGTGGAAGCAGCATTTGACTTTGGAGCAAAACATTTTGCTCGGTAGACCTGAAGCAATGGTATCCGTCTCCCACCCTGATCCTGTGATGTCCTGACACCTGCATCTGTACCAAACTGACCTATGGGTGTAAATTATGTGGGTTCCCTCTCCCCCTGACCAAGGGGTCATTCTAGGCTGTTACTTGCATTGCAACATTGCCTGAAGTCTAGCTCAGAAAAGGCACCTTTTTACACCAGGTTTTCCTAACGTGCACTCAATCGTTTTCTTTTTTTCAGTTCTTGGAAGTGAAAGGCAGCAAAGGATTAAAAATATGCGGGCTCCAGAGACAAAGAGCTTTGGAGAAAGTGTCTACTGACCTACTATCTTGCTGTCTTCTCTTTCCAAGTAACGTTTCCACATCTGGTTGGCTTGCTCATCGTCACTGGAAGGAGAACAGAAACCCAAGAAAGAAAAAAGAGGAGATCTACATTGAGAAGAAGGAAGGGGCCAAAATGGAGTTGTTATTTAGGATCATCAATGCATATGCACAATGCATAAAGGGAGTCTAACAGGTTGCCTCCTTGACATTCAAGTTTTGAAGAGCAGAAGAGAACAAAAAGAACATGGCCACAAATAAGTGTTTATTTTTAAAGAAATTCATTTATTTTAGGACACGTTTAAAAAATACACAATAATGCAAAAAGGAAAAAGAAAGCCAGCTAACTGCAAAAAAAACCAGAAACAAAGTCAAAAAGTTAAAAAAAAAAACACCTCATGAATAACCCACAAGGAAAACAGGAAAAACATTATAAAAAATCAAAGCATTTACCTATAAATCAAACAGTAAACAATATCTGAAGGGTTCAAATTAAAAAAGGGGGAAAAAAATCCTCCACATTTGTAAAACATCGTGAAATCTGTGCCAGAGGGAACAAGTCACAGGGTGGCGACAACGCCAACCGGCAGACTGAAAAAAAGCTGCTTCCGTTCAGTTCGCAATTCGATATCCCGTTTCTGGCCCACGCTCACCTCAGAATTTCGGATTCCTCTAGCACCGAGGGCCACTTGGCATCTGAGAGGATGCAAGGAGTCCTACGTCCCTTCCGATTAATCTCCACGTGCAGCCGATCCATGAGGAACTTCAAAAACTCTTGAGCGTCTTGCTGGCTAGAGAGAAAGGGGGGCACAGAATAAGCTGGCTTCTCGTCCAAGACGTGAGATGACAACATGCACCGGGACAAAACCATTTGATCTTCAATCCTTTCTTTACAGAAATTTCACAGCTAGGGCATACAAGACCTGGCCTCTAATAGACTACAGCAGTGTTTCCAACTCCCAGAATTCCCCAGCCAGCCATGCTGGCTGGGGAATTCTTGGAGTTGAAGTCCACCCATCTTCAAGCCACCAAGGTGGAGAAACACTGGACTACAGGTTTGTAATAAGAAACTTGTAACTTCTGCTACTAGAGAGCCCTCCCCGCTCTGGAAGAAACAGGTTGGCTGTTATACAACTATCTCTGGCCAACAGGGCTAAGCTATGATTGAACCTTGTTTCCTGAAAACATCACAATCAACCAGGTTCACCTATCCTCACCCACCCTTCTCGAAGCTCAGCACCTTCCACTTCGATGCACTTCAGCTCCCAGAATTCCCCAGCCAGAACATCAAGTGCTGAGCAGTCTGGGAGTTGACTTCCCACCTCAGGAGGGCACCCAGGCTGGGTTAAACTTCTGTTACTTATTGTGCAACTGCTTTTCCCAACTCTGGGCCCTCACAGTGTGCTATGGATGGATGGATGGATGGATGGATGGATGGATGGATGGATGGATGGATGGATGGATGGATGGATGGATGGATGACTGGTTATGATGTTCCAGGATTGTGGAAATCCAGTCCTTCTGATCTGGAAGGGGCCAGGTTAGGAAAAAGAGCTCCGTGGCCTTTACAATGTTGTGGTATTTCAAATATTGATCTGTGTTAGGTGGGATTGAAAATGCCTTGCAATGGTTCCTGGCATTTTTTCATCTCTGAACATCCAAGGCAGAAACTCCCACCTCTCTCTTCTGTATCGCTGGGCTTACCAGCGTCTTAGACCAACTTGTGCAACAGTCTATACCACTGTAGATAGCAGAAGCTCAACATCACCTTTGCTGCAAAGAAACCCTAATTTGCTAAATAATCCAACTGCGTGTGTATTGAACAAAAGTTCAACCCTTTGCTCTGAACCCAGCCTTTGTTTGGAGGGGAAGGCGAGGGCATTTGGCCCTATTTTGTGTCCGAAAGGACGCCTGGATGGTGTTCAAATAAAGCAGCCAGAATGCACCTTGGAGGTTAGGGCTTCCCTCACCTGTATCCTGTAAAAGATGGAACGTATTTCTGAAAGACGGCTTTGAAGCGGCTGGGGTTGGTGGCCTCGGTGGAATCGGGGTGCCACAAAGTGGCGATGACGTCTGCAAAGGCTGGAAAGGAAAGAGACCCCAAACGAGGGGACACACCCCCAGGTCAGTTTTCCCTCCTCCTCATTCCAGCAATCAGCAGCTTGTGCAAAAGCCCACAGCAACCGCTTTTCTAGCTTGACAGACAACAGGCAAGAGAATGTTAAAAACAATATTCTATTTCAAGAGGGCTCCTTCCACCTTCCGACAGCTGAGATGGCCTATGTATCACCTATATATCACATCATTGTTTCCTTCCCATGTGGACTTCCAACAGCATCAACCCCACTTGCAGAAGCACGGATTCAGGGATCCTCTCCCGTGCACCACTGGAAGTTACAAGCTTGGCTGTTTTGATGTGCCTCCCTTAAGCCCTTTGTTGAGCGACATATCTTAATTTGCAACCCGAGGCTAAAAACAGCCCACAGGTGAGCGGAGGACAGGATTGCCCTGGCATTAAAGCCCTCTAATTATGCAACCCTTTGCTTAAGGCCAAGATGCTTGTATAATCGTGGCCAACGAGACTTGGATTAAACTCCCCCGGAGACCAATTTAGCTCTCTGGCTCTCTGCACCAATCTGGTTAGGTCACCTCCTCTACCTACAAGGGAGAGAAACAGGGCAGGAAGGAACCTTCCTTCTGCCACACCCTTTTTACCTTCTGTCAACTCCTGCTGGGTCCGGAGCGTGCAGGGTTGCTCCTGCCGAAATTCTCGACGGAGGCAGTAGTCCCGCAAGGGCTTGGTGCTACTCAGGCACTGCAACACCGCGTTCATGAAGCACTGGGAGGGAGGCAGAGGCAAGGTGAGGTCCCACTGCAGCCCGTCAGGCCAGGGGAGTGCCCGAAAAATCCAATGAACCGTGACCTTTAACAGCTAGTTGGCGCCCCAAGCCTAACCCTCTCGCACTCCCTTTCCTCTGCTTAAGGCTGCCATCTTGAAAAGGAGAAAGGACCCAAGGCTTGAGTGTGAAAGCCAGGATGGGCCAATTCATCAGGGAGGCTTATTGGGGTTCGTTTCTCCTTTATTCCATGCGTAAATAAATCAGCAGAAGATGAACAGGAAGGGGAGCTGAGGGAGATGGAGTTATTTGCCCATACTTCTAGGCCACCTACCCTTGAGACTCTAGGTGGCTCTTAGCAGGAAGCTGATACCAGCATTTACAGCCCCACATTTTGACAACAACACATGCTTCAGAGAAAAAGGATGTTTTCATCATTCTTTTACTAGAAGGCTTGGAAGGAAGGTTGAGGCCAAAGAGCTCTGACAGTCAGAATACAGAAGTAATACAGAAGAATACTTAAGCATACAGACGTAATGCTTAAAAGAGGGCTGGGTGGGGGACATTTCAGCAAAGCACCGTCATTTGAATAGTGTAAGTTTTTTCAGACTCAGGGGGCAACCACATTGATCCTGCGTGCAGTGCAAAGTTGGAAGCCGCTATTCTAGCTCTGACTAGAGGGCTTTGGAAATATCCAAGATATGGGAGAGACAGCAGGCTTATGGAGGGGAGGAAGATGGTAGCAATCAGGGTCCCCAACCTCACAATGCCCAGATGCATTGGGGCTGCTACTTCCCAATTTACCAGCCAGCATGGGCTTTGGCGGAGAGTTCTGGGAGTCGCGGTCCCACTCAGGTGGAGGCAGTGACATTAGGGAACACACAAAAGCCAAATTATCTGAGGATGCTATACTGCAATGGGCATCAATGCACAAATGTAGAACAAGCACTTTTCAACCCTATGCACTGACTCTTCCAACTTCAGCCACATTAAGATGTCCCACAAAAGCAAAACCTTACCTATCCCCAGACACTTAAGAAACCTTTGTGGCAAAGTTATCTCCGTGTGGCAAACTGGGGAGGGGGGGGGAGGGGGAGACCCATGACATCCTCTGCTTACCGTGTTGCCAAGGTTGCGGAGACCTATGTGCCCGGAGCCCAGCAGGAGAGTGTGATGTGTCTGGAGGAAACAAAAACGAGAGAAGCCGAACGGATGACAGGCTTGTTGTGACAGCTTGTATAATAGGGTTAGCTTGGTCCATGTCCCCATACCATATTACGTGAACTACATTCATATTTATGAATACACAAATAGAACAGTCCAAGCCAGGTGAACATAGCTGCCTTTACCAAATTGCTGAAAAATGCCTTACGTCGCACTCTAGGAGGGACACCTCGCCAGCCCCTTGATTGTCCCTCTCTCGGCCACCGCTGATGCTGCCTCAGATAAATAAAACCCACGTCCCTGAGCTGACCAGATGCAGCTTCCCTCCTAGCCATCTCAAGCAGATGACACTGAGCAAATTCCAGCAGCTTCAAAGGAGTACCCTGCAGCTTTAAAAGTTTTGGCGATTTCAAACAGCCCACTGTCACAACCGAATTCTCCTATTGCCCCTTAACTTGAACAACATTGTGTTTTAATCCTAAATGGAGTTTGGAAAACAGTTCGAGCCTAGTTTGAAAGCCAGGACCAATGAGCCACCATGTGAAACTGCGGACACGAAAGCCCCTGCACCGTTTAAACCTAACCTTTTGCTCGGTCCAAATGCGGGCAACTTTTAAGTGTTCAGTTTGTTAAGAATTTCCCAGCCAACTAGACTCTGACAAATTTGGAAGGCCACTTGACCAGTGAAAACAATCCCCAGGCAACACATACCCAAACTGATTCGACTGAATCTCACTTCAGGGCTGGTGGTCTGACACTGCTCCTTCCACTACAAAATAGTTTAGGCACCACAGAGCAGCTGTTCTCCCATATAGGGAATAGCTAGAAGTGTGGAAGAAGTAGCCAGAGAGACTACCACGATCAACGAAGGCAGGTGCCTCATTCGGTGTTCTGTTCGGGCTAACCGAGGCACTTATGAAGGGGACTCACCCGAGGAGGACCGTATTCTCTTCCCTGCTCTGCAACCAGGCGCCAATTTTCTGGCCGGTGGCAGAAACTGAGATTCATGTTGTTACCTTGCTGGTCATCAGCAGGAGCCCCATCACTGCTGTATGGACCACTGACTCGGAGATGTCTGCCCCTCTGCCATTAAGCCTGTGCTTGGAGCACAGGGTGCGATGCAATTTCTGGGGCAGTTCCACCAAGGTTGCCCCCTGGACCTCCGGCATAGCTCCCCGTCTGATCCCAGAAGGTGGCCAAAGGTGGCACGCCTCGCCCTGATCAGCGCCGAGTGGAAAAGGGCTGCTGGACCCTCCCACCCGTCTCTATAAGCCATCAGCTCATTAGCCAAACCCATTTCTCCCAGCTATTCTTGGCTCTTCTGGAGGCTCATCGCAATGGGATTAATTAGCAGAGCGCGCTACTTTAGGGAACCGCCACTGTTGAGAGGACCACGGAGCCAAAAACAAAAAATAAAAATAAACCATCACAAACACCAAGAAGGTGATGGCAACGACTAGCACGTTCCTGGGCGAGCTGCAAAGGGCCTAAAGTGCCTTTGAATCTTGAGCGGCTACTGCCAGTTGCCCAACTCGGTGAGAAGGGCCGAAGAAACATTCCCTCTGCCCCCACGGGCACCTGCACCCAATGCAGAAGGCTGTACAGATACACAAGAAACTGTAAAAGAAATTCCCCCCTGGGGGAATTAATTAGTGGTTACACCTTTTGCCAGCACTGGACTCATAAATGGGGGGGGGGGAGGGAATCACTTGGGAGACAAGGTTTTCAGTGGGGATCATGGATACACAACACAGTAAAAATAGGACACCCTAACTCCTATCAGATGCCCCAAAAGAGGGTAAACAAGTAACAGATGCACAACACAGGAGGCGGGGGGGGAGACATTTGAGAATGCAACTTCTCTTAGCAACCCTGCCCCCCGGAAAAGACTGAGTCTGCATGTAAAAAGAAGATTTGGGGGAGACATTTGCAATATCTTATGCATGCTGTTCCATGCATGTTTCTATGGAAACAATGTATTTTTTGTTATGTTATTAGCAACGATACCTTCCCTTCCTCCCTTCCCCAA
The DNA here is from genome assembly GCF_059951505.1 of Python bivittatus. Classification (NCBI taxonomy): domain Eukaryota; kingdom Metazoa; phylum Chordata; class Lepidosauria; order Squamata; family Pythonidae; genus Python; species Python bivittatus. Next base: position 3,676,814 of record NW_028277047.1, read on the forward strand.
ATCTGTCTTGTGCTTCAAAAATCAGAGGCTGCCAGGAGCGTCTCCAGAAGAAAAAGGAACAATTCCATAACCTGGGTTTGGATCATCTGCTCGTGCAACTAAGATCTGTTCTGAATAGGGCCGCTATCGACTAAATAAATAAATGAATAAAAAATAAACAAACATAAGGAAGCTTAGAAATGCAACAGCGCTGAGGTTCCTTCCTACGGTCAGATATTTTCGCAAATGCTCCCCGGATCTTCAGCACACAAGCATCAACCCAGCAAGAGAGAAAGTCAAACACAAAGAATGGGGTGGGACGATGCAGACGACAATCTGCTACAGAGAGCCACGCCTAGCATGGTGACTTTCACACCTGTTGGCCCATGGGGCTGGTCATGGGGCAAAGTCAGCAAGCTAGATGTTTCAGGAGCTGAAGTCCACCAAGTGGAGAACACTGCCCTTTCTCTCCTCCAGCATTAAAATGATCAAGATCTTTTGTGGGTATATGTCTCTGGGAAGATGAACAAAACAGTTAAAACTTGCTGAAGCTAATTACATCAATAATTGCAACAGAGCCGTCTTAGATGTGACCAAGAGTCTATTCTGTGCTCTACAACAGCCGACCCAATGCTGCTGAGAAGTCATAAAAGCAATTACTCTCTCCAGATGCCTGTCTCCTACACTCAGTGTTTAAAGGTACAGGTAGTCCTCAACTTACAATCATTTAGAGTTACGACAGCATGAAAAAAGTGACTTAGAATCGGTCCTTGCATTTACAGCCGTCGCAGCAATCCCGTGGTCACATGATCAGAATTCAGGCACTTGGCAACCAGCATGTATTTACAACGGTTGCAGCATCCCAGAGTCACGGGATTGCCATTTGCGACCTTCCCTGGGGGCTTCCAACAAGCAAGGTCAATGGGGGAAGCTAGATTCACTTAACGACTGTGTGATTCACTTAATGACTGCAACAAAAAAAGTCGTAAAAAATGAAGCCAGTTGGGTGATCTTGGGCCAGTCCCTCTCTCTTAGCCCTAGGAAAGAGGCAACGGCAAACCACTTTGTCAAGAAAACTGCAGGGACTTGTCCAGGCAGTTGCTAGGAGTCAACATTGACTTGAAGGCACCAAAAAAAAGGGGGGCGGGGACTGGGAGAGTTATTAAATATGAAGTTGCCCTGACTTCAGGGCTCTCAAACACATTTTCTGCAGCCCTAGAGAGCCTCCTGAGATTGTTACTGAAATTGGCAATTTCTCACTGATTTTTGGCTGGGAAGCAATATCAAAAATGGCATGTTCGTACACCTAGGAAAGGGAAGACTCCCACCAAAACAGGAAAACCAGACAGAATATCAACCCCATCCCCTCTCGTATTGCCATCCTCCACTAGTTTGGCCACCATAGCTCCTGGCTGCCCCGAAGTAATTTTTCAAATGTTCTGGCAGCCAGGAACTGCACATCGCCCACCCCTCTGCAACAGTCATAGCCGGGTTCTGCAAGTATTATGCTTAATAATCCCTTACAGTTGCCTTCTCTTCCAGCCTGCTCAGAACAGGGGTCTTGCTCTGAGGCGGGCTCGTGGACACCAAGAGGTCTTGGGAACGAGCGTACTCTGTGGCCTGTGGGTCTATGGTGCAAGTCCTCAGGTAACCTTCTGTGCGAACGGACAAGAGCGGGGCAGTGGGCCTCCCGTCCAGGCCGGAGGTCACGTTGACCCTCCGGAGGGAAGAACTCCTCTTCAAGGCCAGGGCGCCCAGGCCGAGCTTGTGACTGCAAGAGGGGCTGCGGTCCCGGAGAGCGAGCCGGTTCAGCACCGTGCTTAGTTGCTCTTCGGCGTGGCTGCCGGAATGGCTTAAGTCCCCGATGCTGATAGACTTGGAGCGGAGGAGGTTGCTTTGCCGGCACTCAGAGTCCGGCCCGCCGAGGAAAACCCCGGGAGGCATGGTGAAGGAGGTGCTGCCAGAGACTGGGCTGGCCTGTGGGCAGCTGGGTACTCTGAGAGCATGATCTGCTTTGACGGGTCCCCGGCGGGAAGCAGAGCCCCGGGGCATATCGCCGCGCTTGGAGGTCCTGCCTCGCTCCAGCTCCAGTTTCTTGCTCCTGTCATCCAGGTTGCTTGGTCTGGGTGGCAAAGGGCGGAGTTTCGATGTTGCGGAGAGCCCATTGGAGAGGGTGGAAGAGGGGCAGCAGCCACGGTGCTCTTGGCTCGGGGCCCGTGGCCCGTTGGGAAGCTTGTTGGTGGCTTTCGGCTGGGAGGTGATGACGGCTTGTTCTCGAGCCCGGCTCATGCGATGTTCGGAAGCTTGGGGCATTGTGGAGAGAAGGATGTGGAGAGCCCTAAAGCGGAACGGAAAGAAGAGAGGGCCACAGTCACTCTTGATACAAAGATTAAGAGCACAGCGCACAGCTTCTTGAGGCGTCCCTGATTCTAATTTCACAAAGATATCCCGGAACACGGATACTCAGTCAAGGTCAAGAAGCTAAGGCTGTGAAATTAATTCCCAGCAACACAATACACACCTCTCACAAGCCGAGAGTCTCTCAACCCCGCTGGCCCCTTGTTCACACCTCACAGAGGTGGCTGACTGCACGAGGGTTCCCCTTTGCTGTTGGCCTGCAAAACAGAAGAGGATGCAGGGCTCGTACAGGGCTCTTGGCTCACAGATACCACAGAGAGCCACAGAGACGACCTTCGGGGAACTACGCAGAGAGATGGTTACAAAAACAGACACGTGCTTTAAGCCCGGGGAAACGCACAGCACATTAGAAGAAGCTCAGATCAGCTCCACCCTAACTCACTGGGGTGTAAGAGGGAGAAAGAGAAAGTGCAGGCAGGCTTTCCAGATTTTGTTACTATAGGCTATATCAACAAAGTGTAACTCCGGTCAAACTTGCAGAGTCTGTTTCCTGACCTGGCCTGCCTCAAGGGGCTGACAGATAGACTCCTCCGGAGTCATCCATTTCCTAAGAGAAAACTGAGTTATATCTTAAGGTAGCTTCTCCAGAGTTCTAGCTACGATGATGACAGTGAAGGCTTCTCACAAACAGCCATACGCACTGTAAAAACTTTCTAGGCTGGTACTTCGCACATGATGAGGGCCTGAACTGATGAAACAATGCTCTGAATGTGACAATAAAACAGGAGGAGGTAGAGAGATTTGACAGATTCATAGTTTACAGAATAGGTGGTATCTCTGATAGCTAAATTTCTGAATACCCGCTGCTGGAGGGTATTTGGAGAGAAACATGACTTTCTTGAGCTGCTCAGAGACATCTGGATGGCAACTGTGTGAAGCCCAAAGCTGGTCTACAGGTTCCTTTGGTTTACCCTAACAGGAATCTTCTCACATTTTCATCCTTTTTGCTATGCCACTGCCTACAGGAGAACTGCTGCTTGTGCCTTGCGTTAATATATCTACTGCAGGATCAGTATGCATGGCAGTCCCTGAACCATCAGGATATTATACTTTGCATCTGGAACCAAATTTTTAAGGAATACTTGTGGCAGCAAGTTCTGTGCAATCACAACAAATCAACCGGGTCCTGGATCAGGCTGTTACCAAAACACAAGATAGGAGTAAACCATCAGTGTTGCCCCAAAGAGTGATTTCTAGCCCGTGCGGGTGAGAGAAAGGGGCAAAAGAATTTGATTTCACTGTAAAGAAGGCTCTTATCTGATACAAATCAGCCACTGGAATTCTTTCATAATGGCTTCAATGGCAGTTTTCTTGCTTGGCCAGCTGAGAAAAATCTAAAAAGACCCACTGAGATTATGGGATTGTTTTAGTCACAATGAACTCAATTCCTATCCATTTCAGTTTCACGATAAGCACAGCTGAGGCTGGATATAACACTGAGTTTTAGTTATTTTGTTCAGTACAGCACATTTGTCCCTCAATCTTCTGTTTTAGGGCTATAACATACTTTGTATATTTTTATATCAAAGGGAGCACCAAAGTGAATCAAAAAGAAGTCATACAAAAGGGCTCAATTCTATAATTTAATGTGGGACAGACATTTATGCTTCATTCTCATCATAGGGAAAAATGCACGTGTAAATTAATTGAAGTAAAAAATCCTAATAGTCTTTCTAGAATTATTTTTTTAAAAATCTGCTCACTGCATTTTTAAAATCAAGCAATTTCCCTACTGAGCAGTGGGTGAGAGTTATCTATATTGCAAAAATGGGAAAATGCAAAATTTGGGTTGGCTTATATCAAATACACATTTAGTCCATGACAGAGTTCTAGCAGGAGACATGCTCTTCAAAGAATATAGGCAGTAGATAATAAGCCCCTTCTCTAGAAATCAGCAGAGAGATGCTATTTTTAGCTTCAGTGCCAATAACTGTCATTAGATCTATCCTTCAGGATGGCTCTACTGCTTCTTAAAAAGAGACTTAATTTGCAGTAGCAGCCATAGAGGCACGCTGGACAGGAAACCACACAATCAGCAATCAATATTGCGACAAATTATGCCAGTTAAAAGACCTTCTTTCCTGAAAAATACACTGAACAGAGCCAGGAAGGAAAAGGAGAAGAGGAATCAATTGCAATCTAAATCACTCTCTCTGTTAATCAAAATTTGAATCTAAGTGATCAGATCTAACTGTAAACTCCCCAGATGGACAACAGAGCTGCCCAGAGAACTGCTCAAATGCTGCTTACTAATATTCTTAATGCAGAGATGAGGAATATTGAGGGTAAGAGACAATTAGCACAGAGAGGTTTTGTTTTAAATTTTCAACTTTACATGCTCTTACTGAAGTACTAAGTACAGGGGAGCACTTTCCTGTGGGGGTTGCGGGTATGTTGAACTACTACGGTCAATGTGGCTGGCAATAATAGGAATTGTAGTTCCCAGCATCTAAAAAGGGACAAATGGAGGGGAGGCTTTTTGGGGTGGGCGGGAGGAAAAGAGAGAGACAGGGAAGGAAGGAAGGAAGGAAGGAAGGAAGGAAGGAAGGAAGGAAGGAAGGAAGGAAGGAAGGAAGGAAGGAAGGAAGGAAGGAAGGAAGGAAGGAAGGAAGGAAGGAAGGAAGGAAGGGCAAGCAGAGGGAGGGAGAATTGGAAGGGAAGGGCAGGGGAAGAAAGGAAAGAAGGGAGGGAGGGAGGGAGGAAGGAAGGAAGGAAGGAAGGAAGGAAGGAGGGAATCTTATTTGTGTTCACAAAGACCATTATTATTATCCTCTCGCATTATCCCTTATGCATCCCAGGGGCTCACCAGCGTTTTATTCTGGTGAATTTCAGTTACAGCTCATCCAGAAAACTTTCCATCCATTTAGGCCCTGTTGCTTGAGCCTATCCTACATTAAGCTGAGCTGGGATGCAATACTGTACTGAAATGCAAATGAACTAAGCTTAATCTTGACCTCTCACATCAACTTCACACAAAGGTACAACCCCCTGATTGGAAAAGCCTTGTGCTAGGTGCCTGTAAAAGGCATCTACTTAGGGCTGTCCCTTGATACTCAGTGGTAGACTGCAACTGTACATGGAAACTTCTCTGGGCAGTCGTGGCCCCTGAAGCATAGTCCTCTTCCACGATTTTGTCTCCTGAATCCCTGGTCAATCTATTTTCTGCCATTCATTTCTCCAATCCCTGGTACAGACCCAACTTGCCGGCTCTTTCAGCAACCAGCCTACCCTGCAGAGCTGACTTCTGCAACTGGCGCCCTCCAGAAACGCTGGAAAGCCACCTCAGCTACGGGATGATGGGAATCATAGTCCTGTAAACCTGTGAACCATCCCTTGGGGGGAACCGATATGAGGAAACGATTTCCCCCCTTGCTGTCAGGGTCTTGCGCCCGACCCCCTTTCCCAACCGCCCTTCCCCAACCTGGCGCTCCCCAGCTCCTTGCGCTAGAGACTACCACCCCCATCTCTCTGGCTCACAGACAGGTTCCAAAGCCTGCGGCGACGATGGGAGTTGTAGTCCTCCGCCTCTGACAGGTTGGGGGAGGGTCTCGAGGGTCCCCCTGGCTCCGTGACGAGGGAGGAGGCGCCTCCTGCGGTGACGGAGACCCCACCCCATCTTCTACACAGCGCAGGGGGGTCCCATGGGTGGCCCCCCCGAGGAATCCGGGCGCCCACCCCCCCAGGAGCCCTTCCCCTGCAGCCGAGACTCACCCGCCTCTCCCCCCGCCGCCTGCAGGTTACATAATAATGCCCCCCTCGCTCTCCACACCCCCTCCCCCCCAGTGTGACACCTATATAATGTATAGGCGGCGCCCTCCCCCCTCCCGCCCTCGACAGGCCTCTCCGCATCCCCACAGCGCCGCGGCACCTTGGCTTGAACGGTGCTCTCGGGACCCCCACTTGGTGGGCCGCTCGCCGCGGCCCCATAAGCGGCCCCGATGCCCCCTCTGCTCTCCCCGCACCCCTCAAATAAGCCTTGCAGCCGCGAAGGCGGTCAAGTATGCGGGCCTCACCGCCGGCGCGACGCCATGGCAACGACTCCCGCCGCTCCGGCCGCCATATTTGTTCCTCCTCTCCCTCCCGCCCCGCGCCTTGAGTTGCCCGGACCACAGTCGGCTTCGCGAAGGCCGTCTGCGCAGGCGTCGTCACGAGCTCGCCGAATCCCGCGCGCGCCGGCGCAAGGGGAGCCGGCGTTCGAGAGTGGCGCATGCGCAGCTCCTCTCTTTTCGCTTGCCTGTTTCTGAAACGTCATAGCTGCTTCTGTTCTCCTCCGCCCAGCATGGGCCACGCTCGTCTTCCGTTGCCGTGGCAACAGGAGCCGCTTTCCGGGAATTTAAAGAGGCAGTCGCGTTTTTAAAAGTTGCTTATAATGTATTAACTAGCCTTTCTCCAATGGGATTCCTCGTAGGATTCCTTTATTTATCAATAAAACATTCCTATTAATCTGCTGCACCAAAAATAAAGAATGGGACATTTGGTTGCCTTCAAGATTAACCCATTAGGACACAAATCAGGGGAAAACACTGTACAGTCATGTAATTCCCAGAATTCCCTGTCAAACTACCCAGGAATTCTGGGAGTTTTAGTCCTGCAGGGCTCCAGCTACAGAGAGTCTCAATACCCCAGGGTTTCTCAACCTTGGCAACTTTAAGACGGCTGGGGAATTCTGGGAGTTGAAGGCCACCCGTCTTAAAGTTGCCAAGGTTGAGAAACCCTGCAATACACTGCAGGGGGTTCCAGGACACAGGAGACGCCTCCCATGCTTTTTCCTGCCCCCCCATTGTCCCCCACCCCCCGCTTCCCAGGTGCGGATCTGATTTAAAAAACCACAAAACCACTCATCCCCTTTCTGACACTCTTCAAGCTGGGAATGTTCCCCCCTCCCAGCCTTCTCCACTATTCGACAGTCAGGTATACAGCCTCTGACCAGGGAGGCTCTATTTTGCAAGCCCATTTTCGGCACGAATCGCCCCCCGATGCTTCGAGTCTTCTTTACGTGTATTGCACGTAAGACGGCCACCCGTCTTAAAGTTGCCAAGGTTGAGAAACCCTGCAATACACTGAAACACTGGGATTTTATGTCTCTCTGCTTCAACTTAAGAGCAATTCACTCCGAGTTGCACCTTACGTTGGCTCCACAATTACCAAATCTCTTTCTCCTTAATGGGATTTACTCCCCAATAACCATATCAGAGTCCTGAGTCACACCCTGACCACCTGGACACATTGCAAAACCCCCTTGGCTTTGAGCGTTTCGCAGGCAACTCTGGGGCTGGGCGCTCGCGCTGCATTCGGACACACGTCCCTTAACTTTGGTTCGCGGAATCAGCCAGCATGTAAATTGATTGATTGATTTTATTTATTACATTTCTCCCCCGCCCATCTCCTCCCAATGGGGGAACTCTGGGCGACTCACACAAAACATTAAAACCATAAATATATATAAATACATAAAACATCAATTTAAAAATATTACTAAAAAAGGAAAAGGAAATAAGCAAATCGTACTACAATTTAGGGCAACGCGGCAGCCCTGCCTGCTCCATGCTGCCTACATGCAAAGAGGGATTGATTGATTGATTGATTGATTGATTGATTGACTGATTGATTGATTGATTGATTCATTCATTCATTCATTCATTCATTCATATTTGTATAGCCGCCCATCTCACACAAGGTTACCATTAAGGCTGTGCTGCGATACAAAACCTGGGAATGAATCCAACTGAATTCAGAGAGACAAGGGATTTTTTTTACGGAAGCAGAGCCTGCCTTTTGGAAGATGACAGACAAATGCAGAACAGAAAAAGCCTTTAGCCCAGCGAAAAAACACTTGGCCTGCAGAAAGTCCTAAATTCAGTATATAGCCACTGTACATTAATCTAGAAGAGATGACTAGTCCATGGGGAAAGAACCTATAGTCCTCCAGATATTGCTGAACTTATTTCCAAAGTCTCTGAGGTCACGGATCACGTTGAGTAGGGCCAGTAGAAATTAAGAGCTTGGTATCTTGAGGCTCCCTTGCTCCTAAATGTCCCAAGTCTAGTTTTTACACAACCCCCCAGCCGAATAAATGAAGCAGAGATGACTCCCGTAGGACCGCTGACCTCTATTCCTGATTTTAGAGATTTTTAGAGGGCAAGCAGTTCTTCCCAACGGCATGAAGGATACCCAACCAAGGAGTCCAAACGTGCTTTGGATGGAAAGGCTGAACTCACCAAATTTGGGGCAAAACTGTAGGTTCGGCTGGATGAAAACGCTTCTCCCCCTTTTATCCAGTGATCTCTGCTGCCCTGCAAATCATTTGTTGCAGGATCTTCTGGGCCTTGCTCCAAAACTATCCTGAATGATTGAAGCTACATTCCAAACTTTCCAGTGATAGAAATTCATGCATTCTTCTCACGGTCCTGCAATTCAATGCTTCTGGACCCTTTGCTCCTCCTTCCAGCAAAAGGAAACCCATCTTTCAGCAGATGGTAAACAGATCAGCTTCCAGAAATCCATTTACCTCCATTCTCACATTGCCTGTCTTAAGCTGTTTCGTGTCATCTTCCTGGAAAAGGACAGTCCCAAATGTACTTAAAGCCTACCCAGATATAAATTGCAAGGCACGCCCCTCACACCAAAAAACAATCAGGTTTCCCCATCCTATTGAACCATGGTTTACTGAATAATCAATAAACATGTACATGCTAAGCCATCAGCTATAATTGATAAACCATAAACTGGTACCCAATACCTTGAATAAGAAGATTTCAACCTTGAACAATCAATATTTCCCCAAAGGAGAGAAACCTGAATTTAAGACAATCCCCTTCATAAAACAGTAGGGAGAACTCACTGTTTACTATGTTCTCAGCAAGTTAAATATGACCCACCCATTACATTTTTTGGAGGGGGGGAACCTTATGCCTTCCTTTCAGGTAAATGCAATTTTTAAAACAATCAAAACTCCTGAAATCCACCAATGGATGCCACAAATAAAATTAAAACTAGGTTGAGAAACAAAAAAAAGAGGAATTAAGAATAGAGTTGCTCTGAGCACATGCTAAAGAATCTATTTTCAAATCAGAAACGAGGTCACAGCTGTTTTGCACAAATCGCTTCTGCCATCTATCCACTCCCAACCGTTCCTTGCCTCAACAGCTTCACGCAGCCCGAGAATGATATTTTATTGCATAATTTGGAAGAAAACCTTGGCACGTCTTCTTGCAGACGTCAATCCACCTGGTCCTGTTTTAAGCTGTTTGTACTGTACGCTTTCAATATCCCTGTAAACAACTTTGGGAGTTTAAAAAACAGCATGTAAATTGGTGTTGTTCTCTGACTCTTTAAAAAGAGGCATGAAAGTACTTCTCCTAAATAAATACACTGGGTTATATTGGTCTAGGTGATCTGCAAGTAATTGCTAGAGAAGGGCAAGATTCTTTTTGTGTTGGTTTTATTAGAGACACACAATGCACAGACTGGCTAGCAATCCACAGGAAGAAATTAGACACAGAAGTATATGACAGTCAATATGATGGATCTGGGGTTACCGCTGGGGCCTAGGAGAACAACTGGCACAGGAGCTTCATTTTTCTTTGTGTTCAATCAGCCCCTTTGATATCAGGTCAGGAATTTCTACAGCCAGCCAAGGTCCCAGCTGGAAGACAAAGGAAGCCACAAGTTGAGTTTGTACAACGTAAGTAGTTTCAAATTCAGCCTGTTATGGAACTCGGTCCTTGTCTTAGCATGTTGGGTGAACTAGACCATTCAGTTAAATCAGAATGTGGTTTGGTCAGGCAGGGCGAGTTTCTATCCAGAGGTGTGGCGGGCCCCTACCCTTCTGGCTTTCCAGAAAGGACTAAAGGCCAGGCTCTGCCAGCTTGCGTGGGGCAATAAGAGTTCTAATCAATCCTGGGGGTGGCTGGCACCCTGATGACACTCCCTGACCTACCCGCCAATTACCATCAATTCTTGGAATTTATTGAATATTTAAGACTGCTTTTATATTGTATTTTAATTGATTTTATCTTCTCTGTAAACCATCCAGAGTTACTTTTTAATGAGATGGGTGGTGACAAATTTAGGAAGGAAGGAAGGAAGGAAGGAAGGAAGGAAGGAAGGAAGGAAGGAAGGAAGGAAGGAAGGAAGGAAGGAAGGAAGGAAGGAAGGAAGGAAGGAAGGAGGGAGGGAGGGAGGGAGGGAGGGAGGGAGGGAGGGAGGGAGGGAGGGAGGGAGGAGGGAGGAGGGAGGGAAGGAAGGAAGGAAGGAAGGAAGGAAGGAAGGAAGGAAGGAAGGAAGGAAGGAAGGAAGGAAGGAAGGAAGGAAGGAAGGAAGGAAGGAAAGATAGGCTTGAAAATTATTCGGCAGAAAACATGCTATAGAAAAATGTGCAAGGTAAAATTCCCCCCCCCCAAACTATTCAACCAAATATTGGCACTCTCAAAGTGGTATGACGATTGCATTCTGAGGGATTGTTCTAAAAAAAGGAGAAGCAGAGATTTCATGGCCCTCCTGCCTTCATGGCAAATAACGTAGCCCCAATCATTGCATACGTGTTGGAGACTGAGAAGAATATGCTAACCAGAATCATAGCCTGCCCGTGCAATAGCTGCTGGGAATCGTTACACAGAAATCTTAAATATGTGCAAGAACCATTGCTTGTTCACTCAAATCTGTCACTGTGGCTCCTGCCCTAAACTCGGTTCCTTCCTTCCCACTTTTGAAATTCTCCTCCTTCAGGCCAGGTCTCCCCTGACATGCCAGAAACTCACCCCCAAGGCCATCAAGTGGGCTAGCCCAAATTTTGGTACGTTCCTAGCCCACAAGGGCTTGAAATGGTCCGTAAGGCATATTTTGCCTCCCCTATAAGAAAAAAAGAGAGACCAGATTTAGGGAATATAATTGACAGAACATAAGAGACACTGTCAGCATCAGATCAAGTGACTAAATTTTAAGGACATCTAACCTGTACATTTTGGCTGTTTTGCCATCCAGTTCTGGAATAGCAATTTCTGGTGCTGTCGATGGATATGTGACTGGAATCTGCAAAAGGAAGGGAATAAGTGGCAGGTAATTCCTAGAAAAAAATTCTCACCATGAGCCAATTCAGATTTCACATTCCCACCGCATACACACTTGATCAGAAAGAAAGAAAAACCCCATGATCCAATTCCCACTGTTGGAGGGGGGAAAAAAGCTGGAAATGCATCAGCCTGTCTTTGGAGAGTTTACAAAACAGAAGAGAATCTAAGCAAACTTCTCAAAGGAATAATCGGCCAGCACATTTTGGTTCCAAAAACTTTTTAGTTGAAGTTGCAATGAAAGGAAAAAAAAATCAGACCTGATTCATGAACTGAGATGAAGCTATGATTTCCCTATTCAGATAAAACAAGGTAGTATAACAAGCCAGCATTCAGCCTGCAGAGAATTCCATCTCTCAGCTGAATAGATGTTGCTAGCACCCAAGATTTCCCAGCAAATATTCCCAAGGTGCAGCCGGATCTACAGAGAAAGCTAAACAGGGCTGCAAGGAACCAGCAAAGGGGGTGTTTCAGCATCTTGCAAACCTCTTCGTCTTTTATAGACATGAATTACAAAACTAGACTATGTTAAACAAACAGACCAACAAATAAATATATTGTGGTTTAACTTATAAAGGTTGCAGGGAGGAGTAACTCTTAGTCCAAGATTCCCATTCTTTTTTCCTTATGAAGGATAATCAACCATCTTATTTGGGTTGGAGAAGGAGAGACCAGGAATCCAAATTAATTAAGAAAAGTAGTGGAGTGGGCGGAAGGAATATGAAAGCTTCAAATCATACTTTGGGCAAAACTCACCTCAAACTCAACAGCAAATTCATACTTCAAGAGGTTGTGAATGTACCAGCACTTTCCAGACCACCTAGAGAGAGAGAAAAAAGGGGGAACGAGTGATAAACCACCGTTTTTATATATGCCACCCACATTATTTTTTAAGAAAGCAAAGGGAGACCTCTGGATGTCAGAACCGGTCATTGCTCCATCCTGAGCAATGCCAAGCACTGGATCTGGAAGCGTCAACAGATGCCCCATGTGTCACTCAAGAAGTCTGGTCTCTCTCTTTTTCTCACTCACCTGGTACCTTCCTTGTTGGATTCCAGCCTGAACCAATCATTGTCCGCATTCTTGTTGTTTTCCACGTACTATGGAAAGGGAACAGAGACCTTTTACAAAGCGACAAGGGATGCCTTCTGCAGACAAGGTCTTATTGTTAGCTAAATTTGAGAGTTTTTGACTCTCCTCAATTCAGATTCAGTCCTGCAGAAGATCAGACCCGAAAATACCAGCTGAGATTTTAAAGTTTTATTGAAAGCTTGCCCATAGAGTCAGCTGGGGTCTCCCCTTAAGACAGAGAAGAACCCTGATCACACCCAAAGAAGACTTTGTTTCTTACAAAGAGTTATAGAAATTAACAAATGATTGGCTGAAATTGGCATAAGTTTTGGATCCTCCTTATTATTGGGGGAAACCTATCTTCCTGATGACCTATATTGGTTACTAGTCAGAGTTGGGGGCACCCCCTCTGATCTTCTGAATTTTATTGTTTCCTAGAATGCAGATTGGGGTCACTTACACCCATATCTTTATGGCCTCGACACTTAAGGAGACCGGATGTCTGCCTAAAGCCTTTCAACTTAACAGAGATGAGGGAAATGTGTGAAGGTTCATGAACATCAGTTTTCTTGTTAACCCTTTGGCTTTCAAATGTAAGAAAATAAAGATGAGGGAAACTGAGAGCCCTTGTTTATAAGGTTTCACTATCTCGGATTTTGCAACTCCAGCTTAGGTTTAAGGCTGCTGCCTCCCACGATCGTCTTCCCCACGACCATTAACTCGCAAGGGAAGGGAACAGAAGTACAGTACCCTCGCGCCCTGGCTTAAATTGACCCTCGGGAGCCACCGTAAGCGAAGGGACCAGGTAGAAAAGCCACGTTCGCCTCGGGAATAAGGCCTTGCCTCCCGTCGGTAGACAAAGCACGGACCTTAATGAGCGCTTGGTACTCCTCCTTCAGCCGCTGGACCCACAGCTCCCGATCCCGCGGCCCCGCGTTCGTTTTCAGCAGCGGCAACGCCGCCACTACCCGCCGTGTTGCCTCGTCTGCCATCTTTATTAAGGGAGAAAGAGGAAGGCTAAACCGGAAGTGGCTTCATAGCGTAGGCGCCGAGCAGAAACAGCAGCCATCATTGTCAAGGGCGAAGGCCGCTGAACCGGAAATCGATGAGGAAGTACGAAAAGATTAACGGGGCGGGTGAAAGAGCTGGAGCCGCCATGCTAACTGCTGGCGGAAGTTTTATGCTGCAACGGCTCATGAATGAGAGGAATGTAGTGTGGTTAGAGGGCTTCGTTATGGGAGGGGATACAAATTGCGCATCGTGCTAAGCCGTAACCTGGTTTGTTTGCTTTTGGGAGTGTGGGATGGACCTCATCATTTGCAAACTCTGATTTGTGGTTTAGTGGACCCAACCAATTGTGGCTTAGTTAGAAAACCAGTGTGATATGCAAGAGAAGATAGTTTAATGTTTGTTTATTTGTTTGCACATTGCATAAAGTTGATCTAGATCAGTGTTGTTCAAACTTGGCCACTTTAAGATGGGTGGACTTCAACTCCCAGAATTCCCCAGCCAGCATGCTGGCTGGGGAATTCTGGGAGTTGAAGTCCACCCATCTTAAAGTGGCCAAGTTTGAAAAACAGTGGTCAAGAGCAACCTCATTTCAAAGCTTTTGGGAAGCTGCTCCTGGTACCTACATTGTGCATTTCTGCTTTCAAGATTAACTGTCATAACATTCTGAAGTCTCCTCTATGAGTTATGACTGAACCGTTTTAGCGCAGCAGTGGGATTTTCTTGCCATTGATCCAGACTATCTTTTGCACTGAGAAGGGTGTCAGCAAAGGCCCATAAATTAAAAATGAATTAAAACCTCAAATTCTTATTTGGGTAGTCCTGGATCTCAGTTTGATCCTGAGATCCAGGACTACCCAAATAAGAATTTGAGGTTTTAACTTATCTGACCATTATATTATAATATACATAGGCATAGACATGAGAGCCAGTTTGGGGTAGTGGTTAAAGCACTGGGCTAGAGACCGGGAATTAGAAAAAACATACAAGGATTGCGGTTGTCGTGCCCTCATGCAGGCTGAGCAGAAGAGGAGGAATGCTATCAAGAAAGAAATTACTCGATTTGCAAGCAGTCGTACCCACATGCCAGCGGCGGGATGTCTCAATAGGCTCCCAGAAGCTCAGCAAGAGGATTGCGCTGCAGAAGACCATTGATTACATTCAGTTCTTGCAGAAGGAAAAGAAAAAAATGGTCTCCATACTCCAGAAAGACGTGATGGCCTTAAAAATCGGGCATCAGGCTAAAAACGGAGAGACCGCGAGTTCTAGTCCCGCCTGAGCCCAAAGCTCAAAACCGTGATCCTTGTATGTTTTTTCTAACTCTCAGTCTCTAGCCCAGTGCCTTAACCACTACCCCAAACTGGCTCTCACATATATGCCTATGTGTATTATAATATAATGGTCAGAGAAGTTAAAACCTCAAAGCCTTGGGCCGGTCACTCTCTCTCAGCCCCAGGAAGCAGGCAACGGCAAACCATTCTGAAATCTTGCCAAGAAAACTGCAGGGACTTCTCCAGACAGTCGCCAGGAGTCAACACTGACTTGAAGGCATAAATATATATATGTGTGTGTGTGTGATAAAAGGTACCCCCCCCCCATACACTTGTGATCTGCATTTGCTACTATACCTAAGAGATGCCTAAGTGATACATGTGAATGACTGAAACCGCCCTTCGAAGAAAACATTCCCAGCAAGGCGAAGTGGCGACAGGGAAGAAGACTCAGTGGCCCAGTAAACCAAATTATTTCTATTCACTGACCATATTTCAGAGAGTGTACATGCTAGGCTAGTCGGAAGGGATAAGTAATAAGGAGGTCACCCAGAGGGGCTTATCTAAAACGTTCCAACGTCGCGCTGTAACCCCCCGTTTCTGCCTTTGTCTTTCCTTTGCAATGGAGTAGGCCAAGGATATATAAGCCGTGGTTCTGCTTTTGCTCCGGGCTGCCCAACCAGCTGCCATGGCTTTGCTGGGAGCCTGAAATATACTGTGTTATTGTTTACAGGCTAATAAATTAATGTTGCATCTTCAAAGTGATTTGGTTGCTTTAGGTGAGCCAGATTTTGGGCATGAGACTGTCAATCTCTCTGTCACCTCTATCTGCCTTATCATCTATCTATGTAAATTATTAAACCGTCAATAAGCTCTCTCTAAATATCTCTATTATATATCATCTATCTATCCATCTATCCATCCATCCATCCATCCGTATCTATCTATCTATCTATCTATCTATCTATCTATCTATCTATCTATCTATCTATCTATTCGATCTATCTGTCATCTATCTAAATTATTTATCCATCAATAAACTCTAAATATCTCTAGTATGTGTCATCTATCTATTATCTGTCTGTCTGTCTGCCCATCCATCTATCTATCTGTCCATCCATCCATCCATCCGTCTGTCCATCCGTCCATCCATCCATCCGTTTGTCTGTCTGTCTGTCTATCTATCTATCCATCTATCTATCCGTCTGTCTGTCTGTTTGTCTATCTATCTGATTATACCATTATCATCAGACATTTTGGTTCATCTTGCAAGTAATCTTCCAGTATTTTTCCTTCTTGGATGTATCAGGAAGGGAACCTGGGACCTTCTGTACACAAACGATGTGCTCTGCTACCTGGTTCCTCTCCTACAACTCAAGATTCCAGTCCTCATGTTTCTCAATGAGATTTGTATGCCATAGAACCACAGGACTGGCAGGGGGTTCCCGAGGCCTTAGCGGGTTTTGCGAAGCCAGGCCAGGATTCCAGGAAGTTTCCACAAGCAGGAAATTGGGCTGGGAGGAGGTGTCCGGATTGTAAACCTGGGACACTACTGGGGACCAAACCAATCTCAGCTTAACACCCAAGTTTTCAGTCAGATCAGACACATCGATTTGGAAACAAGAACTGGTTTATCTTTATTGTGACCAGTCTTAAGATCTCAACAGCTTTGGTTCGGGAAAAAGTGCCGGTCCTTCTCTAAATATTCATCCTTAGCGGACGGGAACAGAGAACTCCGTTTCAACAGAGCCGACTTCACACTCCCTCTTGGGCAGGTGGCTTGGATTGGGGCGGGATGGGGAACAATCGGGCCAAATTCTGTCTCATTTCCTCAGTGAGGGGCGTGAAGCTGTTTTGCACCTGCTGGAGAATCGTCCTGCGGGGGGGAAAAAGGAAAAGGAAAAGAAAGAACGGAGTGAAGGTTGTGCCCTTTCTACTGCCCAGAACCACAGCAAATAGCCCTCGCGCATTGGTGGCAACCAATAGCCGCTCCACCCTAAGGTAGACTGCCGCAAAGCATGGAGGCTCCATTGTTAATCCAGCCTACTACGCACGTGGCGAAAAGCCCACCTCGGGCATGATTGTCCGAGTGTTCTTTGAGAGAAGAAGGAAGAGGAGAAGCATACAACTTTAATATATAAATAAATAAGAGGGCCGCTTTGGGGCATCTGGCCTTAGTCAAACAGCTCTTACTCTGCCTGGCTCCTTATTTCTTCTATCCTTTCCTGCCCAAATGAATTCTTGATCGAAGAAGCGAAATCTTCGGCCTGTTGTTGCAGCCTTTTGATAAAGTCAGAAACCTGAGTGGTGAACAGGGCTGAGACTTCACCCTCCGCTGGTTCTTCAGCTTGTCGCTTCACTAAAGCGCCTGCGGAAAATGCAGAAAAAATCGATGAGAATCGAGTGCCAGGAACGTTTTCCCGAGCAGCCGATCAGATACGTTTAGACCGGCAAGACCCTTCAACAATATGACAATCTCCAAGCGGAGACGGGTTTTAACCCTGGCTCGATTTAATGCCGCCGTTGCGGAAGGCAGGTACAAAAAAATCCATCACTGCCCAGTTAGGTCCACGTGCTGCAGGTGCTGTAGAATCTGTCGCTCACATTTTATGGTATTGTTGTTTTTATACAGATATTACAACCCATTTTATTTCCCCTCTCCTGGTGAAATATCCAAGTCACTCTGATACTTTCTATATACAAATTCTGCTTTCGGATCAAAGAGACTCAGCCTCTCTGGATGCTACCAAATTCTGTAATTGCTGCTAATAAGATTAATCCCCACCCCTCCGTGTAATATGGCTGGGCCTAACTTTTGAACAATAAGGATGGGTGGGTGGGTGGGTGGATGGATGGATGGACAGACGGATGGACGGACAGATAGATAGATAAGATGGGTGGATGGACGGACGGACGGATAAGATGGGTGGATGGACGGATAGATAAGGTGGATGGGTGGGTGGACGGATGGACAGACAGACAGATAAGATGGGTGGATGGACGGATGGATGGACGGACAGACGGATAGATAGATGGATGTCACTTTATTCTACTTTATTCTAACCAGCTTATATCTTAGAATTTTAGTTTTATGCTGTAGTTTTAGACAAATAATATTCTGTATTTTAGTCCTAGAGATGTAGCTTACAATGATAACAATAGTGATAATAATATTCTGGGTTATTCTTTTTCCACTCCTCGTGGCTCCAGAGGTAGATCTTCTCTATGACAATCTATCCCGAACCTGGTTAGGAGTGCCTGCAGCAACTAAATCTGGACTGCACATGTACAAATAAACGTTAGGTGGTCGGAGTTAGACTTCTCGGGGTCTGTTTGCTGCGATCTAGTGGTGATTCACACCACATCTGGTCAGGCTCTTCCTCCTGCACTGTTTCCACAGCCATTTTCATCCTCTTGAGCCAGTGCTCCAGAAATTAAAGTATGTCATATGTTGGAAAAGGCAATGGATTAGCCAGGTAAAATATCCACCGCCCCACCTCCACCCCCCATTTGACTTTTGGGCTTATATGCTTTAAAACACTAGAGAAGGAGAAGGAGGAGGAGAAGAAAGAAGGAGGGGAGGGAAGGAGGGAGGAGAGAGATGAGAGGGAGGGAGGGGAAGGAAGGAAAAGGAGAAGGAGAAGAAGGAGGAGGAGGGAGGGAGGGGAGGGGAGGGGAGGGGAGGGAGGGAGGAGAAGAGGAAGGGAAGGAGGGAGGAAGGAAGGAACAAAGGAAGGGGAGGAGAAGGAGGTGAAGGAGAGGGAGAAGGAAAAAGGAGTTGAGGGAGGGAAGGAGAAGGAGAAGGAGAAGGAGAAGAAGGAATAATCATGTTTAGCAAAAATTATTACTTTGCTATTAAATTTCTGGCAGCCTGCGAGCCCAAAAACGTGTGCCTTTTGGTTGCACCTTTAAAAAGGACGAGAATCCCCGTTGGTAACTGATCCAGAACTAAGTATAAACTCCAATTTATCAGGTTTCAAAAGTACGATGCTACTTTTGCAGATTCGGCAGAACGGCGGGCGGAATATCGCCAACCTAGGCTTTTACTCAAAGAGCCAACGAATTGCCTGGCACGGGCTTGCCCCCAGGATCGGTGGAAAGGGAGATCAAATATAACTCATGCAGGAAAAGGACCGCGTCGTATCCCAACGGCAGGGGAGAAACTGTGGGGCCAAAGATCTAGGGGGCTGACTGATTTTTTTTCCTTCCGTCAAGAATAATTAGCCCAGGCTTGCAAATGTTTATCATTTGGTACATGCTGTTATTTAGAATAAAACTGGGATCCTTCCAAGTACTGTATTTTCATGGATAGAAAGCTCCCCCCCAAAACCTATCAATAGCTGCCAATGGACTATCTTCTGGCACAATATTTACCCAAAAGACAATATCACTGAATTGGCGGTTTATCAAAGGTACCTCGTGCACTCTTACATACCTTCTAAACAGCAGATGCTAATCAGCAGGACCATTAGGGCAAAAACCTTCATTTTGGCACACACTATGCCCTCACCCTACTTCTGGAGAGAAAGGGGGATTGGGGAATTTGCAGAGAAGAAAGAGAAAAAAAAGGGGGGGGGAAATCAGGTTTAGAATCATTCCTTGCCTAGTTCATCCAGCTGTCGTTCTCTTGTCCATATCTGACTCAACCCGTTGAACTTCTGATTTTTATAATGCCACCACAGGGACTAGAAACTTGGATTCTCGAAATGCCGGAGAAGGCTGTATAGGGACAGCTGGGGGAAGGAAAGAGTTGAATTCCCCCATTCAGTGCTAGGAGGGCATCCTCAATTCTGTTTTTCCTTCCCGCACTTTAAAAATGGTGCGCAAAGCATTTCTAGATGCATCTCCTGAAACATGCCAGGTCATGCCACATTTTAGCCCCAAAGCAGACCCCCTCCGATGGCTTAGTAAATCTGGGTATATCTACCCCCCCGAGAATAATGCAAAATTGAAAATTAACCCCCTTTCTGTCTTTGAACCTGAAGCAGTGACCGACTAACTGGAGGAAAAAAACAGGCTCGCCCTGTTTTTCTGCACTCAAAAGCGAGCTGCCTGCAGAAATTGGCAACTGGAATGTTTTAATCGGTTGGCAAACCAAGAGTGGGTGAAGTTGAAGCATTGTAGCAACTCACACACTCCGAAACTGAAGTGAAATTCAGGTGAGGTGAGTTGACCGTGGGGGACTTTCTTGGTTTGACTTAGTAATCCAGCATCTATCTTAGACAGAGCAATGCAGAAGAGGGACAGACTGGAAATTTGGAACGCTTTCTCCCACCTAAATAGTCAATTGTGTCGGCTGGTTGCTTACTTGCCCCATATTTAGCAAAGCCAGTTATTTATTTATTTATTTATTTATATATTTATATATATATATATATATATATATATATATATATATTAAAAATAAAAATAAAAAATAAAAAATAAATAAATAAAAATAATATATATATATATAAAAATATATTTATATATATTTTTTTAAGGGAATAAAAATATATTTATATATATATATTTTTAAGGGACCCCATTACTTGCTTCTTTCCATTTTTTTAAAAAATGACTTAGATTCTTACCTGTAGAAGGAATTTGAAAGAGATGTCTGGAGGAGAAATATGTCTTAAGTGGGAGGTTAGGGATTTTTATACACCCCACTAAAAGTACGGCCTATTTTGCTAATCTGCCCTAAACACGATTGGTGCTTATGTTCTCTTCCCCTCCCTGTCTTAATCTGCCACCCCCATCAATTCTCTTGGGAGCTGAACGAAACAGATTTGCTGGAGGAGGCCATTCTTGGGTAAACAGATGTGTTTGTGTGTGCGTGTGAGGCATAATCTTCCTTCCCCGTATGCACACACTTTAGTGATAATATTCGGCTGAAACCAGAAAATGAAGCTTTGCCCAAGGGGCAAAGCTCACACTGAAACCCTAATTCTCTGGTTTAAACCTTTGCTGATATACGTTCCCTGAGTGACACGCAGAGTGTCCCATTTAGAAAACCGAACACACAATTCAGGAACAATGGGAGAGTTCAGAAAGAAAGGTGTGTAGGGGGAAAACAGATTTGTTTCTGTTTCAGCGGCTTGCGAAAAGGAGATGAGCGTCCACGTTTTAGATCAAAGCAGAGCAAAGGTGCGGTCTTGTCCCGCTCACTCTTCCCACACAGATTTTTAACCAGTGGAACTCACTGCCACAAGAGAATGGCCCAGCCCTGAGTTTAGGTTCCTTGTGCCACAATGAGAGTGCCCAAGCTTTTTTTTAAAAAAAAGGCTCATTCAAGTATTACTTGGCCTGGTAACAGAAAGAGGGGAGGCATTCAGCAGAGAAGAACAATGGGGGGAAATAGTGATGGGTGTTGTAGTCCAATACATTTGGGGAGCGCCCAGCTGCGTAAAAACAGCTTTGAAGGATGTGAAGAATTCCCCTTTTCAGCGGTTCCTGGTCTTGGTTATATCGTAGGAAGTCAGGTGTGTTCTCAGCTGACGTTTTATGTGATCTATGTAGCATCTCATTTGGGCTGTTTTCCACCCTGTTTTTATTCTGTTTTAATTCTCAGCCACCGAGAGTCAGGCAGAGGAGATGGGCGGCGATATGAATTTATGAATTAAATAAATATTGGGTTCCCGCAGCCCTCGAAGACCTAAGGTGTTGAATCGGCCTCAATTCATAGATCACGTTACCCAAAAAAACCTATAGTTTGCAAGCAATAATTGCTGGTGTCCCACAAGAAGTGAGGATAAAGGCTGTTACATCACACGGCCAATTAAATCCAGGTTTATGTTCCCACCCTAGAATTTTGCAAAATGATTGTTTATGTCTTCTTACGCCTTTGATCTCGGTTGCCAACTGATCAGAGGAAAAGAGCCTCACCCTGCTCTTGTGCACCCCAAATTAACAGGCTGCCGCAGCTGGCAAATGGAACATTTTAATCGGCTGACCAAAACAAAAATCTCTTTTTCAATTTCTTTTCTCCCCTTTGGAGTTTGAGCTGGCAAAGGAGGGAGGGGAACCAGTCCTAAAAAAGTTATGTTTTTGCCAACTCACATGATTAGCGGGACAATGTCTGCGTTTTCTCTTATCCGCTGGACATTAACCTCCAACACGTCAGGTTGACCAATATAGGAAAGGCAAAAAGAAAAATGAAGTCAACAGAAAAAAACTTTTTTTTTTAAATCCACCATGGGAAGAGAAGGGCGCCTTCTAATCCAGCAACCCCCCAGATCAGAAAGACCCCAGTAGTATTTCTCCGAGTTGCACATTTTATTAAAAGGCTTGTGCGAGCTTCATCAAATTCAATAGATCTGCAGCTGCTTGCAAAAGCTTCTGCCTTTTAAGAAAATTGTGAGTGGGGGAAAGGACTGATTTTTTGCAAGCATAGGCCAGCGCAGCTCTCCTCTTACAATGTCTAGCCCCCAAACCAAAATTTCTGGCAGCATGTGGATTTTTTGAAAAAGCAGAACATAGTCTTGCAAACCAGCCATCCGACTTACAAATCGAAAACCAGCTTTGGAACTATTAAAAACATAATGAATTAGGAGAAACCAAGCAATAGAGCTGTGTTGCTCAACCTTGGCAACTTTAAGATATGTGGACTTCAACTCATGCTGGCTGGGGAATTCTGGGAGTTGAAGTTCTCCCCCATGCTGGCTGGGGAATTCTGGGAGTTGAAGTCCACATATCTTAAAGTTGCCAAGGTTGAGCAACACTGCAATAGAGACTGTGTAGAACACCCATATCAAAGATGGTTCATTTCTGGATGTTGGTGCCAAAAAAGGGCCACAGGGGTCCAGCCCTGGACCCCCATCAGAAGACCGCAAATGCAGGATGCTGAATGAGTCAAAGATGGGCCTTAATCCTATTCTTCCTTGCATTTTTTTTAACCTCTCAAAAACTCCTAGCCCTTCGCCTCAAGGCAAGTGACTAATTAACCCATGAGTTAAAAAGCAGGTGATTGATTGACCCACATAGGTGAACAAGCCAGCATTCCTTCTGCCATAAACCGAAAAAGGTCATCCGCTTCCTTGTAGATACCCGAATGGTCATATTCTTATCATCACAAACTACCGGGTAACAAACTTCATTGAAGGGCTGGACTAGGACAGGAGAGGGAAAACAGGAAGGGAGGGGTGAGTCCCCATGTTTGTCCTCAAATTCCAAAGTTCTGGAAAACTGAACATCATGGGGGGGGGGGGGCGTTTGGCTTGCAGCTTATGGAAGATAAACATGATGGACATCCAACCTGATTTTGCAATTATTTGCTGAATTTCAAGATCTCTGCAATGAAAGAGCAGGGAAATAGTCATGAATGATGACATCTTCCGAATATATGGAAGAAATATATGTTTTCTTCCTCCCTCCCATCTCCCCCCCACCCCAATAATTGGAAGTTATTTTCTGGGTTAAACATTAAAAGATTTTAAGCTGCTCTTTTGCTAACAGCATCAAATACGTACAAACCTGAATGTCTTTCTGGGGATCAGATGGAGGGATGGTCTTGATTATTGGCATTTTTTCCGTTTGGGGGATTTGACATTTACCATCGGCAGAGGCGGTGTGAAAATTCATGCGAACGCTGAACTCGTTACAAGAGAAGTGTAGGAAAGTTTACTCAGCACAAAGGCCCACCGGGTTTTGATTTGGGTGAATATGTGGTGTAAACGCAGCTCTTTAGCACCTAGTCAAGAAGCTAGGTTAGAATAAAATCAAAGAGACCGCGTACAGGTCTAGGATGAGAAAATTAGGGTGAAATATGTTCTCTCTTTGGGATATGGCTTGCTTGTGCAAAATGCATGTTGTCCTTCCTTACTACATCCACTCTTTCCTAGCCAAATCTAGAACTGTTCTGAGTAGACCACGTTTCCTCTGAACAGCACTTTTAACTCAGTTATTGAATTAACCCATATTCTAGGCTAACCTTACCCCCCAAGTCACCCCACCGGCTGGATTTATACCACATGCTAAGCCTTAAACCAAGCTAACCAATGAACAATGCAATTGGGTCCATGCAGGCCCTTAACCAACCTGGTTAAGGGGTTCTGCAAACCCGGCTAATCCACAGAGCCAGGCTGGTCTCAGGTCGAAGGTGTTGGTTCTAATCTACCTTCAAGCAAAGACGTTATAGAGTGACTTGGGGCCGGGCACTCTCTTTCAGCCCAGCCTACCTCACTGGGTTGTTGTTGTGGGGAGAAATGGGAGGAGGGAGCGCTACCAATGCCAGCTGGTGCTCCGGAGGGAAAGGCGTGATGCAAAACGCCATAAACAGCGAGTAAGAAGATTGCAATTTCTCCCCAGGGCTGCCAGGATTCCAGCTCCAAACTTAAAACTGGTTTATTCGGAAGGAAACCCGGGGGGGGAGACCCCTGGTGCTGATTCATCAGCAAACACGAAGGGCAGCCTCGCCCTTAATCCGGATTCCTTTTCCTCCGTTTACAGCCGGGGAGGCCTCCGCGTCCAGAGGAGCGCGCGCCGCGGCTTTGGAACGTTGAAAAAGGAAACAGAACGTTCCCGCAACCTCCGTGGCCAATCACGAGCCGCGTGAAAGGGAAGCGGGGGAGAGATCAAAGCGCTCGGGAGGGGGAGAAAGGAAGCGGATTGCTACATTGTTGCCCAATCGCCGCCGAGTCCGTCTTCCGCTCCTCCCCGGCAGGGCGGGCTCGTCCTTTGCGGAGACGGCCCCCGAAGCGGGAGATTGATTGAGTCGCCCAGCGACAAATCGCTTCCTAAAAGAGGGCGGGGGGGGGAAGTGGGGCGGGCAAGATGGCCGCCCCCATCAAGATCACGGAGGAGGAGGGGGCTGGGCAGGGCTGACGCCCTTTTTTCCCCCTCCTTTCCCCCTCTCCAGACATTTCCCGCGATCTGCCCTTCTCCTTCTGAAAAGGGGTTGTCCGGCTACCCCCATTCCCCCCCATGCATTATTGATTGTGGGGTCTCCATCCCTGCTTTTCACCTGAGCCCTCGAAACACGCCTTCGCCTCCCCCCGCTTTCTCAAAGCAAATGTCCGAGCAAGCGAAGGCGTCACAGTTTCTGCAAAGTTTGGAGTTTTAGGGGTTTTTTGCATCATGTCTGAAAAAGGATTTGTTTTCCCCCCGGGCTCCTGGTGTGAAGCAACACAGCCGTTTCATCCTTTCTTTTAATCGAGGCTAGGAAACGAGAGGCTGATGGGCCAAGCTCTTGCTATGTAGTGTGTTGTAAAGGGGCCATGGGGAATATATTAACCCCCTTCCCCGGCCCACGAAAAGGGGCTCGCCGAGCAGAAGGACTTTCCAATCCGGGTAGCTTTGATGAACTCCACCGAAAATGCAAAGGTAAATGCCTTTTTTGCTCACCTATTCACAGATTTTGCTCCTTGGCCGGATTTGGCACGAGGGCTGCTAGTTGCAGACCCCCTGCATTCGCACTTTGCATGGTGTCTGAGCCATGGTTGGGTGTGTGCCTCAGCTCTGGTGTGTGATATGACTAACCATGATTAGGCAACCTGTGACTTGTTGCGTCGCATATTTGTTTCCTAGCCCAATTGGGTATATTTGGGAGAATTTCTGTGCTGGGATGAAAATCTTGCGTATGGAGAAACATCCTTGTTGGATTTGGGGGGAAATTGCTGAATCTTATGTTTTCCAATAGTATTATTTTAACAGCTTGCTGGCAATTACCTTGAGCATTACAAAGTGGGTTTTGTTTTTCTGTTCCTGGTGCTGCTTCTTGTTTGTAAACGGCATTCTCTTTCTCACCCTATTTCCATTTCAGATGTTTTCCCCCAACAAATGGAAGGAGTCAAGCTGATAATTAATAAATACCTGAGTAGCCATTTCCAGGTGGGTATCCTTGCTTCTAGGAACCAAACTTTGGCTGGGTTTCCATAATGTGTTCGCCTACCTCGCAGGGTGGGTGTGATGTGGAATAATGGAAGGAAGGAGTGCTATGTCCCCCATCCAGGGCTTCCGAAGGAAAGATGGGAGAGAAATCTAGCAAGCAAACAAACATTAGGCTAAGATGCCTCGTACATAATTGGTTTAGAGTTCAATGAGTTTGACACCACTTTTCTGGGTTAATGTGGTAAAACCGTGTTAAAGTAACCACAGTTTGACTTTTTAGAGAAATATAACCGTGTTGCATCAATGGAAAAATGACCCTTTCCCTCTGAACGTTTGCGGGGGGGGGGGAAATTGATGGAAAAGAGTGAATTTGGGAGCTGAATGCTCACCTACTGCTGTCTTCAAAAATAATGTCTCAAACTTGTTCAGCATTTTGGAACAGCCATTCCAGAAGTCGACCACCGGTTGTCAGTCTGATGGTCCCAAAATGTTCTTGATTGCTTTTATGGACTGCTAGTCAGCAACAACACTGCTAGCTTCACAGCACTCAAATGAATGGTCAGGGACTACAGATAGTCCTTGCTTAACAACCATTCGTTTAGTGACCGTTCAAAGTTACAACGGTGCTAAAAAGGTGACTTACAACCAGTGCCCGAAGTTACGACCGTCGCAGCACCACCGCGGTCATGTGATTACAATCCGGGCACTTGGCAACCAACTCACACTTACGATGGTTGCAGTGTCCTGGGGTCACGTGATCGCTATCTGCGACCTTCCCAGCCAGCTTCTGACAAGCAAAATCAATGGGGAGCTGCGTGATTTGCTTAACAGCGATGGTGATTCGCTTAATGACCACTGCAAAAAAGCTTGTAAAATCGGGTGTGACTTGGTTAACAACCAGTGTTCTGGTCGTTATTGTGGTCGTAAAGCGAGGACTACCTGTATTCTGTTCCCCTAAAAGCAGCAATAATAGTCATTTCGAGGGGAGAGCCCATTCCAGCGATTGGACCCCCTGTGGGATAGCACAGCCTCCCAGCTCCCACCCTTTTTGACTCCCACCAATGCTACATTCCTAAGGATCAAAATCCTTCAGGTTCAAAATCAAAGGAATAATGAAAATAGCGTCACTCCTTTGTTTTTCTCTCGCCTCCACCAGCAAGAGGCTGCATCTTTTCAGATCTTTCCGATCCTAATTTAAAGCAGCCATCACTGGTTTCCTTCCAGGTGACCCACACCGTTCACATGAGCACAATTGGCCACTCGAGTTACCACCTCAATGCAACCTACGTGGGAGATCAGCAGCTGAGTCCTGCCGAGGTGAGCGAAAGCAGATTTCTTGCTACATCCAGGCAGACGAGATGGAACTGAAATTGTCCTTTGCTCCTCATTCCCAAGTCAGAAGTGGGCGGGTTTGGGAGTCGCTCCAGGGACAGCAGGTGGGATCCGGTGAGTTAACCAGGTCTTCGTTCTGCCTTTGGATCTGGAAGGATTGAGGTGTGCAACGTCAGCATAAGGACGATCTGAAGAACAGTGGTTTGAGAAACGGCGAGATCCATTTAGACTTCATTTTCACACCCATTTAAACCTTGCTAGAGCAGCAATAAGAAAATTCTGGTTAAGGGGTAGCTGCAAATTATGGGTGATCTCAGTGTTTCCCAACCTTGGCAACTTTAAGACCTGTGGACTTCAACTTCATGGCTGGCTGGGGAATCCTGGGAGTTGAAGTCCACAGGTCTTAAAAGTTGCCAAGTTGGGAAACCCTGGTTTATCTCCTCCCCAAGGATCAATTCCAAAGGTCAGACAATGGTTTACAGTTCTTTGAGGCTGGAAAAAGTTCCTTCCCCTCCCCTAAGCAAAATTCCTAAGGGTCCCCCCCTTTTTTTTCTTTTTAAATGTGGTAAAAAAGGGCAACTGCTTTTCCCATGCAAATAATAGGGCTGTGATCTCTGGGCACCAAAATTGCAAAGATTCTCTAGATGGCAGCGAAGAGAGATGGGGAGGGAAAAAGTGGTGTTGCTCCCACCTAGTGATTCCCCCAAGTCTTGCAGCCCAGATCTGTTAGGTTTATGGAAAGAGAAGGGGGAGCTTAGCATGAAGAAGAGAAGGCAGTGGCAGAGACGATGGGGGTGGAGTATGGGTGGTTTTTCAAACCTCCGCTCCGAATTGAGATGGGAGGAGTGCCTCTGAGAACATGCAGAAGGCTCGAGCTAACCACGGCAGGCGTGCCTCTGAGGACAGGCAGAGGGCCTTTCCAGTGCCCCAGATCATCCCAACCCAAACCGATGAACCCTTTGTAATATTTCTCAAAATTCACCCTCCCCAAGACCACCTTAACTGAGTTTGTTTTCCTCCTCCCCCCTCTTTCAACCATTGGTTGGCTTTCCCCATTGCACAAAACCCTGTTTCACCATGTTTAGCACATAAGCCCCCACGGGCAGGGTTCCTGCAGCACGCTAAGCCAGTCCTGAAGCCAAACGTTTGTGTACTTTGAAAGTGTGCAAACCTCACTCCAGATTCGTAGAAGGTGCAAACGTGACCTTCGTTCTGCCAGAAACAGTCAATAGTTCCAGGCCCTAGAACAGTTAATAATTGAAAGTTTCTCGGAACGGCAGTGAAATTTTGGCTGAAATTGTAGGGTTCTAAGAGTTTTGTACATTTTTTTTTTTTTAATTCATCCAGTCCCCTTTCCTGGTTCCTTCCCAGGCTTTCCCCACCCTTACTGGCGATATTAACAACGTCGGGAGCCTCAGTGCCCAAGTTCTCCATCTTTTAGCGGAGCGGATACGCACCAAAGCAGTTTTTCAGGTACAATGTCTCTCCCCGCGCATTGGTCTGGATTCAAGACAGGATCTTGACCTTCTCAAATCGGCCGACAAAGGTGTGCCGCCCCCCCGTCCCTCTGGAGCAGCGCTGGGCTACCTCGCAGGACCGTTGTAAAGATGATGCACATTTGAAGCCCAAAGCTGCAGCTTGGAGGCTGGAAAATTGGCAGGTTAAACAAAAAAATTGCACACCAAAGCAAATAGAGACCCAGATTGGGAATCAATATAACATAATCAATGATTATGGAATAAATATGTATGACTTGGGATAATGCAGATTCCAGCTCATTTCAAATTCTTTAAAGAAGGGATTTCCCTGCATGTAGAAAACTAGGGAGTCTCTCCCTTGACATGCTAGATTTCTGCATGGGTGATTTTTTTTTTTTTTTTACAAGATGGAGCTATCCTATTGCAGTCCTGTTTCCCCCCCCCCCATCTCCCCCCCTTGAATTCTGAACAGCCCAGGCTGAGCTCTGAGAAGTGGGTTAGGAATTTCCTTTTAAAAAGGCATTTCCTGACTGCTTCAACCTGTTTCAGACTCAACAGGCCAAATTCACGACTTGGCAGTTCGATACCGAATATCGTGGGGACGACTATACGGCCACCCTGACTTTGGGCAACCCCGATCTGATCAGCGAATCGGGTGAGTGAACGTGCCAGGCGGGCAACCGTTGGCAGGTTTAAGCATCTGTCCCCCAGTTTAGGTCCCTTAATTTCTTTCTTTACGGGTTAGTTTCTGTAGCTCCCGTGGAAGTGTGAGTTGTCCTGATATAAAAGACTTTAGATGTGACCTTGGGGAAGGTGTGAAAGAGCCATGGGGGAAAGAGTTGAAGAAGAGATTACACAGTCCAGAGTGTGAAGGGAGGGTGAGAAAGAGATCAGAATAAACCCGCTTTGATTTTGTTTCGTATAAGATGGGACAGAGAGAAATTTAAGCAAAGGGGGCCCAAGCTTGCTTGATGCTGCTAAACTGGGCTGCTAAACCAGCGTTTCTCAAACGCGGTAACTTTAAGACGGGTGGACTTCAACTCCCAGAATTCCCCAGCCAGCCATGTTTAGCAGCATCAAGCAAGCAAATGGATGAACATCCATTCAGTTTTATTGTTTAGCACAGTGTTTCTCAAACTCAGTAACTTTAAGACGGGTGGACTTCAACTCCCAGAATTCCCCAGCCAGCCATGTTTAGCAGCATCAAGCAAGCAAATGGATGAACATCCATTCAGTTTTATTGTTTAGCACAGTGTTTCTCAAACTCAGTAACTTTAAGATGGGTGGACTTCAACTCCCAGAATTCCCCAGCCAGCCATGCTGGCTGGGGAATTCTGGGAGTTGAAGTCCACCCGTCTTAAAGTTACTGAGTTTGAGAAACACTGTGCTAAACGATACAACTGAATGGATGTTCATCCGTTTGCAACCTGGGGACGGTGACTGTAGGGGTCACGTTGGGCAAAGGGGCCAGCCCTACCATCGTTAACGGATCCTTGGCCGTGTTTTCTTCCATACAGTCATCGTCGTTGCACACTTCCTCCAGAGCGTGACTTCACGGTTGGTTCTAGGGGGTGAATTGGTGTATCACCGACGGGCCGGAGAAGAAGGTGCAATTGTCACTCTGGCTGGGAAATACACCGGTGAGTTCCTTTTATAACGCTTTGGAGGGAGAATCGGATTGTCCCCAATCCAGAGGTGTCCAGAGGCCATCAGAGGACAGTTTCTGGATTTTCCAGTTGATACAGCCAAGGATATCCGGTTTGTAAGCCTTATGCGCTCTAAAAATGTGCTACACCACTCTCAAAAAGAACGGTAACAAGAACGGGAAGACGCCCACGAGCCTAAACTGATTTATTTTATTTATTAATCAAATTTATACACCGCCCATCTCACTGTATACGTGACTGAAGGCAGCTTACAAGTAAAAAACTTAAACCATTTAAGTGCACATTTCAGGGCAAAACACACATTTTCTCGCACCTCTTTCCAAAGGCAGTTTTCAAAGGAAAGGTGCGTGACTTTTCGGGAGAAGGATGAATGGGAAACCAGGAAAAGAAAGAGAGAGGGAAAAAGAACGAGCCGTGATGTCTGCCCTACTCCGAAATGACGACTTCATCCAAAATCAAATATTTAAGTTCAGCTGAAGAGTGGAGATGAACTTTGGATGGATCGATGGCCACGTCATTGATAGATCAAGAAGCCGGGATGTTTGGAACGGAGGAATGGCTGGTGCAGAGGACAGAACTGGCCGAACGGACTTGTTTGATTAGAGAATTTATTAGTGACTGGAAAACTCGTAGGGTTTTTTGGCTGAAAAAAAAATGAACTTGAGATTGATGGGGTTAATGATTAGAAAGGGTGGACTGCGAAAAGAAGGAAATGATGTTGTCACCTTAGAGAGGGTAGAATAGAAATGTACTTGTGGCTACTGTTAAGATCAGAAGTTGCTTTATAACTTTTTATTTTCCTCTCTTTTCTTCTCTTTTCTTCTCTTTTTCTCTCTTCTCTCTTCCTTTCTGTGCACTTTTTTTCTTCACATCTTACTTTTTTTTTACTTATTTTTCTATTTCAACATTTGTATTGTTTCTATTCTTTTAAAAATGAATTTAATTATACACACACAAACGCACACACGTATATGTATCTATATAAAAAGAATCAGGGGTACGTGGGTAGAAATCCTATTGATGATGAGACATCAAGAGCGTCTCCTGCTATGTTAAAACAGAACAGGTTTATCACAATCCACGTTTTTCTTTATTCCTTGTTTTTTTTCTTGTGTTCCCATCGTGGCTTTCTGTTCCAGCCGAGCACTTTATATAGATAAAAACTCATCAAGCCGATGGTCCAAATGTTGGATCATTTTTTCTTATTTTGCTTCTGAGCTGAAATGTTTGCACTGGACTGCGATGATCTCTTTTCTAAAGTTTTCTGGTAATGCCTCCATTTAATTTGGATGGGAGGGACTGTCTGTTACAGTGTTTCTCAACCTTATCCACTTTAAGATGAGTGGACTTCAACTCCCAGAATTCCTCTGGGAATTGAAGTCCACACAACTTAAAATGGATAAGGTTGAGAAACGCTAGTCTATTAAATCTGAATGTCTGTTGGACATTGTGACACATCTGTGTCAATTTCCAACATTCATGTGAATATGTAATTGACGTAAAAGGCATCGCTGGCAGGAAAACCTCGATTGATCGATTGATTGATTGATTTTTATTTTATTATATTTTACTTGGCTGATATGCCACTAACTGAAGTGTTTTACAGTCCTACTGTATGTAAGCAAGATTGAAACCATCGATCACAACCCAGTAATAAGATAATAAAAATAATAACCTCCTCAAAACCAAGGAACATTACAACAGTGATAATCAGTAGTGCTCATATGACAGGAGGGGTTTGATTTTACAGACAAACTACTGATTTAACGGACTTTGGTCTGGGGTCTGCTTATCAGGACAGAGTCCAATTAAAAAACCACTCCTTTGTAGCCAAAATTTACTAAGACAAGGATTTCTTGTTTTTATTATGGTTCAATGTTTCTAATGTTTTGATTATTTGCAATCTGCCCAGGGAACACCATCTATAGGGTGGATTAGAAATATATTTAATCATATTTCTGCTTGCTTTTAGCTCTGAAATGGATAGCCACCCTTAATTTGGGGTATGGTGGGGCTCACGCCAGTTACTACCACCGGGCAAACGATCAGGTGAGTTGAACCTTTGTTCCTTCTCCATCTCCTCCAACTTCTCCTTTTCCAACATTTCCTTCTCCTCCTTCATCTCTTTCTTCTCCTTCTCCTCCATCTTCTCTTCTCCTCCTCCTCCTCCTCCTCCTCCATCTTCTCCTCCATCTTCTCCTTCTCCTTCTCCTTCTCCATCTTCATCTTCTCCATCTCCTTCTCCTTCTCCATCTTCTCCCTCTCCTTCTCCTTCTCCTTCTCCTTCTCCTTCTCCTTCTCCTTCTCCTCCTTCTCCTTCTCCTTCTCCTTCTCCTTCTCCTTCTCCTTCTCCTTCTCCTTCTCCTTCTCCTTCTTCTCCTTGTCCATCTTCTCCTTCTCCTTCTCCTTCTCCTCCTCCTCCTCCATCTTCTCCTTCTCCATCTTCTCCTTCTCCTTCTCCATCTTCTCCTTCTCCATCTTCTCCTTCTCCTTCTCCATCTTCTCCTTCTCCATCTTCTCCTTCTCCTTCTTCTCCTTCTTCTCCTTCTCCTTCTCCTTCTCCTTCTCCTCTCCTTCTCCTTCTCCTTCTCCTTCTCCTCCTTCTCCTTCTCCTTCTCCTTCTCCTTCTCCTTCTCCTTCTCCTTCTCCTTCTCCTTCTCCTTCTCCTTCTCCTTCTCCTTCTCCTTCTCCTTCTCCACTTTTCCTTGACCCCAGTGGCCTATTCAGTTTGACTTCCCTTTTTTCTCTCCTTTGCAGATTCAGGTTGGAGTGGAATTTGAGGCCAACACCCGGCTTCAGGACACAAGCTTTGCTTTTGGGTATCAGCTCACCCTGCCCGAAGCCAATATGATTTTCAGGGGTGAGTGAAATCAAACCATCAGCAGGTCCTGCTTCCCATCAACCCTTTCTTCCTCGTTTGGGGAACGAGGGTCTTTTCCATTTTGCTTGCCAAAGTCAGTCGTCTCCTTAGCTTGGGGGAGGCAATATATTTTTCCTTTCTGAAGACGGCTACACATTTCTGAGGTGTCATTGTGGCAATTCACGAGCCAAGAATGTTCCAGAGGAGATAGGAATCCCACACCTCAAAGAGAGCACTTCCAACATCTTGTCAACCTTCCCTGTCCACATCAGACACCTGTGGACCGTACAAACACACAATCGCACGCTCCCACTTCTTTCCAGGGTTCTGGAGGTCTTCTCTGAGCAGAACCAGCCTTGAAACATCAAGGTCCTTCAAAAGAGGCAAAGAGAACATAGCTGGTGGGGCTGGAGAAGGAAGTTGATCCATCTGGGCTGCTTGTAGAGAACATGGGAGGTGGGCTACGGACTCGGGGGAAGCCGTATTGCCATTTTAACTCCTCCTCCTTCTTTCTTCAGGGTTTCTGGACAGTAACTGGTGCGTGGGGGCAGTTCTGGAGAAGAGAATACTTCCCTTGCCCGTGACCTTAGCTCTGGGCGCCTTCCTCAACCATTGGAAACACCGGTTCCATTGTGGGTTCAGTATCATTGTGGGTTGAGAGCCTGGCTCAGCCTGGGCCCGCTGCAAAAGAGGCGGTTGGGGTTTAAACGCGGAGCAGCTGCTCGGCCAGAGCAGTTCAGCCCGGGACAGACGTGAGAGTCTTCATGCGCGTGCACGGCAGAGCGACCTCCCGCAGGCATGTGGCGCTGCAACGGCAGCCTCCGTGGGTCCACGCACCCTTCCTACCTTCAGGAAGCACGCGCAGGTGAGATGGTGCCCTTTTCTCACCCGTTTACGGGCACGGAGCTCTGATTTTGCTGGGTTAGGGCAGCGTTAAAGCCGGGCACGGGATCTCCGGCCAGGCGGCTGGAAACTTTTCTTGTTTGATCGTTTTTGGAGAGCACCGATCCCTGGATTCCCCAGCGGAGCCGAGGGATCGGTGCCATCTCGGTGTGGGTGACGTTGGGACCCTGAAATTCTGGAGACCTCGGACCCAGCCGCCGTGCCTTGGACCGTTGGCAGACACTGGGCTATTCTGTTTACTCAGGACACGGGCGAAAACCAGAGTTGGGGCTTCTGTGTAACGGGGACTCTGAATCGAATTAAAATGATGGAGAGGCTGGGCTTTCTACCCCCTCCAAACACACCTTTTCTCTCGTTTTTTTATGCCTTTGTTGGGTATCGAGGAGGGAAACGGAGCTCCCTTTCTCAAAGATTAACCTGCGACAAACGCGGGCATTTTATCTCTTTGCAAATCGGCACTCGCGGTGCATTTCTTATAGTTATGGATTCACTGGGGGGGAAGGAAGGGGAGGGAGAGGAGAGAGCCACGAATCCACAGAAGCCACTCAGAAGAAGAAGAATATTGTAAAATATTCAGCATTGTACATAACAACGCTGCTATCGCGGTGGCAATCTTTGGAAGAGGTGGTCCAAGCGGCGGGTTTTCTCTGACATTCAGGAAGAACGCTAACGCATCTCAAAACCGAAAGCGTGTGCCATTTATTCCTGGAACCCATGAATTGGCTAAAATGTCTGTGGGTGATGAAGTTCTTTTCCTTAAGGCCTTTTTCTTCAGCGGGACCCCTGCTTTCGTTTTATTCCCACAAAATACCCTTTGGTGAAGCACAGGGAGTTTGCATCTGATGAGAGGCACGCTTGCTTTCCCCCCGTCAAAATGATAACGTTGAAAATCATCTGAGCTGATCTCCCCCCGTAATGTGCCTGGTTCTGAAACTAGATTTTTTCCCCTAGCTTTTTCAATTTTTCGCAAATTGTTTTTGAGTTCCCCTTCAACTCTAATGCTCCTCCCTCCCTATTTGGGGGGCTGATGAGCAAGTTTAAAAATTTCAGGGGTGGGCAACTAGGCTTTCCCCAGGGGGTTGGCCACGGCCACAAAGTTGCCTGGGATAGAGAGTCTCTTGGACGACAAGGTGAGGGTCTTCCAAAGAGAGTGGTCCTTACGGGAGGGCCACCAGATTGCAGATGCAGGAACTTGGATGGTCACTAGGAGGCAGCAAAGAGAAAAAAGTCTTAATGCTTTGCAGTCTTTGCTGCCATCTAGTGTTCAGTGGTTTGAACTTCTAGCTCTTAGGATCGCTCTGAATCCTTAGAATATTTGGGAGCCGGACTCCCTGTCCCATGTTACAACTTGGTACAGAGGGATAGCTACAAAACACTGACCTAAATCAGTGTTTCTCAACCTCTGCAAGTTTAAGATGTGTGGACTTCAACTCCCAGAGTTCCCCAGCCCACGTGGGTGGACTTCAACTCCCTGGCCCGCGTGGGTGGACTTCAACTCCCAGACCTCCCCGGTCCGCATGGGTGGACTTCAACTCCCAGAGTTCTCCAACCTGCATGGGTGGACTTCAACTCCCAGAATTCCCTAGCCAGCAGTCCACACATCTTAAACTTGCAGAGGTTGAGAAATGCCCATCTAAATAGATGCAAAGCCATTGGAAACTCCTTTCCTGCCACTTTTGAGTGTGGAAAAAGCTATAATAATTTTATAAACCTGCAGGGAAAGCTTTGAGTGAACAAAAGAAAGATAGAAACCCCAGTTGAAAAATAAACCATGGGTTTTTTTTAATGCAACCATTAAAGTGCGGGTAGGGAAGAGCCTGCCTCCTCCTTGTGCCAGAAAATTAGCAGAATTGCATTTCAAAATCGCCAGGTGTGGTGCAGAGACAAGGTCTCGCAGCTGGAATTCAGTCCGAGATTTTATGCTGGGGGAAAAGGATATTTTTGATCCGTGGGAACCTGAGCAGGGAACTCTCCCGGAATCTCTCCCAATGTTCCTCTCCGTACCTGTGTCTGGGAGAGTTATTTTCTTTAATATGTCCTTTCTCCCCAATATCTTGTGCCTGAGCTGAGTCTGTGTCTTCGGCTCGATTCAGACAGCGCGTTTCTCTTTTATCACGTGGCTTGGTGTGTTTTTAGGCTTCGGGCCAAAGAGGAGTTCCTGATCCTCAGCAAAACCCGCCCCACGGTGACACCACTGTGTAAGCCTCTCCTTTAGGTGCCTCTTACGTTGTGAGATTTTTGTAGTGATATCTCTGACTATGCTTAGATGTTGTGAAAGCACATTTTGTTCCTTGCTTGCCAAACCTGATTTTTGCTGGCAAGGAGTAATGAAAGTTCCTTCAATTTTAATTTTAATTTTAATTTTAATTTTAATTTTAATTTTAATTTTAATTTTAATTTTAATTTTAATTTTAATTTTAATTTTAATTTTAATTATTTTTGCTACCTTCTGAAATTCTTTGCTTTTTAACATTTTGAGAATCAAATGAATGGACTTCATTGGCTATAGCAGTGTTCCTCAACCTTGGCCATTTTAAGATGGGTGGACTTCAACTCTCAGAATTCCCCAGCCAGCCATGCTGGCTGGGGAATTCTGGGAGTTGAAGTCCACCCATCTTAAAATGGCCAAGGTTGAGAAACAATGGACTATAGTACAGACAGTCCTGAAGCTATTGTAACTTACTGAGATTTTGGATTAAAGGATCCCTCAGATGGGTCAGACCCAGTTTGCTGGAGCTGGGATCCCCTGATCTTTGATTAAACTAGGAACCTTACTATAATTGGATTATGTGCACAGGGTAGGTTGGAAAACTCTGAGAGAGTTAAAAATGGGTTTAGCTGGGCAGGAAACCTAGACTGGTGAATTAACCCTAGAATAGCCTCCAAGATGGACTCACTTTTTTCCCCCTTAGCTCCAAATTTCATTATAGCTGTTCGTTGTAAGGAAAGATTCAAGGCTCCATCTTGCAGAGAGCAGCCATCTGAGCTTGCCCCCCCCTTCCAAAAAATGGCCTATATTTCCCCCCTGGCAATAGGTGTCATTCCTTTCTTTCCAAACAGCAAAAAATTTGGTGGAAATTCCTAGCGGCTGAAGGATGGCGTTCTTTAACTGAGTTTGGGGCTGAGGATCGGACGTACGTCCTGCCTTTCAGTAGACCAGTGTTTCTCAACCGTGGCAATTTGAAGATGGGTGGACTACAACTCCCAGAATTCCCCAGCCAGCATGGCTGGCTGGGGAATTCTGGGAGTTGAAGTTCACACATCTGCAAGCCGCCAAGGTTGAGAAACATGGCATTAGACAATCTCTAATGGCCTTCTCACCCTTCTGCTTGACCCTACAGCCTTTTTCCAACTGCAGGATGGGTCAGGGGCTAATTTGACAGGTTTGGGAGCAAGGGGAAAAGCATCTTCCAACTCGCATCCTTTTCCGGAGGGCCGTCTCAAACAGGGACAGAGCCGGAAGGCGCCACGGGGAGATTTTCCAGCAGGAAACGAGGTAGAACAATTTTTTAAAAAATCTCTTGCAGGAGAAGACAAGCTGTAGAAGCTGCTGGGTGGACTTTAGCCCAGCCTGTTTTTTGCTGTATCTGGGTCCTAGCTTTTGCAAAGCGACGCGGGGGCTTCTCCTGATCCAAACATTTAGCTGATAATTTCTGAGAGCAGCGGGGTCATGGAGGAGAGATCCTGGGTGTCGTGGATGTGAAGGATCTGGCGGGTGTTCTCCACTTTCAGCGTCTGAAGCTCGGTCAACAGCAGGAGAAGTTTGGCGTAGAGAAACCTAAGAAGACGAGAAGAGGATACCCAATTTATTCCGTTTTTCTTCCTCCTTCTTCCTCCTCACTTCCGAATGGTTTCCCTTTCCCCCCCTTCCCAACTCTGGTTGGTGAAAAAAGCTTGTCTGAACGTCCCTCTCTCATTCAGGCCCCCCTTAAAAATACTTATTTCTAGGCCATGCTTCCATTCCCTGAAAGCACGTCTACTCGGATGATTTAAGAAAGCTAAACAGCGGGTTCCTCCGAAGAAGGATCCAAAAAGAAACTCAACAGCTTGAGCTGGCTTTCAATCTTTACACTCCTGGCAGAGCAACAAGAAGAAATAGGGAAACGCAAGCTTCAGAGATTTCAGAACAGGCTGGTTCCCCCAGCCTTGGATCCTTCAGACCGGCTGGATTCTGCCTCCCATAAATCTACCCACGATGGAAATGGTGGTTTCCCAGATTGGAAAGAGAGTTGATTTTTAGCGATTTGGAGTTTCTGCAGGGGGCTTTTCCCTGACTCCGTTGGCAGCTTACCTGCCTTCGGGCAACGGATGCCACTGGTCAATGTAGTTCTTCAGGGTCAGGGCGATCTTCTCCTGCATCCGATCTATCTCCTCCCGTTGGGTAACGTCCAGGCGGTCTACAGAGCAAGAGGCTTGAGGGTGAGACAGAAGGGGGAGTCGAGGTGGAGCGTCTTCCCTCGCTGGCCAGGCAGAGAGAGATCCCCTTGGCTACCCAAAGAGGGCTGGGTGTCCCCCGACGGAGTGAAACGTTTTAAGGGGAAGGAAATAGCAGCTGAAGCCATTGTAGGCTTGTTGGGATTTTAGGGAAGGACCGTTAGAGTCATTTGGTCTGACCCCCTGGCCAGAGCAGGAACCCAATGCATGGAATCCTTGAATGGAAAGATGGGAAGGGCCTTAGAGGACATCTAGTCTGACCTCCTGGCCGGGGCAGGAACCCAATTCATGAAATCCACGAATGGAAAGGTGGGAAGGGTCTTAGAGGGCATCTAGTCTGACCTCCTGGCCGGGGCAGGAACCCAATGCATGGAATCCTTGAACAGGAAGGTGGGAAGGGCCTTAGAGGACATCTAGTCTGACCTCCTGGCCGGGGCAGGGACCCAATGCATGGAATCCTTGAACAGAGAGGTGGGAAGGGTCTTAGAGGCCATCTAGTCTGACCTCCTGGCCGGGGCAGGGACCCAATGCATGGAATCCTTGAACAGAGAGGTGGGAAGGGTCTTAGAGGCCATCTAGTCTGACCTCCTGGCCGGGGCAGGGACCCAATGCATGGAAACCACGAACGGAAAGATGGGAAGGACCTTAGAGGCCATCTAGTCTGACCCTCGGCCAGGGCAGGAATCATCTACTCCCTCAAATTTGGGGAGCAGGATCGAGTCTGCCCCCTTGCGAATGGGGTCTCACCTGGGTAGAACAACGCTAGGGCCTGCAGCAGGACATACTCGGCTTCGTGCAGTCGTAGCTTTCGCAAACTGATGTGGAATTTCAGCAGCGGCTCTAAATAAACCTGCTGAAATCCGGCTGGAAGAAAAACGGGGGTGGGGACCCAGGTCATCCGAAGGAGGGTGGGAGCTGGGACGTTCCTGAAGACAACCTTGGTCTTCTCCCTTGCCGGAATAAACACCCAGGTTTGGCCACTGGAGGGTGCTTTCACACACATCTGTGGCGAACGTCCAACGGGCGCTCCAATTTTACGCATTGGCAACTCCCCAGATATCTCCATAATCTCTCTTCCATCCTTGGTCTCATGCCTGTTTAATCCGTCCTAAAGATTAATTACAGCTTACCCTATCTGGGCTGGAAAAAAAAACCACCCAGATGTGCACCGCTGTTGATCCAAGTCTTAAGGAGTCCAATGCTTTTACTGCAATACTAATCCGCTACTGGGATCACCCGGGAAGAAAAAGAGGGAATTGCTTTGTTAAATAGAGGGGCCATGGGTGGGAACCAGAATTACACAACCTGCAGCCCTCCAGATGTTGTTGGACTCCAGTTCCCAGCAGCCTTGGGTGAGCAGTGAAGGCTCTTGGGAGTTGTAGTTCAGCAAGGCCTCTACGCTGCTCACCCCTGGAGGGATCAGTGCAAGTGTGGGACCTTGAGCTTGAATTGTGTGATTTTTACCCCTTTTGGGGAACCTGTCTGCAAATTAACCATTTAAGCATCTTAGTTTTCTCAGCCTTGAGAACTTTAAGATGTGTGGACTTCAACTCTCAGAATTCCCCAGCCAGCCATGCTGGCTGGGGAATTCTGGGTGTTGAAGTTCACACATCTTAGAGTTCCCAAGGGTGAGAAACCCTGGTCTAGCATGCTGTTCTATCCATCCATTTTTCTAGCCATAGAAAGCTAGAACGAAATGCATTTCATAAAGGGTTTCCTTCCACATCTATATTCAATTTTTTGCCAATTGTATATGCTCCAGCCCATCCTGAATTAACTGAAAGCAGATCTTAATTTCTCAACTGCCAGATCCAGCCTTAGCTCCCATCATGGGGGGAGAAGAGGGGGCTCTCCTAACATAGCCACCAATCATAGTTTGTTTTCCAGCTTCTGGTTCCCAGGCTGAGTTTGCAACGCCCGGTGAACCCCAAACTCGCCAAGCCTCTTTAATCAAGCCCACTGTGGGGTGAGGCATTTGTCCTGCAGGGTATAAATTAATCATTGACCTGTTTTTATTTGCAATCTGTACGTTTCTTAATATAGCGTTGCAAATGCCCTTTAAAGAAGCAAATGTCCTTTTGCAAGATAGACCCCCCAGCTTGGAGATGTAGCATTCTATGAAAAATTATGGATGTGTAGAACTCGGGGGGGGGCAGCAAAAATGATTATAATATTCGGTCTTTATAATCTTGGATCACACATTTGCTTTGGCTGATGACCTAGAGAAATGGAAAAGCTGATGGATATGATTCCATGCGATCAGGGTTCCTCGCGGGTTTAAAAACTGGAGCAAATCATTTCTCATATATAATTAAATACGCTGTTGGCTGTTCTGCTTGTCTTTCCCCCCACTTTCTTCTCTGTTTCATTTTCTTCCTTTTCTCATCAAAAATTTAAAAATGCTTCCGTGAACCATAAGTAATCGTGTAGGGTGAATGGACAAGCAACTAACGACAACTCCCCCCTTTTCAGGGAAGGGAGGGGTGCGATGCACAACCACGTGAATCCACGAGAGGCGCACGGTGAATTCTCTTCCCAGCCCCACCCACTTACCCAGGGCACCATCTTGGATGCTGTAGCAGTGATGGCCACATTTCCACGTGTTAGTTTCCTCGTTGAAAACAGTGTTGAACTGGATCTGGCAGATCTCCAGCGTGGCTCCTTTGAGAAGGGAGATCTGGTCATCCATAGGCAAATTTCTAAGTGGGGAGGAGGACCGAGAGAGAGGCAGGGGTTGGGGGATGCTGTTCACAAGATCAGGAGAAGATCCAACGAGGTACCCTCATATCATCGCTTGGCTTGACTCGTTTCCATCTTGGTGAGTGGCTTTCTGTTTTATGGCTTAGGGTGCATCCTGGTTAGTTTAGGATTCAGGGGGCTTATGAGCCCGGAAAAATGGGTCTATTTGGTCACCGAGCTCCATATGATTGGGAAAGATGGGGCTCGCCAAGAGAGAAGAGAGGACCAGAAGGTGAGAGATGGCCAGATGTGATGGAATGGACTTATGAAGGCCAGGCTCAGGGAGATAAGCGTGTTCTTAGCCCCCAGCAGGAGCGTGGGAAGTTCAAGAAGATGAGGCTGGCACCTCCCTAAGGAATTCACGGTGTTGTGGCTGGCTGGCTTGGGAACTAGGGTCCTGTCTGGGAGATTTTCTCTCTGGAGGTTGTAGCTAATAAATGCAACAGAACTGTATTTGCATTGTCTCTTGGAGTTCTTTGGGCTGAACCTGACACCAGGAGATGGACCGGCCTCACGACTCACCTAAACACCGGGATGGCCTTGGCAAACCGGATGACTTGCTGGATCATGAAGGTGCTGAGGTCAGCAAACAAGGGCAAGGTGGAGAAGACATCAGGCAGGACCTCCTCTGAGCTGTCCTCCATGTGCTCGTGGGAGTGCAGAAGAAACAGAGGAGCGGACGGGACTTCCTGAGGGCCTCGGGTTGGCGGACTGTGGAAGAAGAGTCGGACCGGAGGCTGCGGGGAGAAGCTGGATCAGAGGCCTTGGCTGAGGATACGGGGGACTCCTTCTCCCAGGGTGGGGCAGCCCCATCCCATTGGTATTTCTCCAGAAAGCTATGGATAAGCTCACTCTAATTTAGCCTCAGGATAATGGGAAGAAGGAACAACCTTGAGGGACAGGAGGAAGAGCCACAACCAGGACAAGGGTCTTCTAAAGCCTCCGTTTATCCCCAGCTTCCCTGTCCCAGGACCACGTTGGCTTCTGCACCCATTTGACCTTCGCAAATGACACTTCTGGGCGGTCACAATCCATGAATCATTCATTTCTCCTGCATCTGAATTTGGGTGCAGGGGATTCTGGGAGTTGAAGTCCACACACCTTAAAGTTGACGAGGTTGAGAAGCCCTGTTCTAGATAGATTGGGCTGATTCTCATCATCCCTAAACTGCCCTTTATCTCCTTGGTCAATCATCTACAAGCTAAACTCAAAGTTCCTGTCCATTCCAAGCCAGTCTTTTGGCCTATTGTTGGCTATGCGTTGCATTTCTACTCCTTCCTTCCCTCCAGGAACTCAAGATGACCTGCAGAGTATTCCCAATAACCCTGCGAGGTAGGCCAAGCTAGGCTCAGAAAGCTAGGCACGGGGGAGCTATCCCATCTGTAATGGGAAGAAGGAACAACCTTGAGGGACAGGAGGAAGAGCCACAGCCAAGACAACAGCCAGATAAAAGAAAACTGAATCCGGGCCAGGACTGTAACCCAAAAAAGCATCTGAGACAGACTTTCCCTAATTCTCACGAAGATAAAGGGAGGGAGCGGGGAGCGCATTCAGACTTGCAAGGTTGTATTTATAAGTAGTCTTCACATGCGTGATTTTACTTTCCACACCCAGGCGTGCCTCTTCACCACCTTTTCTTTCGGCCACGTCTGGGGCTCGGTTGAAACCCAGACGAAGAGAAGCTCCTGGATGGCTGACCCAGGTTCAGGGGGTTGTGTGAACCGAGCCCTGGAATGCCATCTTGGAAGGTAGGTAAGGCTCTGAAAAAACCAAACTAATCTGTCCCACCTCCTTCCTGCTCACTTGGTAGTGGATGAACTGGGAGAAGGTGGAATCAAAGTTTTTGTTGTGTGCTTCTGTGAGGATCTCGATGAGCTGCTCTTGGTCCGGAGAGAGGCTGCGTTCCTCCGGCAGTTCGGTGGGGAGAATCGGGGCCTTGGGCTTCTTCTGCCTCCGCAGCGCTCGGCGGACACAGAGCACCTCCTCTGACATAATCACTGGGAGAGAAAGAAGAACTGGGGCTCCGGTGATCATGATTCGAACTCTGCACCAGAGTTTGCTTTAACTCTGATTCACAAACCCCCAACAGATTCTCACACCGTACCGGGCATGCCAGCTAGGAAGGAAGACGGGAACCTATTTTTGCCTTTTTCATTGGTTCTTTCCACTTCTTCGAAGCAACTGGGCCTCTTGGAATTTTTATTTCCAACTTTCCTTTTCCCTCCTCGGCTTGCAGAGACCCAGCCAGCTTGCTTAGGGACCCGCCAGCCTGCTTGGCTCAAATTGGTTTGCCCCCCAGCCTCTGTCCCGGTTGGAGAGGGCTTCTAGCGTGAATATCCCAGTGGGATATTCAGATGCAACCCCGGAGTGCCTGGCACGCGGTCTGGCGCCTGGCGTCTTCCTTCTTCCCTTGCAACCTGCCCAGGACTGGAGCTGCGGGTCAGAAGGCGACCGCAGTGCATCATCTCTCATCCGCCTCCTCGCCTGCAGTGGCCGCATCTTCCATCTTGCGCTTCCTTTTCTCTCCCCGCACCCCCCACCCCCATGCCCTGCGGTGCAAGATAAATCCAGAGTCTCGCTTGCCCCCAATTTCACCTCTACCAGATCATTCCAAGCTCCAGAGCACATCGATGGCTTCCGTGCCAGGACCGGAGCTCTGTTTTAGGAGTGAAACCTTCCTTCCTTCCTTCCTTCCTTCCTTCCTTCCTTCCTTCCTTCCTTCCTTCCTTCCTTCCTTCCTTCCTTCCTTCCTTCCTTCCTCCCTCCCTCCCTCCCTCTCTCCCTCTTTCTTTCTTTCTTTCTTTCTTTCTTTCTTTCTTTTTTTCTTTCTTTCTTTCTTTCTCTCTCTCTCTCTCTCTCTCTCTCCTCCCTCCCTCCCTTCTTTCCTTCCTTCCTTCCCCTCCCCATCCCCTCCA
Source organism: Python bivittatus (assembly GCF_059951505.1). Taxonomy (NCBI): domain Eukaryota; kingdom Metazoa; phylum Chordata; class Lepidosauria; order Squamata; family Pythonidae; genus Python; species Python bivittatus. The sequence goes on from NW_028277047.1 coordinate 3,720,766, forward strand.
ATTCTCCTTCCTCCCTTCCTTCCCTCCTTCCCTCCCTTTCTCTCTTTCTCGCTGGCCCCTGCATGAAAGCCGACCCAGCCGAGCCGGTCGATGCAGCGGGGAAGCCAGCCTGGGCCGGTCCTCCCTCCGACTCCTCCAGCGCCGCGCAGGGCTCCCAGGGGAGCTGACGCTGCGTTCCTGGCAACATCTTCTGTCCTCGCCAAGCCAGCCGGCAGCTGCCAGGCCCGCCTCGGCTCCCCTCCTGAAACCAGCCAAGCTTTGCAGGGCCTCTCCAACCATCTCCCCCTTGATGCAGAGCACTGGCAGGGTGGGCAAAGGAGGTCACCCTGCTGCGAGGTCCTCTTACAGCTGCAACTCCTTGGGAGGCAGAAAAAAGCCATTTATTCGTTCTGCCTTTTCTCTTAAGAGTGAACTCTTGCTGATTTCATGCTCACGACCATCTGGCGAGGAAGGCTCGGCAAAGCTGTCCTGGCAGACCAACAGCCGGCAGTGCATTTCGGGGCTGAGCCGGGGCCCGACTCCAATTCCAATCATCCACTCTGAGACGATGGAAGCTGGCTGAGGAAGCCCACCCCCCCAATCCATAACCCTGGTTCCTATGTGCCATAACCCATGGCTCAGCCTGACATTTCTATCATCCATAATGAGCCGGGTTCACCCGTTGCACTCAGCTCTCTTTGGCTAACCACGGTTTACTGACCAGGCCAGTAGGCGTGAACCCCCTTCACCGTGGTTTGCCAGCCCCAATATCTGCATGTGCAAAACCCCCGAAGTCAAAACCGAATCATGTTTGGTGTGAAGCGGGCTAGAGAGCTGCTGAACTTTGGCCAGGCTGTGGTGCCAGGGTCTGAGGGTCCTGCCCGATCACTTACTGTCCTTCCTCATGCCCACCGAGAGGCATTTCTGGTAACGACAGGCCTGGCATTGCCGGCGCTTGGCTTTCGTGATGGGGCAACTCCGAGTGAAGGGGCAAGTAAACTGGATGCCCTTGAGCACGGTCCTCCTGCAAGGCAAGGGGAGGAAACCTGAAGAGGAGACCTGAGGACTAGAAACTCGCAAGCGCCTGCATCTTCCTGAATCATGAGGACTAGCACCCGACCTTGCTTTCGGATGCCAAAGCTCAACCCGTGGTAGAAGACGGGATAATAAAATTGACGGAGCTTGTGGGAATGGCAAACTGGCGAGTTGGGTCAGGGAAAAATGTTTTTTTAAAAGACTGGAAGCCTTCTGTGGGCTTTTGGTTGAAAGAAGAAAAGACTGAATGGACGATTTATGGATTTTGGGATTAAAAAGGGTCAAAGGGGAAGGGGAAAGAATAAGATGGTAATTACTGTACTCTTGGACAGGAGGAAGGGCAGAAGTCATAATTCTCTTCCTTCCTTCCTTCCTTCCTTCCTTCCTTCCTTCCTTCCTTCCTTCCTTCCTTCCTTCCTTCCTTCCTTCCTTCCTTCCTTCCTTCCTTCTTTTCTATATTCTTTTCTCTTAACGTTGTATACTTTTCTTGTACTGAAAGATTCTAAAAAATGTTTCCTCGTCGGCCCCTAGCATCTGCTGAGAGAACGCCTGGCCTGAACTGGGGAGACCGTGCAAGGCTCCAGTCCTCATGGTGGCCGGGAGAGGGAGGAGGGGAAGGCCAGGGCAGAAAGAAAGGCGTTCATGCCTACCGAAAGAACCCTTTGCAGCCCTCGCAGGTCATGACGTGGAAGTGGTAGCCGCTGGCTCGGTCCCCACACACGGCGCAGGTCTTCTCCTCGCCTTCGAGGTCTGGGTCGCTGCAGGTGCTCCTAACCTCACCGTCCGAGAAGTGCTGCATGGCGGCCACCGGCCAATTCCCTAGGGGAACTTTCAAAAGGCCCACCCGTCTTCTTTATTTTATTTTTGAAATGGATTTGCTGGCCAGATGAAGGTGAGGGTGGGTGCTCCTATTTTTTCCCCACAACAACCCTGTGAGGTAGGCTGGCTGAGAGAGAACAGCGAGGCCACAGCCCCCTAGGGAGCCTCTGTGGCTAAAGGGGGGCTTGAACCCAGTCTCCCCAGTCTTTTTAGCACCGTATTTCTCAACCTCGGCAACTTTAAGATGATGGACTTCAACTCCCAGAATGCCCCAGCCAGCATGCTGGCTGGGGCATTCTGGGAATTGAAGTCCACCCATCTTAAAACATGCTGGCTGGGGAATTCTGGAATTCAAACCATCTTCTGGCTAAAAGGGAGGACCTGGTTGCTGCAGAAAATACTTAGGTCATGACTGGACTGTACCCTCTCAGCCCAACCCACCTCACAGGGTTGTTGTTGTGGAGAAAAAAAGGAGGAGGAAGGTGCAGAGGTATGTTCACCGCCTGGAGTTATTTATCAAAAATAATAAAGGCGGGAGAAAAATCGAAGAAATAAATAGGGAAGAAATAAACAAACTCCCCCACCCTGTTTTAGCCAAGCCCAGTTGTGCCAACTCACTGTTGTGTTCAGCTCCTCCTTCCAGTCGCGCCTTCGTGGGTGTGTAAAAGGACAAGGGTTGTGCAACCTGGGAGGCAAAGGTTACGGGAGAGGGAGAGAAAGAGAATCGGAAAGATTTCGGTGGCACCTTTTTGGGCGCACCCCTTTTGTTCGGAGGCGCCAGCTTTGGGGAGCTGCGGCCCGCTGCCTCGGAGGCCTCTTCCTAAACATGATTAGTTGGAAAAGGTGCTCCCGAAATCCTAATTTTTGTTTTTGGACTACGGTAGACAAACATGGTTCTCCTTCGAGAGAGGAGAAAGGAAAGACGTGGGTTTTGGACTCCAAGGAAATTGGGCACGGAATAACAAATAATAATAATAATAATAATAATAATAGCTAATATCCTACGACAATACCCTGAACACCATCAACTGACCACATCTGGCCATCCCAGGTCCTTGGGCAGGACTCGATGGGTGGATAAAAAGGCCAAATCCAGCCTCAACATCTGGATTGTGCAACCCACAATAACACTAATCCTACCTGGAAGTTATTTAAAGGTAGAAAATCTCATCGGTACCAACCTGGGCATTGTTCCCAATGTACAGAGCGAGGGAGATCGAACAAGAGGTCGTGCCGAGTGTGCGTTGCACAACTGCTCCCCTCTCGATAACCCTCCCCTTTCCTCCTGCCCCCCAAATCCCCCAGGTGGGGGTGACGTCACCCCCACCCCACCCCAGATCTCTTGCTTTCTACGTGGATCCTGAGTGGCGGCTGGGAAAACACGTCCCCGAGTGTGTGCGTCTTTGGCCGGGAAGACGAGGCATCGACGGTGGTGGCATTTCAAAAGCGGCCACCAGGCTTCAATGATCGAAAATCCGAAATCCACGCTGGGAAACCGCAGATCCCCTCTAGTTCAAAGCACCCCCAGCCCCCTATCTTCTTCCCCATAAGGGCAAAATCTCCGATCGCCGTTTTGCCCCAGATGTGAAATCTAGTGTGGATCGGTCCTGTTTTCTTCTGCCACCCCCGGACTGTGGAGACAGTGACTTTTCTCTTGCCCCGCCTCGGTTTCCCTTCTTACCTGGTTGACCTGCAGTGCTCGATGGACGTCGGAGTGTGCGAGGGGCGACTGTCGTTCTTCCTAGCACCCCGACAGCCCGCTTGTTCTTTTCCCCAGTGACTTTTGGATCTCCGGGGTGGGGGGGAAGGATCCAGAATAATTTGATTTGATAAGAGAGGGCACCGTTGTACTTTGCCCTTGGAGCGGGCAGGAGAGGACGGTGGCTGCCGGCCCGCGGGCGGAGGGTTGGTGGGGAGGGAAGGGAAGGGCACCCAGCTGGAGATGGGGAGATGAGAAGGAGGGCTGGAGGCCACCCAGACCCCACGGCACGGACGCCAGGTTGCTTGGGACTTGTGAACATTGGACCAAATCCCTGCCTCTTTTAACATGTAGGCATGGAACATACTCTGCACCGGTGGGACAGAGGAAAAGCTGACTCGGTTGAAGTGCTGCCTGGCATGCCATCGTGGGGAAGGTTATTTGCTCAGACCAAGCAGAGTCTGAGATCGGACGCCACCAGATGTGCAGAACTACAATTCCCATCAGCCCCTTCCCCACGGACCAGCTGCGAGGGAGAGGCCGTTCGGCTGCATCCGGAGGACCCCAGACCGCTAACCTCTTCCCAAACTGCTCTTGCAAAAAAAGACACTTGTTTTTAGAACTAAAAAAAAAAAAATCACATTTCTCAAGTAGAGATGTTTGACCCGCCGGATGGATTTGCAGAAATTTGTCATGAAAACCGAAGCTAATGAAAGAGATCTTAATACAAGCGTGAGGGAAAAGCACAGGGCAGAATGAACCCATGATTATTGATAAGTATAAAATATAAAGTAATTTTTTTCCTCTTTTCTAAGCATGTGGAGTTGTCTCTTTTCTTTCTTCTAATCTTTTTTTTTTAGTTTAAAGATTTGTTTGGTTAATGACGTCCGTATAAAACTTTTAGAAAAAGGAAGAAGGGGAAGAAAAAGAAGGAAGAAAACTCAGATTGTTCTTTAATCCCTGAGGCCGGATTAGTACCTCCACTAGTTAATGAAATGGTGTGTTTAGTTAATTTATCTTGCACAAGTCCAGGCTGGGCTGATCTATTTTTTCAGATTTCCCCCTCGCCCCACTTGGGGGTATTGAGGATCGTCAAACAAATTGTCATCTCGGTTCCTCCGTGAGTCCATGCCATGTTTGAGTCAAGCTTAGCTTTCTTCTCCGGAGCCATCTTGGCAGGCCCAGAATAGAAGACCAACATTAAACCCAAGATGGTTAGCGATGGGCCTGGATTTACTGGTCAAAATTCCCCGGTTGGGATCCAATCAGTTCCCAGGTAGGGTTGGAAAAATTCCAGTTTGCACCCTGGATTCTGTGGCTCGTACCAAAGAGATGATTTGCACCTTCCCATTATACCAAACCTTGGTACAATGTTTCTCAGCCTTGGCTGCTTGAAGATGTGTGGACTTCAACTCCCAGAATTCCTGGCTGGGGAATTCTGGGAATTGAAGTCCACACATCTTCAAGTGTCCAGAGTTGAGAAAAATTGCCTTAGCATGTTGAGAAGCCAGGATTGGCTAAGAGAGACTGTCTATAGCAATGTTTCTCAACCTTGGCGGCTTTAAGATGTGTGGACTTCATTTCCCAGAATTCCTGGCTGGGGAATTCTGGGAATTGAAGTCCACACATTTTCAAGTGTCCAGAGTTGAGAAAAATTGCCTTAGCATGTTGAGAAGCCAGGATTGGCTAAGAGAGACTGTCTATAGCAATGTTTCTCAACCTTGGCCGCTTTAAGATGTGTGGACTTCAACTCCCAGAATTCCTGGCTGGGGAATTCTGGGAATTGAAGTCCACACATTTTCAAGTGGCCAGAGTTGAGAAAAATTGCCTTAGCATGTTGAGAAGCCAGGATTGGCTAAGAGAGACTGTCTATAGCAATGTTTCTCAACCTTGGCCGCTTTAAGATGTGTGGACTTCAACTCCCAGAATTCCTGGCTGGGGAATTCTGGGAATTGAAGTCCACACGTCTTCAAGCAGCCAAGGTTGAGAAACACTGGTCCATAGCCTCTGGTTCAGAAATGTCAACAGCTGGGTATGTATTTGCCATAGTCAAAACCAAATCACCTACATAACAGCTTAGCGCAATGAATAAGCCAAGTCTGAGCTGGGTTTGCATGTCACCCTAAACCATGGCTTCTTAAACTATGGTTTATTGAGCCGAGTTGGCTGGGTTCACTCCCCGAGCGGAGCCAAAAGCCACAGTCTGAATGCAAAGCTTTTGCGCTGTGCTTTCCATGAAAAAAATCTCAAAGGGGCTTGCCTTGACGTTGCCAAAATATTAGTAGATACTGTAAGCAAACTTTCAGCTTCAACCTCTTGTCGAAGGGCTTGAGGAGGCAAAATGGGCTTGGATTCTGAAGATGTATCTGATTTATTTTATTAATTCAATTTATGTAGCCGCCCAGAGTCACTAGTCTGACATGGGCGGCTATATAAATTGAATCCATAAAATTTTGCCTCTTCCAGCCCTCTCAAATGCCAGGAAGGGCCCCAATTTGGGGCTTGAGAGATCACAAAAGAGATTTTGGGGAGCCACCCTTTCTCTGCATCCAGAATGCGGCCCTCGGCTGCCCCTCAATGACCTTGAGGACTAGAGCCTTGCTACGTCCCTGTTGTATTTAAAAAAAATTAAAAATGAAACACGGGGGGGGGAAGACCCTGAAAAACGGCTCCCAAATATCCCTAGAGATGAACGATGCAGAAAAGACAAAAGTGTGGGAGAAATCAATAAATCAGGGCAAGCAAAACCAAATGTTAGAAGACTAAACCAACACCGGGTCTTAATTCTTTTTGCTCGCACAAACCAACCCCTTCCTTGCCCGTTTCCCCCCTCAAATAGCCACGTTTCTATTGTAAGCGCTTTGGGGCAGGGTATTTTAGCTAAAGGAAATCATAACATAAATGCTATCCCAGCCAACAGACTACAACTGAAATACAGGGAGCGTCGCCTTCGCGTTCTCCTTTTAATACTGTAAAAGAGAGAGGCGACGCTGAATTTTTTTTTTTTCCTAGCGATAAAACGGAGTATGGTGCAACCCGGGAAACGCCAACCGCTTTTGCCAGGGAGCGAGAGAGCGAAAACCAAGACGGATGATGGTGCTCTAATCATCATTTAATGTCATATAATTCCGGCGGTTTAATATGCCTTAGATTAGGGGGTATCTTAAATATATGGTTAATACTCAATTGGATCAGCGGCATAGTGTTAAAATTAAAGGGTTTTTGGTGTCTCTCCTACACACGCTCGCCCGCACACAAACACACGTGGACGTACCCACTGCTCTTATTCACACTGGCTTACCTCTCGCCCGGATGCTTTCAGCCAGCGAGGGGTTCAAAGCTGGCTCCCCCCTTTCGTCCTAGGGCCCAAAGACACCCCAAAGACAGGCAGCCAATCTTGCGGGGGGCTTCTCCACAACTCCCCGGTGGCCCCCAGGGCTCGCCCGGGTCATCGGCAAGCTCCCATCGGCCACGCTGGGCCCCGAGTGCCGGAAAACGGCTCTCGCAACCCATTTGGAATGAAGCTGAACTGGTTTGACTCCCAGCCGGAGCACGTGAGAACTTACAACCTGCAGCCTGATCCTCTTCCCTGAGTCACTTCCGAATTTGGACGAGTTCGTTTGCTTGCTTTGAGCCGGGTGGAGGCTCAGGTGCGTGCTCATGGCGGGTTAAACGTCCTCTACAACGTCCCTGCGAGGTAGGCCAGGCCGAGAGAGAGGGAGGGGCCCAAACTCTCCCAGCGCCTCGTCCAGCACCTTTGCAGCGACGCCACCCCCTTTCCCCAAGCGATTCTATGTGGATGGCGATCTTATTTCCTCTGTGAATTTTGCCTACGACAACAGCCCTGCGAGGTAGGCTGGGCTGAGAGGGAGGGTCCGGCCCCAAGCCCCCCCAGGGACATTCCGTGGCTGAAGGGGACTAAAATCTGTGTCTCCCCCCACGTTCCCTCTAAGCCAGGGAAAGACGGATATTCCTAAAAAGATTCTGATTTAAGAAACTCTAATCGGGGTCAACCCGAACCAGTGCTCGCCCTCTCACATTGCAACCACAAGCTCGCCTCACCTCCTTGCACCTGTCAGGGACCTCCCCCCGACTTCCACAGGTAGACTGCTCCTCTTGGTGGAAGCTCTTTTCTTCACTTCAGGCAAAGGCACGTAAAGGAAGATGAGCAAGAATCACGGAGGGGTGAAAAGGGCGAAAAGAGACCATTTTTCTCCTTTTGACCAAAGGGGCCAAGATTCAAGAGCGAGAAAAGAAATCGGACAGTGGATCTGCGGAACTCACCGTCAAGGGATTGAAAAGGAGGCAGTCACCGTGTCCTAAACTGGATAGTTCTACGCCAGGGTTTCTCAACCTTGGCCGCTTGAAGATGGGTGGACTTCAACTCCCAGAATTCCCCAGCCAGCCTTGCTGTGGACTTCAACTCCCAGAATTCCCCTTGCTGGCTGGGGAATTCTGGGAGTTGAAGTCCACCCATCTTCAAGCAGCCAAGGTTGAGAAACACAGCTCTATGCAATCACAGGCAGAAGAATTTAAATTCCAGATTTTGGAGGGGGATATACAAAACAGTTATTGCTCCATAACTGCTCAGGGGGGGTCCCAAATCGACCTGTGTAGGAGGACTTGCAAAAGCCCTTGTTGCGATCTCTCCAAGCTGCCTTTGGATCCAGGATGAGTCTTAATCATGGTTTGTCGAAGAAGCCTAGACTCATCTTGGGGCGTGAATTGAGCAAAGTCCAGCCTGATTTTTTTGCCCAGTTCGTGATATTTCCCTCGCACCCTTCTACCCGTCCGCCGAAGAAACGGACGGAGCCCCAAAAAACTGACATCAGAGCGAGAATAAGCTAGGATTTCATTATGGCATATGGAAAAGAAGCTTTAAGCAAGCAAGTAATGACACACGGATAACCCAGGGCAGTTTCACATTTTGGTTTGTTGCCAAAAAAAAAGAGGAGTATAAATTGCCTGCTCGGCCTGCCGTCCCCGTGGGTCTTTGTTGATGAAAGAGAAGTTGATTTCCCCGCTTTGATTTATAATTTCTTCTTTTGGCCCCCAGAGCCGTGGGATTTTAGGCACGAAAAAAGCAAAGAGAGTTGGAATTTTCTCATCTCTCAACCTGCTCCCTGCTTCTCCCCCCCACCCCCCGCCCCCAGCCCTGGTCTGGCTTTGCCACATGAATTTTTTATCTTCTGCCAAGGCTTTAAATTAAACATGATGGGAAAAAGTGAGCAGAGGGGGAGAAGCAGCTGAAAATACAAGGCTTTATTCAGGTCTAAATGGACGGGGAGGAGGGGGGGATTTGAACGCACACTGGGTGCAAAGGATCCCTTAAGCCACATTCTAAAATACGGTTGCTTTCCTTCATGCAGCTTTAAATGATGTATTTATAAATAGGGGTTGAGTGCCTGGATGTTACTCTTCTATACACAACAACACTGCAAGGGAGGACCAGGAAATACCTCCAAGATGCAGATGGAAGGCCAAGAATAGCTCAGATTATTATCTTCTCCTACTTGGGTATCCTGTTTATTAATATTCTTGCTCCATTTCACAGGAGGGTATAAGAGCTACAACCACGGTGCCATCTTCTAACCCTCCTTCCTTTGAATATTTTACCAACCGATCGCCTTCAATGGTTCGAGCTGGAAAGGTTGTTTTAAAAAAGTTTCCAGCTGAATCCCTGAGTAGCAAAGCACGAGAGGGGGACGGTTGAATTTCAACTAGGAAATCTAGGGGAAAGGGGTTCCAGCAAATATGTGGGACTGCAGTGCCCATCAGCAACAGCCAGAGTTTCCCCAACTGAGTGCCATTGAAATGCACTGGGCTGATACTTCCCTTATCCACCGCCAGCTTGGCCCAGTGTTGGTTAATTGGAGCTGGACTGTACAGGACTGGGGAAAGCTGGTTGATAAAAGCTGGAAACTGAGATGGGAAATGGGTCATGTGGTGGTTGCGCCAGAGCAGAGTTTGCAAACTTAGCAAGTTGAAGTCCGCACATCTTCAACTAGCCAAGATTGAGAAGCACTGCACCAGAGAGCCTAGTGATCATCTTGCAAACGTGGAAGTCCACACCGTGAATGTTCCCTCTCTGCAAACCATATTGGCCACCACCTTCCTTCTATTCCTATCAACCCCGTTCTTGCACCCGTGACTTCGTAGGCCTGGTGGCTCTTGTGCCCTTGGAGAAAACCCCAAACCCCATCAATCCAAATTCATCGAACTTTAGAAGATCTTCTTCTGAGATCAGCAGGAGCCGGAATGAGAGAGATATTTTTTTTTAATGCACGTTAGCATCGTGCCCCATCTGGTGTGGCTCACTGAAAGGCTTCTGAAAGGAGCAGGAAAAAAACAGCGGGAAGAGACCATCTAACGGAGAGCCCTCTCTTTTTCTTAAAAACCGAAAGAAGGAAAGACGAGCCAGCTCCCAGTTTGTTTACTACCATCAAGCTGGTTTTAATCCACTTTGTCAATGCTGTAGAAACCAGGGGCTTCTCTCATTGGCCGCCTGCGCCTGCCAATCAAATTGCCGGGCACCTTTGAGTCGGTTAAGTGTGCCAGTGAATTGGAAAGGCAAACAGGGGCAGTGTGGATGAATGAAAACCCACAAGAGAAAGGAAGAAATACAGCATTTTCCTGGGAGCATCTCCTAAGCATCCGACTGCAGGCGCTATGAGTAAGGTACGGGGGGGGGGGGGGGGGATGCAAGAATTTGGAGGGATGGGATGAGGAGGACTGGGGGGGGTGCACAAGCTTGAAGGTTTCTGCTTTTTAGATTTGGCAAAGGATGTCCCCTTCGCAGAGAAGGCTTTGAGCATCTGGATGAGCAAAGAGGATGCAAAAGGGGACGCCAGGACGTGGAAGGCTTTAGAAGGATACCGGCCGGAGCCATGCAATGGTTCCGTTGCAAGCTGTGGGTTTCATTGCAAGCTGTGGGTTTCGTTGCAAGCCAGGGGTGTCACAGCTAAGGCTGGGGGAGCCTCGCAGGGCATCTCTTCCTGCCCGCGCCGCGGAGCCCTGCACCTGTAGGCATTCGCACTAGATTTGCGCGAGGTGCGAGCAAGAGGGAATGAAAGACACAGAGGAGGAGGAAAAAATATGGGGAAAGAGCGGGACAACTTTGGGATTGGGTCTGCAAGCATGGCTTGAAGCCGGGAAAGATTTGTTCCTAAAAAGGCGGGGGGGGGGGTAGGAGAAATTGAGCAACCTGTATTGCGAAGGTGTTCCATTTGCACGCCTGATTTGAGAAGAGAATGGTTGCATTTCTTCGCCTTTATCCATCTGATATTTCGGAGGCTCTTTCCCCTTATTCCTCTTGCGCTTCTTTTCCATTGCCTGATCTGCTGCAAGGCAAGATCAGAATAAATGGATTTAAAAAAAAAATGTTGCCTATCCAGTAAAAAAATGCCGGGGGGGGGGGGGAAGGTGTAGGGAGAGGAAATCCACTTCTCTGCCCCTGGGAAAGGCTTCCCTTTTCTGCATCTGGTCATCCGTAGAACAGAGCGTGCATCGGGGCACACGGGTGGAGGTGAGGGAGAGGCGTGCAGAAGGCTGTCCTGATGCCAAGTGATGTGCCCGAAATGAAGCCCGTGATGTGCGTGCAAAGGAGAGGTTTTATGGAGACCTCGGTTCCTTAATTCAGAGAATTCATCTCTGGGGGCTCAATCCTGCTGTGCTGGGGTACGTGCGTATGTGTGTATGAGTGTGCTCTGATCCAAATGCAGATGTCAGTAACGCTGGAGCCCCGATGGAGCATCCGTGAGCGTACGACTCCAAACTGGAACAGGGAGACCCACTTTTCACAAAAGAGGAGAGAGGGCGGAGTGAGGGAGACTTGTTCAGGGTTAGGGATGCGCGTATATTATATAAAAACTCTGGGGCCTCCTTAGAAAATCCATCAGCGGGAGAAGCAGAACGGCCCCAAAGAAAGTAGTCCATCAAGGAACATGTTCTAAACCCAGGGAATTCACAAATCTTAGCAGAAGGAGGAAGAGAAGAAATGGAGGAGGAGGAGGGGAGGAAGAGGAAGGGGGGGATGAAGGAGAAAGAGAAGGAGAAGAAGGAGAAGAAGGTGATATGGTGATGATGATGGAAAAGGAGGAGGAGATGAAGAAGAAGATGGAGGAGGAGAAGGAGGAGGAGAGGGAGACGGAGATGAAGAAGATGAGGAGGAAGAGGAGGGAGGAGAAGGAGGAAGAAAAGAGGAGGAGGGGGATGAAGGAGAAGGAGAAGGAGAAGAAAGAGAAGAAGGTGATATGATGATGGTGATGATGATGATGATAATGATGGAGGAGGAGGAGGAAATGAAGAAGAAGAAGATGGAGGAGGAGAAAGAGAGGGAGAAGGAGATGAAGAGGAGGAGGAGGAGGAGGAAGAGAAACAGAAAGAGGAGGAGGAGGAGGAGGAGGAGGGGAAGGCGGCTACTGTAGGATAACTAGGATAACTCAGTGGAGCTTCTGGGTCCAGTAACAGTCTACCCTTAAATGCTCCCTGAAACCTGGATAGCCATTTGGTCTATTCTGGCTGGAATGTTCTTGAGGTCTTCCGCCCCAGTTGCAAACCATTCTGTGTTGCTTTGGTCTAGGAAATCAGGGAAGAAGAAAAGCTTGCCAATGTGGGTTGTCTCAGGGGGATGAAGACAGACTCTTTTAATCGTAGTTCATTGTCTAGCCCAGAATGATGATATTTCTTTCCCCAAGTTCATTAATGTATTATCGGATGTAATGTATTGAAGGATGTAAAGGCTGATAAAAATCCCACTGCTCGCCTAACCTATTTGAACCACATGGAAGCAAAAGGAAAATTATAACCCCTGCCGTGGCTCCCGTGCAAATTTCCTTTTATACTTTTTCCACCTAAATATTTACTTAATCATTCATTTCTCGTGTTTGACCGAAAGTCAATGGGCAGACAAGCAAAGAGAACACTTATTTATTTATTTATTTATTTATTTATTTATTGCAAATCTTACCTATTCTTGGGCCAATACAGGCACAAGCGCTAATAAATTTAAATAAAGAAACATTTTTATTGAGAAGGTTGTGCTTGAGAGAGAGGAACGCAGATGAAATCATATTCTGGAGCTCCGCGTGCATTGTTTTCCATCTGTTTTTTTTTTTTTACAGCATCCTGTCACTTTTTGGAAATAAGTAATCTAAGAAGCATGCAATGTATTAATAAATCTACCTTTTATGGCCCTAACTCCAGCTCTCTGACACAATATCATGTCCCCAAGAGAAAGAAACGTAGCTTGTTTCAACCAGGTTTCTTCTCATTCTCTTCCTGAAAAGATTTTCCCACATTTCATTCAGCCTCTATAACCAGAAGCTATTTCCTTGGAGACAATGGCTGTGTTCAGACAACCCAGCTACGAACATCAGTGAAGGATCTGATGGCATCAACCGTTTTGCTGACCTTAACCTTGCTTAGGGGTTTGAGAGGTTAATGTATCGTGCAAACCCAGCCTGGTTAATGTACTATACAATCTATTGTGGAAGCCCAGAAAATGTGCCTATTTCTACCACCCTCTTATTCCAAGCTTTCTCTGAGGGTGGGGGAGTTGATAAAGTTTGGAGAGAGTCTGATCCTTGCTGAATCAAACCATCTAAACCTGTCCTGGAGGGGGGGAGTACTTGAGGCAGTTCACGATTCAGGACCACGGAGAGCTCCCAAGGATGTCAGATGTTGCTCCTATCCTTAAGACAGATGTTATCCATCTAGGAAAGGATCCCGGGGTGGAAGCTGGAGTGGTTTTGGAAGCACAAAAGAATCAGAAAAAAAGTTCTTCAGACCGATCAGGTCGATAACCAACAATTAGACTTACGCTATGAAATAACGTTGAGCGGACAATTAGATCCCTGCATATTTGCTGCTTAGGAGAAGGTATTTGGGGTGGACATTTAGATCCCTGCAAAAGTGGGTGAATTTGCCTGGAGGGTTAAAAAAACGACTGAGTTTTTGAATCAGAAGCTTTGTGGTAGACGTGGCTCTGGGTTGAGAAGAGCGTGTCTTTCTATGATTGATTGATGATTTGCCATCGTGTTGTTTTCAACTCCTAGCAACCACATAGTTAGATTTTCTCCATGACGATCTATCCCTAAGCGGTTCTTTCAAGTCCCCATTGGTGTCCTCATCGGCCCTGTAACGGAGTCCCTCCACCTTGCCTTGCTCATCCTCTTCTTCTCTTTCCTCCCAACTTTCCCAGCATCAGAGCCTTCTCCAGGGAGCTGGGTCTTGGCATCATGTGTTTGAAGTAGGATCACTGGAGCCGGGTCCTTTGTGCCTTGAGTAAAAACTCTGGGTTGATTTGTTTGATGACCCATGGATTTTTTTTCTTGGCTGTCCACGGTCTTCTCAGGAGTCTTCTCCAACCCCCAAATTCAAAGGTGTCAGTGCTGTTCCTCTCCTGCTTCTCCCAAGTCCAACATTTGCTTCCTTGGAATATGTATTTCATTATTTATTTATTAGCTGCCTGTTTCACCCCAGGCGACTCTGGGTAGCGTAGAGCAAAACTCAAAGCGATCAATCAATGCATGAAAAAATATAAAGATAAAACAAAGAATAGACGTATCCCAGGGAATGCGGTGGCTTGCACGAGTCCGATCTTTGGAGGCATACAAAGTTATCCTTTCTATAAGACTCTCCTTTCTCCTTGAAATGTTCCTGCTGCTACCTTGGAATGCATCCCTGCCCAATTGAGGAACCCGAAACCCCCCATATTTGGCTTTTCAAATATTTTTATTGATATTGATGGATTCGAATTTATCGGCCGCCCAACTCCAACGGACTCTAGTTGGCGTACCAAACTAGAAAAAAGCAGAAAAACAGCTGAAACCATTAAATCAAGCAGGCAGCCCCGAAAATAATTTTTCAAATAGCATTTTCCCCAAATCCAAGTGGTGCTTTCAAATCTGCCTTGGGCGGCTTTGCGGATGGGGATATTCTCAGCTGTTCCCTCCTGTAATGAGCAATTTGACAAATGTAGAATTTTATCCCTCTTTGGCACTGAGTTTTGTCATTTTTCAACTCTGCCCTTTTTAGCCATTATGTACATGCGGTACAGAAAGTCTTCCAAGTTGGTTTCAGCTGGAATAAGCCCTGCAAATAAATAAATGGATATGGATGGATAAAACTGGCTGGAAAAGAGGCCTTTTAACTGTTTTCAAAGCCATCGACTGGGATTGCTGTTTTAAATTGTTTTAATACCCTGAGTTTCCATTCTGATTTGCTGTTTTAAATTGTTTTAATACCCTGAGTTTCCATTCTGATTTGCTGTTTTAAATTGTTTTAATACCCTGAGTTTCCATTCTGGGGTTAGGATTTCATCGCCAACTGCTAAGAGACCTCCAGAGTCAGCGCTAGCATAAGTTCAAGAAATAGATGAATTATAAAAAGGTCCCCAAACCCAACATCCTGCCATTCTTTCATCCCAAAAGAAGACAGGATTAAGCTGAAATTCAGAGAAACGAAGCATGGAGACCCAGAAACTTTCGCTGGCTTGTTCAGTACCGTATATCATGGTTGGCTTCCCTGACGCGCGACACTAAGCTAACATTTGGCAGTTGAGCATCCCTCGATAGCTGACAGTCCCTCGATAGCTGCCTGCTAGCCTCTGGACGTTTGCAACCCCGAGCAGATCATGGCGTACAAACTGAGAAAGAAACAGAGTCACTTTTTAGGGCTAATTGGGAATTTGGATCTGGGTCCTCCCCTCCCCGCTCCAGTATTAAAAACCCTGGCTTTTTAGAAAGATCCCAAGCGAGCATGAGCGAGGAACATCTCAATGTAAATTAAAAATAAAAATAAAAGCAAACGGGATAGAAAATAGTTGGAATTGAGCAGATTCTGCAGCCTTAAGCTACAGAAACAGAGAAAGGCTTCGGTTCCCCTATTGATCTACAAAACCCAGCCAAATTGCTTGGCATCATTAAGACCGCAACATGACAAAAGGGGCCGTTCTATTAACGCAACTGGAGAGCTTGTCACCCTTTTAACACCCCCCCCCCGCCACCATGTCCCCATCGGGATGTCACTGCAGCCCCTTAAAAAGCGAGTTCGATTCGGCTGCCCCGGGGCTGATCAGAGCACTGGGCAAATTCGGATTGCAGGCGCTGAATAAAGAGGAGGACGTGGAAAAGATGAATCTGGTTTTGGGGGGCCTCGAGGAGACGTCTTCTGTGCGTTTTTCTTGGCGAGAGAATGGAGGTGGCTTGCCGCCTCGTTTAGTGACTGCCTCGCTTCACGACCGTCCCCAGGGATGACGGCGATAAAAAGTCACTTTACGACCGATCCTTGCATTTACGACCGTCACAGGTCTGTAAAGCAAAGGAAAGTTGAAGTCGGATTGTCAGCACCATCATGGTTTCACTTAGGGACTACTTCGCTTAACAACCGAGCTGTTGGTCCTAATTGTGGTCACTAAACAAAGACAACCGGCATTATCTTTTTTTTTTTTTAACTTCCCAGTTTATTTTATTTATTTATTTTATTTATTTTCAAATTTGTATGCCGCCCATCTCCCCCAATGGGAGAGTTTAGCCTCCAAACCCTGGATTTCCTTGTAGTCTCCCATCCAGACCTGCATTTGTTTAATCTTGGAGTGCAGGTTTTTTGGGGGGGGGGGGTTGCTGTTTGCTGAGGCCGATCTCCAAGCAAACGAGGTTTAGCAACGATCGGACCATCATTTTTTTTAAAAAAAATGCCACGCGGGGGAAACAGGCAAGAATCAGAGATGATCCCCAATCTCTTAATGCATGCCGTGGGCGGCCTATTAGGAGCGCTCCAGTGGCTCGAATTCAGCCCAGATTAATGGAGGGAATTTAGGTTAGTCATTCAGAGCAATGCGGAACATTCAGAACCACGTATCTTCCTCCTGCTTTTAATAAACCCTGATAACCGTTTTTGCATCCAAGGGACTGTATTCGCAGATAAGGATGTACGCAAGGGGGGCCGGGGCCACGTTCGTTCACGACTCCCCCTTTTCTCTCCTCCTCTCTTTTTGACTCCCCCCTTCCTCCTTCTCATTCATCGTGACCGTTTCTAGGACTGATTTTAAAGACAGGTCTATCAATGCCGGATTGCCCCCCCCCCCCCAGGATGTTGGGTGAAAAAGTCTGCTGGTTTAGGTTTGGTTTCTTCGAGCGTTGATATCCGTTCGCCGGCTGGGCTGGGGAGGGGTGAGCTCATTTTATGGGACCCGACGTTGTACTCGCGGGGCTTTTCTGATTTTTACTGCCTCTTGGTAAAGCCATGTTTCAAATTAACAACTACAATAAGGATGACGATGGTGAAGAGGGTGGCAAACAGCATCTTCCAGGGGTCTGCCCTGATTTCTTGCGGGCGGCATTTGAAACCAGCCTGAAGTAAGGGCCAAACTAAAACTATAAGGTCATTTTCTGAATGGCTCTTCTCAAACCCAGAGGCACCGTGCTCTGCCTCCCGGCGGCCTCGAACCCTCGCGTGCCTCCTTCGCCGAGCCCTCGTGCTGTCAAATGCGCCACCAGCAAGCGGGCATCCACCCGGGGAAGCTCCGTGCACGCCAGGGAAGGGGAGGACCGAACCTGCTGAATTTCTGTCTGCCGATAAAACCTCCTGGGGGCCCATTTTTAATGGCCTCTGATTCCCAAATAATAAAGATCTTGCTTTGTCGTTCCTCCTCCCCTTTCTGCCCATATTTTGCCATGCTGACAGCTGGGTGAATTCTCTGCATCGTATTTTTTCCCCCTATGCAATCAAATTCCATCTGGATTCCCCCCCCCCCAATAATATATTTCTTTTCTCTCCATCCTCTGCTCCGCTTCTTCCTCGGGTGATTATCCATTCCGATGCTGCTTCTTTTCTTTTCGTCTCTCCCTCTCTGCAATGGAGTTCATTATGGGATGGCCTGTGGTTGCCTCAGCAACAGCCAAAGGGGAGGAGAGATCTCCCTTCAAGGAGAAATGCTAAAAAAATAATGTGTCTTCCAAAATTGGAGCTGTATATGGGGGGGGGGGGAGATGGAGAGAATTTGGGAACTGTGGCTGCTCTGCAGAATCTAAGATGCCTCCCCCCCCCAAATTCTGCAGGGATGAGGCTCCCATCTGCACGATCAGGATGATGGGGGGTGTAGTCCCAGCAGGAGAGGATTTTTTTCCCTGCCTTTCAAGAAAATTAACTTCGCCACTGATTTATCTCAGGCTGCAAGGCAAGAACTCATTCACCAGCATGCTTCACTGCAGTGTTTCTCAACCTTAGCAACTCGAAGATGGGTGGACTTCAACTCCCAGAATTCCCCAGCTGGCTGGGGAATTCTGGGAGTTGAAGTCCGACCATCTTCAAGTTGCCGAGGTTGAGAAACCCTACTTCCCTGGCTGATTTGAAAGATCTAGTGGCTGCCTTCACACAATTTCTTAATCATGGATACTTTTAACCTAGGTTACTTTTTTGGGCTTGGGGTTAGTGTATGGCGCCCATCCAGAAAATGGGCTTATTCAGGAGCCAAGCGAAGTGAGTTACTGCACGAGTGTTGCAGATCAAGAACCGTTTTGCAGATCAAGAACCGTTCAGTTCCTACAATATGTTTAACCAGGGTGGAGAAAGATAAGCCAAGATGTAACCGGGATACTATCTCGCAGTCTTTCAGTGAAGTTTATCTGTGACTGAGAGAAAGGGGAGGAGAGAGAGAGAGAGAGATTTCTTTGCACAAAGCATCATTAACTTACGGAACTCCCTGCCACAAGGCGCGGTGAGAGCAAAAACGGCAAAACGGGGCTGAAAAAAATCCTGCCCGATGAATCGAAGCGCTTGAAACGGAGAAAAAGCAAGGGCCAAAAGCCCATTTTGCTGAGAGAGAGGGGGGAAAAAAGAGAGAGCTGATGGTATTCATCCCAGTTTATATCGCTGCGTTATGGATGTTTTTAATTTCAGCAAACCGCCGAGGGTCACGAGATTTCAGCGCTTTCAAAACCCAATAAATACGTACATTAAAAAATCAGAGATGCTTAGCCGGGGGGGGACAAACGCCCACGCCTTGGCAGGGTTTGCATGGCATGCCCAAATGCCAGAATCTGAATCTGCAAAATGCAATGCCTGAACTGGGACGTCTCTTGGGGATTTGAGGTCTGGTTGGCGCGATCGATTCCATCCAGGAAGGGTTGGGGGTCTCCCACCGACCCCACCCCGTTTTAAGCAGCTGGGGGACCCAGCTGTGGATGATTGGATGCGAAAGGGAGGAAGGTGTGCTCGCACACCCGTTCCGCCTTGCTGCAAAGCCAGATTGCTATTATTCACCCACCGTGGCCTATCACTGGTGGGTCCTGAGTGGCAGCAACGGGGCGATGGGTATTGTTATCCCAGCGGGGAGGCTGGCCTTGAAAACAGTCAGAAGGCACCGAGAGAAAAACATCTGGCTTGCGAGGGCGGGCAACTTCCTGGGGCTCCCGCGGAGAAGCACGCACAGTGGAAGGGGGACAAAAAAACCAGCTTTTCTGAACTGATTTATTTATTTAGCCAATGGATAGAGCCACCCATCTCCCCAAAAGGGACTCTGGGCGGCTTCCGAGCCAAAGAAGTAAACCTGTATCGCGATGCAAAGAAAACATTTGACATTAATAATGAAACATTCCAACAGAAATGGCTGAGATGGCCAAATCGACGTCTTGGAGTAGAGAAAGGTCATTATTGGCATCCGTTAATGGCTGGAAAGTCTTTATGGACTTTTTGGGTCAGAAGGAAAATGATTTGTGACTTACGGTTTCGATGATGGGAAAGAAGAGGTTGTAGACAGAAGGGAATTATGATCAAACCTGAGAGAGAACAGTTTGATTGGAATTGTATGTATAACTGCCGAAAGGAAGATCAGAAAGCACTCTATTTATATATATATTTATATATATATATAAAATGTTTTCTGTCCTTTTACTTTATTTTTCTTTTTCCCTAACTTCTTTCCTCTTTGTTTTTTCTTTTTCACATTTACTTTACTATATTTCTTTTCTTTCTTTGAATTCATTTCTTTTTATCTAGGGCTTCTACCCGTCCCTGGGGGCGGTTAGCGCCCGGATGATGCTCCCTGGGAATTACTCGCCAATTTCCCATCTCCTTGGAACCTGTTTATTTTTAGGACTCTTTTTATGTTGTATTTTAATGCATTTTTATCTTGTGGTAAACCGCCCAGAGTCGTTTCACGAGATGGGCAGTGACAAATTGCATAAATAAATAAAAATAAATAAAAACATTTCATAAAAACTATCAAAAAATAAAACACAAAAAACCCAGAAAGGAATAAAACAGAAAAGAGCCCCAAGCTAGCGGGAGGACAACCATCACTGAGCCTCATTCAACCAGTTCGCATGTTTTTCCTGGGATCCCCGGGGTTGATGGAAGAACAAGACAGGACCCAGAGCATCCCTCTTCTGCTGGACCTGATGGGACGGGTAGATGTAACCAGGAAGAGAACCGGTCCCTCTGTTAAAATATTTTTCTTATATATTTATAATAAGGAAAGTTTGGAAAGATAGTAACGCTCATTCCTGCCAGTATAAACAAGTGAATATATCATGTAGCAAAATCTATGTAAAAGAAAACATATCACTTATGTGTAGAAAAACATATGCATAGGAAAGATAAAATGCCCATTGTTTTAGTTTAGATGAAGAGGCATCTGTTTAACTATAAATAAGGAAGTTTGCCCTAACTTTAAGGTGAGGAAACATCTGTTTTAGCAGGATATGGAAGGAAGGAAGGATGTTCATTGTAATAAGCTAACATATACCATTCCATTGATAATGATTGGCTACATTTTTAAACTAAAATTATATATATATATATATATATATATATATATATATATATATTCCTATAAAAAGGGAGATGGGAAGGCAGTCCATTTGCAGCTGCTCATCGAAAGCCACCTAACAACCTTGGGTGAATAAATATATTTGACCGCCACTGATCACCTGGTGATTTTTGTTAAACTCTCGGCTTGGGAAACAAACAAAGGAAAAGAAGGGCTCTCATCCTTCTGACGCCTCAAATAACCTGGTTTCATGCCAGGTCAGGCTTTAAAGGTCAAAACCAGCACCTTGAATCGCATCCGGATTTACAGCTCGCGGAACAGAGGCGTAATGTGTGCCATCCTGGGGCGCGGAAAGCTGTCCGCGCAGCTGCACGAGAATGGCCACTACCTGTAGGTCATTAGCACTGTCTGCACACACACACGCAATTCATTTCCCTCTGGCTTCTTCTCCTTTTATTATCTCCCTCCCGCATTCTTAATTCATCTACTTATTAATGCATTATTTATTTAAGGCAAATACCTCTTCGATCATATGACTCTAAGTGGCTTGCAGAATACTGAATACATGTATTACATTCCATAACATGATTATCTATCTATCTATCTATCTATCTATCTATCTATCTATCTATCTATCTATCTATCTATCTCCGGACGATCTTCAAGGGCAGCCCCATGTAGAGCACACTACAGTAGTCCATTCGGGAGGCGACCAGGGCAGGAATGGCTGTGCGTAGAGTCTCACGGTCCATATACTTCTGGGGTGACCTGGGGATGAAGGCAGGATGGGTTTGGAAAACAGAAGGGAAACCCTTAGAAGAGAGGGCGGAGGCAGAGAAATTGGCAAAAAAGACCCAAACGAGGCTGCGAGAGAGGGTTGCCTGCCCCCCTCCCTTTGCAGTTCCTTCCTCCTCCTGCTTCTTTCCTCCTGCTGAGCGGGGAGCCAGTGCTTAATTGCTCCTTTCCAGCTTAATCACCCGCGGGGGGTCTAATAAAGATCCTGCCTCCACTTGCAGGGGCTGCGGCTTGCCAGTCACGGCTGACGATGCGCTGCTTGGCTCTCTGGCGTGCCAGCCGCCCTTCGGGGCTCCCTTGCTTGCGCAACCCAGGCTGCGAGCAAGCGACTTGCACCTCCCTTCCCTGTTTCAATCTCTTTTCTTGCATAAAACTGTTTGCGGGTGAAGTTCACTCGAATGGGTCTGGTCCTGCCTGTTCACCGCTCACACCAACTGTTTGAGAATGGCCACCACCTGTAGGTCATTAGCACTGTCTACACACACACAATTCATTTCTCCCTGGCTTCTTCTCTTTTTCTTATCTCCCTTCCGCATTCTTAATGCACTCATTCGTCTACTTATGAATGCGTTATTTATTTATTGCAAATAAAGTGGCTTGCAGAATAACGCTGAATACATGCATTCCACTCCATAACGTGATTATATCTAACTATATCTGCAATTATAATATATGATTGGATTATACATTATTATATGATGCTATTATCATGCTGCATATTATTATTATATTCTTGTTATGCACCTGATGGGGGAAATAATAATGACAATATTATTATATATATATATATATATATATATAATATATATATATGTATATATAGACTTGATAGCTGGATAAAAAGGCCAAATCCAGTCTAAACATCTGGCTGACTGTGCAACCAACACCAACTCTGTGTGCGTGTGTGTGTGTGTATGCCACAAAATTAACCTAACTAATCTTTTAGCAGCATAAGTACTGTTTTCCCGAATCAGACCAGGTGTCCTGATAATCCAAACCTCTTATTATCTAGACAAGACATCTGTTTAATCTTTTTTGAAAGTCGAAGGCAAAAATTGCTTTGCTGGTCCTTCCTTTTTTTTCTTTTTTTACCCTCCATAATGGTCCTACCTGCCTGCTTTGGGAAAATGACCCAGATATTCCATTCAAAGGAGAAATGGAAACCTTGCCTCCCCCCTCCCAAAAAAGACTCACTTCTGCTTTAAACCACAAAGATCTGATACTTTAGTTTTCCATCTTAAGCAGGTCAATCAGTCGACAGTTTTAGCTCCGTTTCCCCAAAAAGCAGAAAATCCCGTGAGAGCTGCTGGGGTGGATGGTAGGGGAAAGGAAGGAAGGAAGGAAGGAAGGAAGGAAGGAAGGAAGGAAGGAAGGAAGGAAGGAAGGAAGGAAGGAAGGAAGGAAGGAAGGAAGGAAGGAAGGAAGAAGGAGGGAGGGAGGGAGGGAGGGAGGGAGGAAGGAAGAGAAAGAAAGAAAGAAAGAAAGAAAGAAAGAAAGAAAGAAAGAAAGAAAGAAAGAGGGAGGGAGGGAGGGAGGGAGGAAGGAAGGAAGGAAGGAAGGAAGGAAGGAAGGAAGGAAGGAAGGAAGGAAGGAAGGAAGGAAGGAAGGAAGGAAGGAAGGAAGGAAGGAAGGAAGGACACTTCTGGATTTGTTTGCGTGCTTGCTCTTTTTTTAAAAAAAAGTAACACTGTATTAAACCTGCTTTGTTTGTTTCTTATTCAACTGGATGAAAGAATGAAGTTGCTTTGAACGCTTAAGGCATTGCAGAGTTTTCCGTTCAATGGCCTCCGGCCTCCGCATCTTCCATTCAATCCAAGGAGAGGGTGCTAAGACAGAATTCCTTTCCTAGACTAGTCTTCAAATTGGGAAATCTTGCATGATTAGTTTTGAAAAGGTGCAGAAAACATGTTTGGAAAAGTGTAGAAACTGATTTGGAAAAGTGTAGAAACATATCTGCAAAGGCGCGGAGAACATATTTGGAAAAGTGCAGAGAATATATTTGCAAAGGCCCGGAGAACATACTTGGAAGAGAATAAGGTGGAAAGACATAAGCTTCTTTTCTAGAGGGAAAAAAAGCCCGATTGCACCAGACATTAAAAAGACAGATTACGAGGCCAGCACATCCCCCCGTCCAGGGCTCCTCTGCTCCAAAGCTCTCCCCTCCGGGACACCCGGGGATCTGAATCCCGCCGACTTGCGGGCGAAGAAAGCCACCAGCCCCAAACCGGCATGTTCTCAAGACCGCCTTCTCTTCCCCCCCTCAACTCGGCTCTCTTTTCTTCTCTGCAGCTCACCTCCGATGAGTCACCAATCTCCAGAGAGATCCCTGGGCAGGAAGAAAAAGGTGAGGGGGGACCCTTGGGGGCTTTCCCTCTTTCTCAAAGCATGGGCTCTCCAGCAGGGGAATTTTCTTTTTCTTTATTTTATTATTATTATTATTTTTGCAAATCCATTCGCCAGGAACCTGAGCCAGGCACGGGGATGAGTGCATGGAAGCTGTAAGCAATGTCTTTTGTTTTGCAATAGGTTGCAGGGATCCCTTTTTATTTCCCTGTATTGGTTGATGGATTAGATTTATATCCGGCCTTTCTTTCAAGAGCTCAAGGTAGCTTGCATAGTGTTACCACCTCCTATTTTCCCCAACAACAACAACAACCCTGCGAGGTAGGCTGGGCGGAGAGGGAGGGCCTGCTCCAAGGCCCTTCTGCGGCTGAGGACTTGAACCCGGCACCTTCCAGTCCAGATTCGGCTCTTTCCCTACTACTCCACGCTCCGTTGGCAGGAACAATGGAAAGAAGAGGTAGAGCAGTGTTTCTCAACCTTGGCAGCTTTAAGCGGGGTGGACTTCAACTCCCAGAATTCCCCGGCTGGAGAATTCTGGGAGTTGAAGTCCACCCCGCTTAAAGCTGCCAAGGTTGAGAAACACTGAGGGAGAGAGAGAGAGAGAGGATGCTCTCTGACCTCATTGGATCCTGGTTGCTAGGCAACCTGAAAGCCGTGATGCTCTCTGCCTTTCCATTATAGGCGGTTGTCCGCTTCTGGTTGCTAGGTTACCGTGCCTACTTCTAAGTTAACACAAGGCCCAGCAACCCGGGTCCCCTCTGCAACATTTGCACTCTCGTCCAAGCATAAAAAGGACTCGTTTTTTAAATCTGCATGTCTTTTGGTGATGGGGGGGTGGGCAACTGGGCTTCCTTTTTGGACTGCAGTTGGACCCTGGAGCTTGGTAAGTAAAACATTGCAAAAGGGGAGTGACTTTCCGGGGGAAGACATTCCCGGCTGCAACCATCGCCGCCGAGGATGCTGGGAGTTGAAGTCCAGCTGGCACGGCGGTGTTTGATCTCCGCAACAGCGTCGTGTAAAGGCGTGAGAATCACAGATCCTGCATAAAAAAACCAGAGGTACTGCAGCAAATGTCTAGATAAAATGCAAATCTAAAACGCTGATAACCAAACCCCTAACATGCTGAATCTGGTTCCTGAATAAACCCATTTTCTGAATTTGGACAATACGTTGAAGCAGAAGCCGACCCGCCCAAAATGCAAGGTTAAAACCCACCAGGTTAAGCACGTTGAATGAATGGAGCCATCTTTAAACAGACAACACTATTTCTTCCCCCTGAATAACCCTGCAATTTTCACCCACCCCTCCTACGCTCGGTGCTCAATCTAATCACCAAATTTTGCTTAATTAAAAGAAAGGGGTGGGGAAAAAAATCAAAACTATTTGACTTATCTTTTTTGGTGGGTCTAAACGTCCATTTGCCACGGTGCTGAAAGATTGCCCCGCTTCGCTTTCTCCCTGCAGACAAAGCTGAAAACGCCAAGAAAACAGATGCCGAAGAGGAAGAAATAGATATCGACCTGAATGCTCCAGAAACGGAGAAAGCCGCCCTGGCCATCCAGGGCAAGTTTAGACGTTTCCAGAAACGGAAACAGGACCCCAGTTCCTGAGTTTCTCCGGCGCCTTCCCACCTCGCCTTGACCTCGTCTTCCCTCCCATCCCCAGATCCGGTGCAACTCCATGTCCCCCCTCGCCTCCCATCCCCAAGCAAGCGGGGCCTCTGCTCTGCTCTGCTCTGCTCTGCTCTGCTCTGCTCTTCTCTTCTCTTCGTTCATTTATTTCTTTTTGCACGTACTGTACTGTAAAAACGGTCAAAGCAATGGTGGGGAGGGGAGGGGGCGGGTGGAAGGGGCCTTCCACACGAAGCCGCTGATGATGGGCAGAGGGACAGATGTAGCTATAGGTGAGAACCATGGACCAGGACGAATAGAATAGTGGCATCATTCGAACCAATTTCTCCATCCCGTTTTTCCTCCCATCTATCATCGGGGGGGCAGGGGTTGCTGCTCTATAAATGGAGGGTTGACCTTTTAGACTCCCCATTTGGAGACCGGGAGTGCAATTCCTGTTGGCAGCTCTCCGGTGCCACCCTCTTCACCTTGGCAGAGAAGATGCCGTGCTGAAAAGAGGCTATTCCCCCCCCCCCCAAGTTGGCCCTTGGAAAGTGCTTAATGCCTCGCTGGGAAGTCCGACTCCTCGGGGTGCCAACCTTGCCCGCCAAAGACCCCTTGTAAAATTGCCAAAGAGGAAACGTTCCGCTTGCAAGCCACGGATTTTAAACCGTTCTGGGCTTGCCGGGTCCTCGTGTCTTGGCCACAATTCTCCTTCCCGGCCCCACCGAGGCGGAATTCAAAACCTGGCAAATCTATTTGAAGAGCTTCCGGCCCGATGAGGTGGGAGCTCGCTTAATATTCTGAACAAAAACCCGGATGCCCTATTTTGAAAATTGCAAGTCAAGTCTTAGTGATTCCAACCTAAGTGGGGGGGGGGGATCTCTTTTTGCTTCCACGGTGGGATCCCGCTTTCACGGAGAGCCGACATCATGCCAAAGGAAATCTTTTGCACTGATTGTGAAATGTTGAGCATCATTGGGAAAGGTCTGGCTCCCTCCCACGACACTTTCTGCGAGTAAGACACGCTTTTGGAAAAGTCAGCCTCAAGCTACTTAAGCCATCCTTTGCCAAGGGAACATCTGAGCGTTGTTCCCAAACTTGGCGTCCATCCGACGGTGTCCGGAGATCTCGGCACCCCGATTCTTCTGTCTGTTCACCCAAAGAAAGGGCTGCTTGTTCCAGAAGCCATGCTCCCCCACCTCAGGGCCCAGCTTCTCATGAGCCAAGGGGAAAAAAAACCCCTAAATCTAAATCCTGAAGGTCACCTGTACTTTTTCCCACGTTGCTGCCTCTCAGCCATTCCAGTGGTCGTGGAGGCAAAATTCGTAATAAATATTGTAAAGTATCTCTATGAAAGATATGTCACCATAGGTACCGACTGACCTGCTTTGAAGATTGACACGTGTAGCATGTTAATAAAATAATCGGGAAAATCTGTTTGCTTTTGATCTTTGGCTTCCATTCGTCTCTTCCTCTGAACTTTTCACGCAGCTTCTATTTGCAGATTTCTATGTCCCTGTTTTGCACACGTGTGTGTGTGTGTGTGTGTATGGCTGGGGCATTCTGGGAGCTGAAGTCCACCCATCTTCAAGTTGCCAAGGTTGAGAAACACAGTTCTAATATATTATTTTTTGTTTCTTGACTTGTTGTTTCAATGCCAGTTACACCCTCAGGACTCCATTGCTGCTCAGAGTTGCTTGATCAGGGTGACCTATAACTCCTATAACTCCTGCAAATAAATAAATGAATTTATCCAGGTGGACAAGTGAAGCCGTCATGGTTTTTTCGGCTAACGTCTGATCTATTTTCTCTCCATTTCGTCTTCGGCATGTCAAAGAAGCGTGCAGGACATGAAACAAAATCAGGAAGAATCCCAGTTTTGAGGGGTTTGTCAACTCCCAAAGAGCCATATTCTCTTTCTTGGATTGGTTCTGTCCATCATCAAGCCACCGTTTGGCACAGTGTAACGGACAAACCAGGTTGATGAAAAGGTGAAGCTTTTTTGGACTGCTGTAGAAACGCTATGAAAAGAGTGGCTTTGGTTCGTATACAACCCCTTTTCTTTTTCAGAGTGATTTGGGGTGATAGATAAACAGATTTTGCCAAGCTTTGATTTTAAAGAATACAAAACCTTACAGATAGGATGAATAGAAGAAGCCTGGGCGAAACATGAGAAATTATAGGTAAATCCCAAAGTATACTTTGATCAGCTGATTGGCAATAGTGTATATTTTTCTCCTCCTACTTTGGGCCAAGTGACTCGCCTGATTTTGCCAGGTGTCCGCGCGTTGCCGACCCCTTTCCTTTAATCACTCCCTCTTTACCATCAGGATCACAGACCACAGGAAAACCAGCTCTATACAGAAATGTCAGTCTTTTTATTAACAATTTTTTAAATTACGTCACTTGTTTTTGGCTGCCGCTGCTGATTGGAAGAAGGACGCAGAGTTGAGAAAGCCCCAACTCTGCACAGAGGAAATGAGACACACCAACACAGAAGACATTTGTGTCTGTGTTTTTTTTTTAAATGCAGTTTAGTTTTCTAGGACTACTCATGACAACATGTGCTACACAGAATTGTGTGGGTATGTCTACAGGAATCGTCTGCTATATACATTTCTGCAGCACCGTAAGTTGATGCTGGGAGATTGACGGCAAGAAAGAGGTTGATGGAGCCAGAACAGAAACTGGGTAGAAAGTGACGTAAAATGGACAGACCAAAGCAGGAGATGAAATGAAGCTTGTCTTTCAACAGGAGTGTGTTTGCTAGCAAAATGATATGATGGGGGGGCTGACTTGGGCTTTTCGTCTAGCGATGGAACATGTTGTCCTAGAAGTTAATCTGAACAGAGTAAAAACAGAAACAAGAGCAGAGGAAAGGGGAAAGACCAAGGCCTTGATAGGAAGACTACCCACGTAACGTCATGTACGGTTCAGTCACAGGGCAGGGAAAAGCGAGGAGGGAAACTCAATATAATATATTCGCGGGTTAATCATGAAATTCACCGCAGCCACCCTCCTCCAGATTGAAGATCATACGGCGAGGTTTCATCGCTGTCAAGAGATGGTTTAATTCCTCCCAGAGGACGTGCTGGAGATGTCAAACAATTAAGAGCAGAAATGTAAAGTGGGAGAAAGCCCACGCTGGAAGATTCGTCTGCTGAAACAGACTGGGGGGAAATGGGCAGAACATTGTCTGCAATTTTTTTCCCCCCCGGATTGGAAGCGGAGGCAAAAGATACAAAGCTTGTTTGCTCCAAGAGAACTCTTTGCAAGGCGAGGAGAGGAGAGTTTCGTGGCGGGCAAAATTTGGCAGCCTCGTGGGATGAGCAAAACCCCCTCCCTGAGAAATTTCAGGGGTCATCTTAGCATTCCCCCCCCCCCATTTCCCCTGAAATCTCTCAGATGCTTTGCTCAAGCAGGAGACTCTGAATTGGCCTAAAACGAACTCTTATGCTCACGTCATAACATGAACATCTCTTTAGGATCAGGACTCTTGGGGTAAGGGAGAGCAACAGAAGTGTTGATGGCATTTAAAAAAAAAAAGTTATTTCTTCTTTTGCTTAGTTGAGGATCCTAGCTCCTGTGATTGTGGAGAAAGAAAGCAAAATGTTTCTGCCTCTTCTGGCCAGAATCACCGTCTGGGGGGCATTAAACCATCTTTCTGAGTCTCTGAGACGCACAGACTATAATCTGGTCGTTGGATTAAAAAACGAGAGAAAAAAAGAAAAATTACATCTGTGCTCCAGTCATGGAGCGGAAGAGGGTCACAGCCGTTGGAGCAGACGAAGGTATCTTTTGGGGAGAATTATGCATCTTTCTGGCCAATTTAGAAGAATGGGGATGGTTAAAACGATAGGACACCCAGCTTGCTTATCCTCGTGGCGATGGACGGGGGCGAGGGGCTGATGGAAATTCCTGGGGGAAATTTCCCTTTCCGAGAAAAGGGGAGTGAGAAGAACAAACGTCCTGTACGTTTTGTGATCCGCTCTCTACGTGCAGTAGACCCGAGGGTGAGTTGGTGAGTTTGGGGCCCGTCAGAAGTGTGGGAAGCACTAGCACGAAACATTGGTTCGTAGCAGATCGGGAAAACCAAAGTCTGTTTCTGGACATCCGTAACAGAAGAAACTGAAATATGGAGGAGGAATCACCTGTTGGATTTTCGGCTTAACCCTTGCTTTCTTAGCCGTGCAAACCAAGACTCCCTCCCCAAAGTTGCAGGAACAAAGATGGATTTCAGCCACTTTATGGCGGGCAGGACGATGCCAGATGCCATCAGCCCCTGATTAGAAAGATTACTGCAGCAGTAGAGATAGTCACTGAATTAGTTCAGGACTAGTTAATGCCTTTGAGCCGTGTTTCTCAACCTCAGCAACTTTAAGAAGCGTGGACGTCAACGCCCAGAATTCGCCAGCCAGATTTCTGGGCGCTGAAGTCCACACTTTTTAAAGTTGATAAGGTTGAGAAACGCTCCATTGCAGGAGGATTAGGGCTATCCTGGCTGGGCTGCGGTTTTCCAAACGGCCAGCAGGTGGCAGCAGATGGCCCCAAAACGACTCCTTGAGGCCACCACGTGGCCGCCTGAAGTACTGCAGCCCAGATCTGGCCGCCCTAGCAAAGCCACGAGGACTGGGTGGAGGAATGAGTGACCTCCCAGCCTCAACAGAAAGAGGAGGGCTAGGAAAGGCTCTGCGTTCGAATTACTTGGCCGAATCGCTTTTAATGATATTCATGAGAGCGTTTTTGAGGCTGTTCTTGCTGGGGGATTTGACGGCAGGCTTGAGGCCCTCAGCCTCGAGTTGGTCCCTCTTCAGTTCCATCTCGATGGTCATGACGACCTGCTTCTTGCCCGCCTTCTTCTCGATACCTTCTCTGCCGGCTAACCGCTATTTCTTATCTTTGCGCGAGTCTCCCAGGCCTCCCCTGGATTTCTTCTCGCTGGATTTGGTCAGGCGGCTGTGGTCCAGCATGGCGTACAGGACAGGAGTCTACCGGGAGGCGTAAGAAAAGAAGAGAAGATTGGCCCATGAGAATGGAGACTGGCCAGGGGCGGAAGAGACCTAACCCTAGACTATGTTGCAACCCATGGCCCCTCCTTCATGTGCCTGCGTTGTGTCATCCCCAGGACATGGGGCTTGCATCGTGACATTTCTGCCCATGTTCCCCCAAACCCAAAGCACCTCTCCTTCCTTGCTTGCCAGCAAAAAACAGGCCAGCTGACCCTGCTGTTTTCTGCTGGCAATTGCAGACATCATCCTTGAGAGCCAGCCAGCTACAATGTAATAATGCGGGCCTGTTTTTTGGCAAGCAAGGACTAATGAAAGAACAGTTTCTGCTTGGCTTTTCCTGCCCTTGGATTTAAGAAAAAAAAAAGGGAATTAAGCTATGTCCGTGGACTTCACCGGCTGTCGTCACGAGCCGTAATATTTGCTTCCCCCGAAGCCAGTGTTTTTGGACAACGGCCACTTGGAGAAGGCTGGGGTAGAGTTTTCCAGGATTAATCTGGACTAACGGGACTTTTGCACCCCGATGAAGCCACCCCCTTTTTCATGACCTGTCTCCATTTTTCCTTTCCTTTTTAAATCATTTTTATGAAAAAGTTTGCCCTACAGAATAAGAAATACATTCAAAGAAATGAATATAGGGACAGAAATGCGGAAAAGGAAAAAAGGAAGAGACGAAGGGAAAAGGAGATGGAAAAAAGAAAACGTTTCTGAGTTTCGACAGAGGCAACAGTCTACGTTAGCCATGAGAGAGACAGACATGCCGGTCTCCATTTTTCATCCTGTTCCTTCTCTTCCTCTGAAACTCACTACGGTTTGTGGGGTCTGGTTTTTCTCTCCACCCTAAATCTTCTCCCTCCCTTCCTCCATCTCTGTGGCTTCCAAACAGCCTGGCATTTGTAGGATCAACCCCACTGTGATCATGACTTCTTGGCCCTTTATTCCCCCCTCGCTTCTTGCTCGCCCTCTCGAAGACTCACCTGATGGCGTCTTTTGGAAGAATCCTTGCCGAGCCTCAGTTTCCCTTTCTCCATAGCGCTAAGTGGAGATAAAAAGAGAGAGGTGCGTTGATGCCCAAGGACTGGAAGTTGGGGAGCAAGGGTCTGAACCGGGAAGCCGCTAGATGTGGGGAGCGAAAAAGCCTTGAAACTCAACTTAGGTTGTGCTAAAGAGTGTAAAGGTAGAACCAGACTTGGGTGAAAAGTCTTGGCCTCATTTCAGGAAGTGGGGCACGTTTCCATTTCATGCTATTTTTCTTGAAGAAGCTGGGTTTCCCCTCCCCTCCCCAAAACTGGTGCTTTTTGTGCCACTGCAGCTTTCATGCACCGCCAAGAGCCACGTTTAATTCGCATGCGGCTGCTAAGGAAAGCACACGGTGGTGCGAGAACCGGGAAAAAGTGAGCAAGGCGGTACACGGCTCGGGTGAAACAGACAAGAAGGGAATGATCCGGTGAGGGGGTGGATCGGCGGGGATCTGCATCTGAAATTTACAAGAGAAGGGAAACTCCGTGGAATTGACTGCCCAGTTTGGATCTGGCCACCGGAAGGGCCAAATGTGCCTGGGGTGGGGGCTGGGGCAGGAGCAGGTCGATGCATAAACACCCAGTTCTTGCAAAACTCTGTTTCTGTGCAGATGCACCCAAGCAATTACTGGATTTAAAAAAGCCATTGCAAACGTGGAAGCGTGCTGCTTTCCTTTCTTTGCACCTGCCCTTGCCGCTGTACGTGTGCGCGGGGTGGGCTTGGTGCTCGGGTTTGCAATGCAGTGGGAGTGACAAGGCTTTGTCGTGAGATTAGGGCAGCCCCCAGCTGTTGTGTTGGGAAGAAACGCTCTTGCCTTGCAAAGCAGAGGAACTCCAGCAAAGGCTGGGGCAGCTGTTCACAACCTGAGGCCCTCCAGAGATGCGGGACTACAACTCCCATCATCCCCCAGCCAGCTACCCAGGACTGGCATGGGGGCGGTTGGCATCCCCCAACTCCGGAAGGCAACGGGCTGGAGAGAGAAAGGGATCTCGAATGGAGAATTTGAGCAAGACAGGATGTTTAGCAAGACAGGAATAGGTGGATGGGAGCCCAGGAGGGCATGAATCGCTCCCACCCTTCGTGGATGTACCTGAGCCGCCTCTGGAGGGTGGCTTGTCTCCTCAGCCAGCAGTACCTGATGAGATAAGCTATCAGCAGGACTACTAAGACCACAGCCAACACACCTCCGATTATGGCTCCCAGCACTTGGCCGTATCTGACAGGAACTGGAGGAGGAGGAGAGAAAGGGAGGGAGGGAGGGGGAGAAGGAGAAGGAGAAGGTGGACAAGGGCAAGAAGGAGAAGGAGAAGGAGAAGGAGAAGGAGAAGGAGAAGGAGAAGGAGAAGGAGAAGGAGAAGGAGAAGGAGAAGGAGAAGGAGAAGGAGAAGATGGACAAGGAGAAGATGGACAAGGAGAAGAAGGAGAAGGAGATGGAGAAGATGAAGGAGAAGGAGAAGGAGAAGAAGGAGATGGAGATGGAGATGGAGAAGATGAAGGAGAAGGAGAAGGAGAAGATGGAGAAGAAGGAGAAGGAGAAGGAGAAGGAGAAGGAGAAGGAGAAGGAGAAGGAGAAGGAGAAGGAGAAGGAGAAGGAGAAGGAGAGGGAGAAGAAAATGTTATTAAAATGTGCAACATCTCAAACTGGGTTGCTCAGCAGCCTGGCTTCAACTCAATCATTTTCATTCAAGCCACCCATTCAAACATCACCCCAAAGGTTGGACTTTCCCCACAGAAACCCTGAACCGGGTCCACTGAGTTCAATGGGCTGGAAACCCAAGGCGAGAAGGTGGCATTGACTTACGATATAGAGGGAAGAAATTAGGGAAAGGGATTGACCAGGAGCAGCCGCTTGTTTTGGACAGGAGCTCAAGGCCACGCACGTGGTCTTCTTCCTCCTACTTTCCCCCATAACAACAACCCTGTAAGGTAGGTTGGGCCGAGAGAAAGGGACTGGCCTAAAGTCACCCAGGAAGCCTCCATGTCGGGGGGAGACTGGAACTGGCTCTCCCCACTACACTCCAAAGGTTGTGGCATCACATTGATCAGGCATGGGGAAATCACAGTAACCCCCTAACAAATTTCCACTTGCCGTTCTCAAAGACGTAGAGCGTGACTTGCGACGTTCTCCCTACAATGTCCGGCGGGTTTTTGACGTCACAAGTGTAGGTCCCGTTGTCGGTGTATTCCAGGTCGTGGATGATAATGGAGCCGTCTTTCCAGTGAGGGTCCCCGATCCACTCAATGCGCTCCTTGAAGGACCCAACGTTGTCGATGTAGTGCTGGCCTTTGGCGTAATGAAATATCTGGGTCGAAGAAGAGCAGAAGAAGCGGTTGGGCTAGGAGGGAAACTGCCCCTGCCTGGCTGAGGAGGAGGATCAGATCAGGAGTGCAGCATCGATGGGACCACAAGGGGCAGCCAAGAGACCAGAGATCTTTTTTTGTCCTGCCCCCCCCCCCCCCCGTGGCCATCTCTGTTTTGGCAGCCAGAATATTGTAGCTCCTCCTACCATATTGAAGCCCCTCCCCTTGCAGCAAGTTCTACTGTATCTATAATGAGGGTCAGTGGGGGCTGGGTTGTATAGACGGGTGAAGAGTCATCTAGCCACCTGCCCTTAGATCCCTTAGATCCCTATCCATCTGTGCTTAGATCCCTTAGATCCCTATCCACCTGCCCTTAGATCCCTTAAATCCCCATCCACCTGCCCTTAGATCCCTTAGATCCCTATCCATCTGCACCTAGATCCCTTAGATCCCTATCCACCTGCCCTTAGATCCCTTAAATCCCCATCCACCTGCACTTAGATCCTTTAGATCCCTATCCACCTGCCTTTAGATCCCTTAAATCCCTATCCACCTGCACTTAGATCCCTTAAATCCCCATCCACCTGCACTTAGATCCCTTAGATCCTATTCACCTGCACTTAGATCCCTTAGATCCTATCCATCTGCACTTGGATCCCATAGACCCTATCCATCTGTGCTTAGATCCCTTAGATCCCTATCCATCTGCGCTTAAATCCCTCTTTAGATCTACTTGACGCAGTCTTCAGTCATATTTTTGGGTCCATGAAGCCTCTCCCATTATCCCTTCTGGCAAATCTGGAAAAGTTTCCACCCCGTCCTACCCTAGCTACAGGGGAAAGCAATTTTTAAACCACTTGGAGGCCCTGAACCGCACATTCCCTCATCGGCGTCTACCCCACCGAGTGAAATCCTATCGGGGTTGAGGCAGAACGGCCTAGCTTCCCTGCACTGGACAAATCTATATAATTACCCCCCCCCCTTTTTACCGAAATGCTGTCCTTTCCACGTTCCGGCTGAAAGTGCCAAGTGATGGAGATGTCATCGGAGATCCACTCGTTGGACCAGAAAGAGCAGGAGAGCTTAATTTTAGATCCCACCGTGCCGTGGATCTCGTTCGCTGTGTAAACTTTGATGGCCAGAGTTGGAGTCAGCACTGCAAAAGGAGAGGGGGAGAAACCATGAGTCGGGGGTCCCTGATCATTTTCCATAAAGCTTCTGCCCCCATTCCCCAAAAGGGCAAGTCCTCCTAACAGGCTTAACCAGGTGAGTTTAGGTTAACCCGAACAGTCCACGTTGTGCAAACCCAGCCCAGGTGGTTAACGGACAGTTCAGTATCATGGTGCTAACAAAGAGCGTTTGAAAATACAAGTTAAATGGGTCGCAAAGACCAAAACCAATCTTTTTTCAGCCGAAAGTCCATAAGGAGCTGCCAGTCACTAATACATGCGGTAGCTGATCTTTCTCTAAGCGAGCAAGTCCATTTTGCCATCTCTGCTGGTCCTGCTTCATGGGCAATTTTCAAGATCTCTTTAATGGGCAGGATGTAATTTCAGCCCCGGGGACCCTCGGCGCGAAAGGGAACGGAGAGTGAAAAGAAAGTCATGCCAACCGAAAAGAAAGACTTGGCGCTTTCCCTGTGGGATGTGGAAGGACGAAAAAACTGGACATTTGGAGCCGGCTTGTGCAAAACGGCTCCCACAAAGAATTATAGTGTGGAAAGGGATCCCCAAGGGCCATCTAGTCTGACCCTCTGCACCGTGCAGGAAAAGCAGTTAAGTCATCCTTGAGCAGCGGCTATCCAGCCCCTTCTTAAAAACCTCCACAGAGAGGGAACCCCCAACCTCGGGGGGAAGACAGTCCCACCGTTGGGCAACTCTTAACATCTCGTGTTTTATCTTTGAGTGCAGTGTTGCTCAACCTTGGCAGCGTGGAGATGGGTGGACTTCCACTCCCAGAATTCCCCAGCTAGCTGGGGAATTCTGGGAGTGGAAGTCCACCCATCTCCACGCTGCCAAGGTTGAGAAACACTGTTTTAACGACTCAAGTCCTTCTCACGTAAGTTTTTGTGAAGCCCCAAACATATAACGCATCATCCTGAAAGAAGCGTGTTTATATATCCACACTCATCAGTGATCATTACCTACAGATAGATACCATTTAAAAGAAAAAAATTGTTCGAAATACACTGGAAAGATGTCCAGGCGTGCCATATGCCTTCGGTGACCATATGTCCTTTATTATAAACAGTCCTTTTATTTCAGAATCTTTTAGATCGATTGATTTTCCCCAAACTCACTTTTCAACTTCGTTTGGGTCATTTCACTTTGGCCGTGGAATAGCCCCCCTCCAGGCCCAGTCTTTCACATTCATGTGAAAAATGTGGAAATTGACCTGTCTTTTGAAAAATGTGGAAATTGACCTGACCTCTACTGTCTGATTTCAGGTCTTTTGATTAGAATACGCGTTTTGGGATGCTTCGTCTTGGTTTGGCTTGTGAATTTTCCTTTGGAAAGCCAAGTTCCAAACTTCAGCAATGAAATGTTTGGATCCTTGTGAACCTCCTTCAGAGCTGACCCCTTTTCAGGCTGGTCCTTTATTTTTTGTCCAAGAAAATAGGGTCACTGTATATGTGTCCTCTGTTCGTGACAATCCACCCAGAGGTGGCGGTGTGGACCTCCGTGGGCTCCCGAGCGCATGGCGGAAGGTGAGAAAGCCTCATTGTTCTGGTGGAAAAATATACTTTTTCCACCATAGATACCCTGGATCTCTGCATATTTCTCCATCACTCCTGCCTTCTCACCCCTCCATGTGGGAAGCGGGCAATTCCTCCCATAAAAACCAGCCGTGGTCCTCAGCCACGCCTGAAGCAGGGTGCAGAACATGCTGAGTGATCGAGAAGTGCTGACATTTGCAATCAAAAGAATGCTTTGTGTAGCTACACAATCCTCTTCTTTTCTCCCACCCTGGGGTGCAAATTCCAGACGGTTGGAGCAGTTCCATGAGGGGGACGTTCCCCTCCTGCTTTTTCGCGGGACGCTGTTGGAAAACAGCCCTGTTCTCCCCCTCTACTCCCCCCCACCTTTTTTTTTTTTCGTTTTCAGCATGATTTTATGCAGACCTAGACAAAAACGACAGCACGCCAGGCTGGAACGGCTCTGTTCGCTTTGCAAGGCTGTCCTTGTTCAGCTCGGTCTGGAAACGTCTGCCGAATTGGAGATCGGATGGGGGATTTCAGAGCGTCTGTCTGCAATTTTGATTTTCCAGCGGTACAACAGAGTTGCACAGTCCTGCTTTCTCCTGCCGGATGGGAAGGACAAGAGATTGCAAATTTGGGGGTTTCCAAGCGGGGTGCAGATTAGGACTCGGCCGGCGGGATTGTACCAATGTCCTCGTAAGAAGCCAAAAGGCTGGGTTTATCCGAAGCCCAAAACCTAGCCTGCCTTTGCAAATCGTAACTGCTATATTTATAGATCAGGCCATGCCCCAATGAACAAACCACCTTCTGGCTTAAGGTTTCTAAAGCTAGGGTAAGGTCCATGCACTCTGGCAAAGCCCAAGCTACGTTACTCATCTTTTTAGCTAATCTAGGTTCTTGGCCAAGCCAGCTCTGTTTGCACTTTAAGAGATGAGATGAGATGAGATGAGATGAGATGAGATGAGATGAGATGAGATGAGATGAGATGAGATGAGATGAGATGAGATGAGATAATAAGAAAATAAGATAAGTTGCAAAGTTTCTAAACTTTGGGGTCCCTTTCCCAGGACTACATCTGGACTCTGTCACTTGAATTTGGGGAAATCACTACTTCAACAATCAACACAGAAATGTCTTTATCTGCTTAAGCAAACAGTAATCTTTGACGAAAGGATGAGAAAAATGTGGACAGATCTGTAAGGCAGTTTTGCACGGCCGTAAAGGGCTGGTGCTGCCTTTCCAAGCTGTGCGTGGTTTAATCGCCGTTTATTGAACGGCTGACGTGATGTCTCAGCCCAAGCTCTGATTCGCAACACACCCTTCAAGGTTTTTAACTGAGCTTTTTCTTAACCCTACTTTAGCAGCTGGGTTCAAATCTATTCCATGCAAAGAAGATGCTCTATCTCAGAGGCTGACCTTTAAGCCTCCCTTAAAGATCAAGAAAGATTCTAGTCCTCATGCTTCTAAATGGAATAGAGCTAACGAAATGGATCCCTCCTTAGTTTCAAACTAAGTTTTTATCAGTGGGACTGTTTTTGTGCAAGATATGTTCTGTTTTCTAAGCTGCTCATCTTCCTTATGGTTTATGTGGTCACACCTGGAATGCTGGGGAGGGATGTCTCCTTCTGCAAACGAAGCAGAAAGATGATTTGGCTGAGAAAAGCATCGACCAGATCATTTTTGCAAGCTTAGCACACGCTCACCAAGGTTGCACAGGAACCAAGGGAGAGTAGAAGGTTAAGCAGGAAGAGTAGCAGATGTCACTGCAGGGATTTTAGAAAGGAGAGAGAGAGAGAAAAAATCTTTGAGCCCTCACAGTTGGCAAGAGGCAGTTGTGGAGGTCTGTGGCAATTGTAGAAAAGGTTGAAAAGTCAGTAATGATGTTTGATTAGCACCATCTAACCTGTGCGCAAAATGAGTTTGCTGTCATATCAAACAGATAGAGATGCCTATAACTTATAGCAATGGTGAAATAAAACTTCCTTCCTTCCTTCCTTCCTTCCTTCCTTCCTTCCTTCCTTCCTTCCTTCCTTCCTTCCTTCCTTCCTTCCTTCCCCTTCCTCCCTTCCCTTCCTTTCTCCTTTCTCTTTTTTCCTTCCTTCCTTCCTTCCTTCCTTCCTTCCTGCCTGCCTGCCTGCCTTCTCTTTCTCCTTCCTTCCTTCCTTCCTTCCTTCCTTCCTTCCTTCCTTCCTTCCTTCCTTCCTTCCTTCCTTCCTTCCTTCCTTCCTTCCTTCCTTCCTTCCTTCCTTCCTTTCACCTTTACATGTAAGCAAACAGAGAGCATCTGTGGCTTGCTTGTTTATTTTTAAAGATTCCCACTTTCCCTCAATTCCCCCACTCCAATCATCCAGCAATATTCGGTGAACAGTCAATCGCCCAACCTGGTGTATTAGAAAGGTTGTCTGAAAACTGCCCTTCTAGACGAATCTCAGATTTATCCTGCAAAACACAACAGCCTTCTCCTCTTGCTGGCCTCTAACGTTCAGAGGTAGACTGCCTTTATAGATGGAGGCTCTCTTCTATTATCAAGCCTGATTTCTGAAATTACATTCTTGTGAGGAAGAGCATGACAAAAACAGTAATTGACCCCATGTCACCCTAGCTGAACAGAGATTTGAACCTGGTCCTCCTGTGCCTCAGTTTAACATTCTGGCCCAAAGTTGGATATTCACCCTTAATCCCCGTCTAATTTCTTAAGTCCTTTGCAGAAAATCTATCCGTATTCAGGCATATCACCCTGTTACATTACCCCCAAGGGAATGTGACCTTCCATGACATTTTTTTTAAAATTGCCCATCCCTGCTTTAAACGTCACTGCATTCCAGTTTTCACCCACTACTTGTCTCTAATCTCCACCATTACAGTACATTTCATCCTAATGTTTAAAACCAGGTCGTTCCATCCGGAGGCTTGGAGTTCCCCAGGCCAATTTTGGCACTCCATGAAGATTTTTTTTAAAGCCTCCGTGTTGCTGAGGATGTTAACGCTAATAAAACTCAGCACGTTTCTTTCCCGTCGCCCATTTTGGTAAGGAACAGCTGGATCGAACTTTTCAGTGCTGATTTGGAAATATGGGGTTCCTAAAACGTGATCCGTTGGCCCATTTTAAATAAAACCAGGAAATCGCCCCCGTTCGCCTTGCTGCGGTCTATGTTCCGACGGCTCAATGCACTTCACTAGGAAACACGGTAAAAATAACTCCCCTCGTTCAACATTGGGGATAGGAGGGAAATTAAGTTGCATTATGTTAATTGCATCAGGAGGATGTTTGGACTGGAAAAGGTACACTCCGAGAAATTAAGGATGTTTGCTTCCTATAAATCACCAAGTTCTTTTCCTATTTCCAAAACCCAGTCTCCAAACGGTGTCCCTTGATTGGGAACATCCCCGGCCCCAGAAGAGGATTTCTAGAATCCAAGAGCGAGAAGCGAAGATTGAGATAAGGAGAGGGGTCGATTTAAACCACCCAGAGAGGTATAAGATTTTTTTTTTATATGATATGGGATCTGTTTTATCAATGGTTGGATGAAAAGATATAGTAATGTAATAGATCAGCAAATTGTATAATAGAAACTTGACAAATTGATATAAATTACTATATATATATATATATATATATATATATAATCAATGGATAAAAATGATACAAATCTTATTATGAAAGCTGGTGTTATAGACTAGTAACAAATGAATAATAATTGATAACTGATAAATATATAAATATGTGTTGGATAGATGACATGAGACTCTATATAAATGGTGAGTGAAGACTATGAAAGGATGGCACAAATGGTTGGTAACTGGCTGACACACGGTTTAAAATGGAAGATGGTTTTTTATGTTTTTTATGCTATTGTTTGTGTTTGTTGTAAAAAATAAAAAAATTATATAAAAAAAAAGATTTTTTTTTTAAATTCTCATTTATTTCACAACATTGCTGCAGTTTGGGGGAAGATAGGTGTGCTGGGCTGAGGTTTGTAGTCATATCAAGATAAATCAATAAACGAGACGTAAATGTTACATTTTAAAAAACGAAGGGTTTGGCAAGGTTGAAATCTGCCGATCAGCGTGCAAAGGGAATACCCCCATTTTTTGTTCATTTTCAGGGTTCTTTCAACGGGATGGGTGGGTCTAATTCAAATCTGATATGATTTCGAATCCAGGATCGACTGAAGTCTATTTCCACCGTATTAAGGAAAGCAAGGAAGAATTACATTTCTGTAAAGAAACACCACGGTCTTCAATCCTATATGGCAGTGTTTCTCAGCCTTGACAACTTTAAGCTGTATGGGCTTCAACTCCCAGAATTCCCCAGCCAGCTGGCTGGGGAATTCTGGGAATTGGAGTCCATACAGTATAAAGTTCATGCACCTTGCACTAAGCCAAGAATCATAGCTCTTGGCTACACTGTGGCTTAGTGGAATATATCAACTCAGGTTTGGAAGGATCAATTCCAAGCCGAACAAATAAATCTTCTGATCTTCGGCTCTCTTAATTTCTTTCTATTTTGCTTTGCTTCATTCCTTCCTTTCCTTTCTTTTCAGCCAGTGGCCATTATCTTACGGTTCATGTCGCTGTTTGGAAAGAGAAGTCTTGTTGGGAATCCTGAATCAAAAAACAGCTATTTTGCAGAATGGCATGCTCTCCTGCAAGCCGTGCTCAGCTCTCTTTGCGCAGCAGAAATTGCAAAGAAAATAATTACCTTTTACAGAGGTAATTTTACAGACAGAGGCAGACACGCTCCAGCAGGATTTAGGATACCAAATAATTTAGGATAATTTTAATTTGTCAGGTCAAACGTGGGTCTAGTCAGACACAATTCTCACTTCTGTTTCCTCTCCCATGTCCAATTCCCATAGGAACTCCCCGGAAGATAATGGGAAGATATTTCAGAGCAATATAAAATATATTGCTTTGTTCTGCTAATACACTTCTCGATTGAACGGGAAGCAATTTAAAGTCTGTCTGGCACCGTAATGCTTGCATTTTTTTTTTCTTAGTGGACAGAGCAATATTATAAAAACGATTTCAAAAGGGAGGAACTTTGCTGCCCAAACAACAGAGCACGCTGCTGCATTTTAAAGATTAAATTAATCCATGAAGTTTCAAGGCAGATGATGTTTCCACAGGCTCCCTCATCATACTAACCATGGTTTGTCCAGTTAGGGCTTGGAGCCCAGCCGAAGGTGGCTTTTCCCAACAAACCACAATTAAGCCAAGCACAGTCTGTGCGTTGGGTGAACCCAGTTCCTCAGGTGTTAAGGTGCGTCTCAGACTCACGACAGACATCATAGTTATTACAGGCGTACCTCAGAGATATTGTGGGTTCAGTTTTCAACCCCCGCAATAAAGTGAATAGCACAATAAAGCGAGTCATGTGAATTTTGGGGTTTCCCAGGGCATATAAAAGGTCTGTCTGCACTATACTGTAGTCTATTAAGTGTGCAACAGCATTGGGTCTAAAAGAACGATGTACATACCATAATGAAAGCATTTCTTAAAATAAGAGAATGGTGACGTTTGCCACACGCCGATGGATTCTTCCTTTCCCGGAAGATTTCTCGGCGGCCTGCGATGCTGTTCGATCAACGCAATATCTGCGACACGCAATCAAACAACGTAAACCTGTGCGTACTTATTAAATTAACCAAGGCTTTCCTTTGCTTTAAATCAGAAGGCGTTTGGGGGCACCTTTCCCGATTCACAGGTTTTAGCTCACGACATTTAACGCTATTTGTTCGACGGAAAGATCCTCCAGATTTTGGGCTACCGTAGAGTGACACGGCTCCCCTCCAACGCTCCCCGTCCTTCTGAAATGCACCGTGTCTTTTTCCCCACCAAATGTCCTTAAATTGGCCCCTCCCTTCTTCCCCTGCATTTTCTCCCAATCCCAAGATTGGGAAGCAAATCTCAGCCCCGATTTTATTATTGAGGAGAATCATTTTGGAGAAACAGGGGATTGGATGGACGATAGGAGGATTGGAAGCTTTGGGATAAAAATGGTCAACAATTACGAAGAATTTCTCCCCAGAATTTGCAGAGTTCCTAGCCCAGATTGTCCCCCCACCAAGCCATTTCCTAGAATGGGTTGCCTTTAGATCAGCCCGCGTTACCCATCCCCTTAACTAAACCACGATCCAAACCATCGTTAGCCAAACCCAGCCAAGAAATCTGCAGAATGGGGCACACTAAAAAGGTATTTTCTGCAGGATGTGCTTTGGGGATGAAAGTCTCGGCCACACGGCGATGGCCCCTGCTTTAGACCTCTGAATAACGACGAAAAAAGGATTTAGCAAGCTTGCAGAGGGCGGTAGAACTACATAGCCTATGCTGCAGTTCCAGGGAGAGAAGCTGAACATTGGACACAGATAACAAAACAACAAAATGATGCTGTGGAAATCATCTTAGGAATGCATGAAATCTCAGGAGAGGAAGCTCGGGGCTGGTTCTCCACACTCTACACCCGGGGCCGAGCCTCCACCTTCAGAGGCAGTCTACCCCTAAATGACCCCCTGTCAGGAAAGGGTGAAAAAGCCAGTGAGATTTCGCCC
Organism: Python bivittatus; assembly: GCF_059951505.1. Classification (NCBI taxonomy): domain Eukaryota; kingdom Metazoa; phylum Chordata; class Lepidosauria; order Squamata; family Pythonidae; genus Python; species Python bivittatus. The sequence goes on from NW_028277047.1 coordinate 3,763,396, forward strand.
AGGGAAGGGAAAGTTGAGAGGAGACTTTCATCATGCTTTGGAAACACCTGGAAAACTGCGAGATCGGAGACGGCAGAGCGGAAACGTTGTACTTACGAATCTTCGCGATCGTCCCAACTCTGAAACCTTTCCCTGGAGAATGCAACTTACCCATTGTAGACATCAGCACTGAAAACAGGAAGGGTTTGGCCCTTCCCGCGTTGGCTGGGATCCCCATTCTTGGGTTATTGTCCAATGCCCAGCCGCATGGAGGGGAAGAGCTGGTGGCAAATTCAACAATGCCTTCCCGTATAATGCCCGAGAGGGGGGCACCCTTGGCTTAAGAACTCGCCTGCCCCAAAGGGTGCCATCTCTGCAGAAATCTGGAACCAATGAGAAGGTGGCATGGGGCTTCCAGGGGAACGAAGCAATGGGGAGAAGGAAGGAGGGGGGGAAGGAGGGGATGAACCCCCCCCCAAGAGAACAAAACATAAAAGGTTGCATTTATGGTGGCTGTTGTTGAACTTGGATCAACGCGGGCATAGCTGGGGAAAGAGGCTGCATTCTTTGTAAGCTGTGGGTGAGGGCTCAGCCTCTGAAAAATGCCGCTTTTCTCGCCTCCTGAAAAGCAGAGCCTTCATCCGGAGCCAGGATCCCTCTGGGATTTTTATTAGAGGTGCAACCGATCCACCAAACCATCGGTTCGTTTCGCCTCTGCTTTCCAGGGATTCCTTTACCCTGAACGAAGGGCCGGGGAGTTCAATTAAACTCAATTCAATGAATTATTAATTCATTATTATTAATTAAACTCGCTTTACAGGACTGGCGTTGTGGGGAACATAGGAGGAGGAAGGAGTATTAGCTGTGTTCACTGCCGTGAGTTATTTATAAAGATAATAAAGGTGGGATTAAAAAAAAAAACTAAAAAAAAAATTCTGTTGCATTTGGGTCGCCTGATCGATGAACTTTTTGCTCTGTTGTTTGCACCTACCACTGCAAAAGGACTCGTAGCCTTTATTGAACCTCCTACAAATGGCACAGCTAAATTATATGTACGTTTATCCATTTTAAAAAAAAATCCAATATGTGCATAAAGGTTTTGTCCTGCTGGGGATATTACACTTAGTTGGGCTGCCAACTTAAACCGAAGATGTGGGAGTTTATTTATTCCTCTGCTCCAGCCCTAACAATCCTGAGTTATTAAACCACAAAATTTATACAGAACACAATGAAAAATAAATAAAAGTGGTTAAAAGCAATGCTGTAATAACTAATATTCTCTAATTGATACCCCGGATTTTTGGGGAGGGGGGGACACGGCCTTCATTGAACACAGTGCGACTTTCTCCTAAATAATGTTTTTTTCATTTCCACAGCAAGTATATTTTCAGACCCAGGAGGATCCACAAGGCAGCTTAGGAAAAAAAAAAAAGATGAAATGAAGCAGCCTAGCGTAGATCGCAAGCAATTAAGCGTATTGCCTTTGATCAATAATGCCAGAGCATCAGAAGACGGAGTGAAGATTTAGCAGATCAGTATCCAACAGGCCGCAAAAAAGCTGGGCAATTAAGGCGTCTTGATCAGAGGTGTGCAATTTTGCAGAGGAGGAATACATGAAAAATGGTCAGTCCTGGTAACAGAATTTGGGCAGGATTAATTGCAAAACACAAGGGTGCAGCTGTCCCAAGCCGAGGGCTTCCTTCCAGCTAGTGAGATCCACAGGACCGTAAATTCACGACGACACTTAGTCCATTACAACCCACCTAGAAAAATGTTCTTGAGCTGGATTTTCTCGGTTAGGAAAATAGCACGGATCTTCTTTTGCAGAATTAAAAAGCACCACGTTTTTGAATCCTGTTGCAGGGGGCAATCCAGGGAAATCACAACTGACCTGGGTATTAAAAGCAAGGATGCTAGAGCAAACCACTTTCAGACGTTGTCTGGCGTGTGCTATAAGCAAGACACCTCTCATCATGGTGAGATAAAACAATTAAGGTGCAAATAGTTTCCCCCCCACCCCCCTTGCCCCTGCCTGCCAATCTTTCAAAATCTTGCTTTCAGGCCACCATTTCAGCAGAGAGTCCCAGATTTCGGTAGGCGCCCCACATTCCAGAAAACACAAAGGCACGTTCTGTGCTCTCCCTCGGCATCGCCAAGTCAGAAGTGGGCCGTTGGAAGAGGGGGGCTTGCAAACTGTTGCTCAGGAGCCCATTTTCCGTGGGAAAGGAAGGAAGTAAAGCAGGATTGATCCAACGCGCAATTGAGCAAAGGCCGTAGAGCCTCTCTGGCCAGGCACAGTGTACCTGTGAATGCCATCGTCCAGAAGGAATGTTCAATGTGATTGTCAGAGACTTCTATCTGCTTTTGATGAGTCAGATTGGGAGTCAGGTCCAAATGTTGGAAAGGCTTCACGTATCAGGTAACGCCACGGTTAGTTAGTTAACATTTATTTGTCGCTGAAGACCAATATCCAGCCATACAATACAATATAAATACAATTCATTCAAGTAAGAGCAAAGAGAAGAAGCCGGAATTTTTTTAAAAAATTAATAAAAGGATTTTTGTCCTGATTAAATTTACAGTTAGAGGATGAGGCGTAGAAGAATAAGATACCGCATGTATTCAGACTATCTGGAAAGTAACTGAAGGTTATTTAAAAGTCAGGGAATATGAATTAGCTTAGGGAAAGCAAATTAACAAAATTGCTATGTAATTAATTGTCTTGCCACGACAGCGATTGCAAGAAATTTGGCAACTCTTCTAGAAATATTTCTTGGGCTAGAAGGAAGCAAGGGACTCGCATGACTATGAATCAGAAGAGGAGCTTTTTGACTTAGCCATGACCTGTTGATTAAACCACAGCTGGCTGAGTTCAGATGTAACAACTAGCCACGAATTACGGCTTACAAACCATAATGGTTGGGTTTATCATGGTTTGGATGGTGAGTGAATTGAACCTCACCTCACGTGGAGGGTGGAGAGACCTACTTTCTTTTGTACTTTCAGGAAAAAGGCAGAATATAAAAATGTAACAATATAAATATAATAATAATAATAATAATAATAATAATAATAATAATAATAATATAGAAGGTGTGTTACACATGCTCAGAGGAATCCAGATCAGGATATACAGGCACAAGGTACCTGCTCAAAGTAATCCAAACCTAAGAGCATTCTGCACGTGCTCAGGGGTATTGTTGTAAGATGCCACAGGGTGAAAGCACTCTGCACATGCTCAGGGGTATTGTTGTGAGACGCCAAAAGGTGAAAGCACCGCAACGTTCACATCTGCTGTAACAAAATACTACGCTGTGAAAGCACTCTGCACATGCTCAGCAGGAGAGGGTGTTAGCAAAATTTTGCTAACAAGGGCGGCAGAGGGATATGCGGTGCGCCCTTCCAAGGTTGTTTCGGGGAACATCCCCCATCACCGGCTGGGAGTTATGGGGACTGCAATCAACAGCCTCTGGAGGGCAGGCGCAGCCCCGCTCCCCCGCCCGGCTTCCTTTTCCCACCGCACGTGGGTGAAACCGAGCTCCCCTGACTTCCGCCCTTCTTCCACCGGCGACGGAAGTCGGGCGGTGACGTCATCAGGCGCTGCTTCCGCTCCGCCGCGGCGGAAAGATCGTCCCCCGGGCAAGATGGCGGCTTCTCTCTTGAGGTGACCGAAGGCGGGCGGAGGACGGGGGCGCCGCGGGGGGCTTGGCTCGTGCGGAAGGGCTTCGGTTGCCCTGGTTTGGGGGACGCGCGTGCTCGGGGGCCCTGCCGGAAAGCGGGGCCGCTGCGCTCCCGGAAGCCGCGGGGTGACATCAGCGGCGCCTCCACCGCAGGGGCGCATTCCCTCGCGCGCGAAGATACGTGTTTGCCCCCCTCGCGACCCCTCCGCGTACTTAAGCCCTCCTTCCCCTCCCCACTGGGGTGAGGGGCGTTGGACTGCAGACCCCATCATCCCCGGCCAGTCTCCCAAGCGGACGCTCTCGAGGCGGGCTGGACTACACCTCCCATGGGAGCCGGGGATGATGGGGGCTGTAATCCGACCCTCCCAGAGCGCGCCCGCGGAGAAGAGAGTGATTCAAGCCTGTGTCTGCAGAGCGAGGGGTGTACACGTGTCCGTGCGCACGTCTGAGTGCCTCGCAGGCATAGAGCACCCTTTGGTGTCCTTGGCAGGAACAAGACGTCTGAGCGCCGGTCCCTCCAATCTCAGTGGGCTCGTTTTAAACAAATCTGGGTCTCACCCGGACTTTCCTGCGGGGAATCAGAGTCAGGGTGGGGAAGGTGTCGGACTAGAACGGCAGAGACCCGGGTTCAAGTCCTCCCTCGGCCACCGAAGCTCCCTGGATGAATTTGAGCCCTTGCTCTTCCTCAGCCCAGCCCACCTCGCAGGGTTGTTGTCGGGGAAATAGGGGAAGGAATGCTGTAGACCAGCGGTTCTCTGGGGCCCCCGAGACTCTTTCGGGGGTCTCTGTTTTAATTTCTAATCCACTACCTATCGATAGATATAACCCTCCTAAACCAAAGCTCTTGGAGTCCTCTGTTATTTTTATTAATTAATTAATTCATTCATTCATTCATTCAGTTTATATAGCAAAGGAGTCCTGAGACCACAAAGCCTGAGAACTGCAGCTGCAGGCAATGCCTGGAGCTCCTGAACAAGTGGTGGGGTGGAAATCCAACTGAATACACGTCCCGATCCCAAGTACATGTGTACAAAAATCCTGCTGCGCCACACCTGCTTTTACATTCGTAACTTTATTAGAAGATGATGCGGCTTTGGGGTTTATTTTACCCCCGTTGTCCCGTATTTGCCAGCTGACCCTTCTCCCTGCCTCATTTCGTCTGCAGTACACGTTTTGCCAGCCTGCTTTTTCTCCTTGGAAAGATCCCGAGTGAGCAAGGCAGGGAGGAGGCCGGGCGTTGGAAACCGATGTGCGCCTGCTTTGTTCTTTGACCCTTATTCTCGTTCCAGTGTCCTCAGATGAAGTAGATTCCAACCCACATCTCTACACTTTTTGTGGGTCTGTCTTTTTCTTTCCTTCTCCCTCCCCTCCTTGCTTTCTTGTTGCAGCACCTTGGAATGTCAGCCTCACAACGGCTTGACGGACTCGATCCAGAACAGCTCTCGTAGTCTCTAGATGCGAGTCTTGTAATAATCATAAAAAAAAAAATAATCATTTACCCCTTGCAGGTATCAGTTTACAACAGGCATGCAAAGTTCACTGAGCCATGACAATGATCTGCTATCTCAGGAGTAACTAACACCATAACTAAAGCATAAAAAAAGCAAAATTGCTTTCTGAGTCCACATTTTCCCTTTGCAGGCTTCAGACTCCTGACTTTTTTTTGCTTTTTACTGTGTAAAAAAAGCAAAAAAAAAAAATGAATTGCACAGAAGAGCATGCTGTAACACACTGGAGTCCATTGGAGTTGGGCGGGCAATAAATTTAAATAAATAATGATAATAACACTGGATTTATTTGCAGGGCACTCAGTTGCAGCCTTCAGATAGGCAGCTAATACCCCTTGTCCCAATTTATAACTGGCATTCATGAAAAGTAGTGTCATCCAGAACTAAGATTTCATGCATACAGGCCACAGCTGGGTTTGCAAATTGTGTTAAACCATGATTTGTTTAGTAAGCCAGAGCAGCTGGATTTATACACAGCACAGTCATAAACACAGAAGCACAGACATTGCAAATAAAATGGCTGAGTTTGTAACACATTAAGCCATAACTAAATAAATCATGTTATACCACGGTACTATGGGGGTGGGGAGGGGGGTTGGATTCATGCCTCGTGCTTACTTAAACCATAAAATGGCTTGTTTAGTTTTGTGTGCTAAATGATTGTTTGGAAGTGGTGATTAATATAACTTCAGTTGTCTGGATTTCCTGTGATTCTAGTTTCTTCTTATCTTCGGTCTTCTCTTGGCTGAAATGTCTATTGCTGGTTGTGTTCAGACATCATGTTAAATCCTCATTTAGCATTACCAAATGAGTCCAGCTTTCTTCCACATTCACAGGCTCATTCTCTTTTCTTCTCCCATACAATCTCAAGACGTTTTGGTAATTTCTGCTCCCTGTTTGTGGGCATACATCCTGGAGCAGGATTTCTTAACCTCGGCAACTTTAAGACATGTGGACTTCAACTCCCAGAATTCCCCAGCTAGCTAGCTGGGGAATTCTGGGAGTTGAAGTCCACACTCTTGCCGAGGTTGTGAAACCCTGTCTTAGAGCACCTTAGCAGAACCTTAGCAGAGCAAGAAACACTGATTTGATACAGGTTTGTTTTCCCTGACCAAGCCATGGCACATCGATTCTGCGGGCCAGCCTTGCGCAACACCGTGTCCTCCCAATGATTTGAACTTCAGCTCCCAGAATCCCTAGCCCACGCAAGGCATCAAGAAGGTTTCAAGTTGGGGAAGGGTTAGGGGTAAACATTGTGGGTGGCTGCAGTCCAAAACTTCATTCAGAAGAGTTGTGACTGCCCACTGGGGCAGCAAAGTTATGAACGAGGAAGATCTCTCTACCCATAGCACCCGTATCTCCAGAGTCCATATGTACCTTCTCTTGGTTCAGAAAAGCGACCTCCTCCTGCCTTACTATAATCCTGTGAGGTAGGCTGATACACTAAGAAGAATGAACTCCTGGCTGTAAATTTAATGCATCCTATTGGCTTTTTTCAGGTTAGCGAGCCGGCGCTGTCTCTGTGTCCGCCTCAGCCCGAGATCCTCCATGCAGCAGTAAGTTTCTAACGCTGTCGAAAAAGGCGATCAGTGATCAATTCCTCAAGTCTTTGCAAGGGTTTTCTCCCTCACCCGTCTGTTCTTCCTTTCATTTTGCCCTAACGCTAACTGACAGAGGTTTAACGCTGTAGCACACGTTGCAAGAGAACCTACAGCGGCTTCTTGTGAGTAGTTACGATGCTATAAATTAGATGGAGGCCCCCAGATCAAACCGTGTTGACTCCCCTTTGGCCCTGTAGCCACACACCTGCTTTCCTTTTAATGTGATTTATTTGCAATTCTGGTCCCTGACCATAAGAAAAAATATCCATTCGTTCGTTCATTAAAAGAAATACAGTAGTACCTCTATTTACGAACTTAATCCGTTCCGTGACTCTGATCGCAAGTCGAGTTGGTCGCAAGTTGAAGTAAATTTTCCCATAAAGTTCAATGTAATTACCATTAATTCGTTCCGGCATCCGCGGATCACACGTCAGGGGCGGAAAATGGCCGCGTACCACGTGGCACGGGCGGAAAAATGGCCGCGGACCACGTGGAACGGGCGGAAAATGGCTGCGGATCCGGTTCGTAATTCGAAGCGAGTTCGTAAGTAGAGGTAAATTTTTGGGGCCGGAGCTGGTCGTATCTCGAAAAATTCGTAAGTAGGGGCGTTCGTAAGTAGAGGTACCACTGTATAAGTAAATCTACTACCCTGTGACTCCTCATTACTGGTATGTTTTGGGCCTCCCTCCTAACATGTTCTCGATGGTTCTGTTCCAGAGTGCTCCCCATGGCGACGACCGCGAAGGAAGAAATGGCTCGTTTTTGGGAAAAGAACACCCAGTCAAAACGCCCGCTGTCCCCTCATCTCACCATTTACAAGTAAGATGCTGTTTGTTCAGTGAGATCTGGAGTACCTCGGATTGCCTGCACCGAGCTGCTCCCTTGGGGGGGAAAGATTGCCACCCCTTTTGGAAAGTTGACCCAAATGGGACAGGCTGGTTGGGACAGGCCAGCCCCCTGTCTACCTGGGAGCCCCGATTTCTGTGGAAAGTTGGTCAGCAGCATTTGCCATTTACAGCAAAGCTCATAATGTTAATTGTTTTCTCTTTAAGTCCTGGTTTGTTCCTCTGCCCATCGAGGATTTTTGCCCGTGTGATCCTCTCATTCCTCAGCCTCCTCCACAGATTCCAGTGTTCCTTCTCTTTTTCCTCTGGTGGGATTCCTTGAATAATTTGGAGTGGGGACATGAAAAGGGCTGGAATAGTTTGCCTGCTCCTGGCCAAAGCTTAAAGGGCCCTTCACGCTCAAGATCCTACCTACCCTTTCCACCACCTTCCTTCATGTCTTTCCCCAAACCTGTCTCTTGATGCTTTTTTGGCTGCATACAAGCCTTCCCCAGAAAGGGAAAATTCACACAGAAACAAGAGCAGAAAATATGTGTTTCCAGCATGACTATTCCTTTAGCTAATTTTCACGCCCTGAATCCAGAACCACCAAGCCGGATTGCGTTATCCACAAGCCCATGTTTGTTCTTTGAGAAGATCCTGAATGTTTTCTGCCTGTTTAACGGCTAAGCCTTTTTACCTTGAGAGCAGGTAAGAACTGGGATTGACCAGTTAGAAGCCAACTTAGCAGGTCAGATTTCTTCAAGGTGATCTAGTTCCGATCTGCTCGCTTCAGAATTTCCCCGTTAGTAACTCCAGCTTCCACTTGCTTCCACTTGCACAGAGCAGTTAAAAAAGTAAATGAATGAAATTATAACATCATTTTGTCTAGACCTGCGTTTCTCAAACTGGATGACTTTAAGATGTGTGGACTTCAACTCCCAGAATTCCCCAGCCAGCCAGGCTGGCTGGGGAATTCTGGAAGTTGAAGTCCACACATCTTAAAGTCGCCAAGTTTGAGAAACACTGGTCTGGAGCATCTGCATTCCCAACCTGGGCTTCCTGCAGATGTGGGCTTCATTCCCAGAAAATTCAATTACAGCCATGCTGCAGACTTTTTTTAAAATTTAAAGTGGGGCAAAGAGGTATCAGCACAGCAGTTCCTGTGTGTCAACTCTCACCAGCTTCTCCCTTTCTTTTTAGATGGCCCCTCCCCATGGCAATGTCCATCATTCACCGCGGTACCGGAGTGGGAATGAGTTTAGGTGCGTCCTGGTTTTCTTCCTCCTCTCAATCTTTTGCCTTGATTTGCCAGCAACTTTCAAACAGGGAGCGGGAAATATTTCAGCCCTGCTGCGATGGGGTTGCAGCTCTCCCAAAGTCTGGGTTGGCAGGCCCCCAGATGAAGGATCCTAGGTTTTCTCGCTTGGAAACCCCATTTTGGGAAGAAATGTAGAGCTGATTTTGAGAACAGGGAAGGGAGAAGCGAGCTGTTAAATGGGGAATCACCGAAAAGATTCCACAGTCCTGAGAAACAGAAAGTGTGAGAAAGAAATTCCAAATAACCTTGCCTTGATTTTGATTAGTAAGTTGGGGCAGAGAGAAGCTTAAACAGGGGTCAATATTCTGTTGTTCTGCCTAGCTGCCCTAAAGAGTATTTCTGTAATCCCTACCCTGCCTCCTTCATGACCCAGCCTCCCTCAAAGGGCTGACACATCTGGAAAGGAAAAGATTTCCCACCCCAACTTCTCTCTCGATTTGCATTAATGACTCATTTCGGTCATTGAGCAGCAAAACAAGAACGAAAAGGTCCCAATTGATTAGAGTAAAACACGCTATTAACAATGCAAGTAAAACTGAAAGTTTAAGAATTTGGGGTGTAAAAATTAATGAAGTATGATACAATTTATATAAGGCAACTAAATACTTGTTTAGAATAACAGAAGAGTAAAATTACCAACTTGAAATATATAGAAGTATTATAATACTGAAAGCTATGGAAAAGCTCTAATTAATATTATTATATTTAAAGAAATGTAGTGATGTGATGTATAAGGAAGGATAATAATACATAAGGAATAATTATGGTTTCAAAACTAAAAGTTAGAGTCCAATTACAGTGACTGTTTAGTTTCTACTTTTTATCAATGTTTTATGTCCTGAGTTATTTTAATCTACATGGTTAAAATAACTCAGGCAGCTAATGAAATTAAGACAGAAATAAGATTCAATTGACAATACGGACATAAAACATTGATAAAAAGTAGAAACTAAATGGATAACTGCATTTGAAATCTTTCTAAACAGAAAATTCTGGGAGTTGAAGTGGCCAAGGTTGAGAAACACTGGCATAAAGGGAGCAATACAATATAACATGTTCCAGTGTTTCAATTGCTCCTCCAATGCATGGGCACAATCTCCGTTCAAAAGGGATGTTGCATTATAGGTAGTCCTCAACTTAGGACCATTCGTTTAACAACCATTCGAAGTTACGACAGTGCTGAAAAAAGTGACTTATGACTGGTCCTCACACTTATGACTGTTACAGCGTCCCCACAGTCACAGGATCAAAATTTGGGTGCTTGGCAACCAGCATGCATTTACAACGATTGCAGCGTCCTGGGGTCACGTGATCGCCATTTGCGACCTTCCCAGGGGGCTTCCAACAAGCAAAGTCAGTGGGGGAAGCCGGATTCGCTTAATGACCGTAGCAAAAAAGTTCGTAAAATTGAGCGTGACTCAATGACCACATCGCTTAGCGATGGATGTTCCAGTGCCAATTGCAGTCATGAGGACTACCTGTAATGACACTGTGAATGGCGAAAGGGACGACCCTTCATTTGAACTGGGATTTTCAAATATCCGTTCTTTAAGTGAAAAGCTTGACCAAAAATTATGCTCAGGGTGGAAATGTGCCTTTTTCCAGTTCCTTCACCATTCCAGATCTGAATTATATGGTTGGTGACCTTTTTACACATGGTTTTAAAGCCTGAAGTGGGGTTCAGGGTCGACGGGCCAGTTTCGTTTTACTTCATCTGATGAGCCGCTTCTGAGAAATAGCTGAGAGCATAAATGCAATAACTTTTAATAAAAGTATTAATTGAATCGTAGGCAAGAGTAACCATCAGGAGAACTGGTTATTATGTTCTTGCTGGATGTGTTTTTCCACCAGGAGTGTCATTCTTCGCCTTAAGTGCACTGGTCCTTCCTGGACAATTTCCTGATTACCTGGAGTTGGTCAAGTCGCTCAGCCTAGGGCCCGCTCTGATTTATTCTGCAAAATTCGCTTTAGCTCTACCCTTAACCTACCACACCTGGAATGGGATTCGGCATCTGGTAAGCCGCCTTCTGAGCAACCGTACTAAACCTAGTAATAATAATTGTGGCTTGCAGCTGGGAATTCTGGCCCTGTGGCTCAGTGCTACTTTTTCCAAGCTGGGGGCCCCGCAGGGTTAGAGTAACTGGTTGGGGATCATCTTCCCCCCACGTGGGCAAGGCCAGGAGAAAATTTCGAATACGTACCTTTAATTTATAGTTGCATTTCATTGGAAGTTAGCTAGTCAAATACAGTCGGCGTGATGGTTTTTCTAGAAGTTTTTCCTTTTGCCACATTAGCTATTTGTCTCTCTTTCTCAAATGATGCCTACTCCATTTTTAAACCTTCATCTGAGCAAGCATTTAGCACTCTTTTAATGGCAGATTCTTGATGAGGCCATCTTTCTAAGGTTTCCCAGTTGGGTTCATTTTGGGGTTTTGGCATCGGGGTTTTTGATCGGGGCAAGCTGCGGCTCCCGTCCGGTTACCTTCTGGCGCATCAAGCCACTTGTCTCCTTCTTTTGTAGGCATGGGACATGGGCAAAGGCTTCAAAATGCCCCAGGTTTACCAGTCTGGAGTCCTCGTCCTCGTCCTGACGGCTCTTTCTTCCCTTGGGATTGCCGCTATGTGAAGTTGGCGGCGGAGACTCTCCTCGGTCCCCAACTTCCCCACTTTGCATCCTTCGACTCCTGAGAAGTTGGGTTCAATCAGGACTTCCGGAAGCATTTGCCCAGTTGGTTGATTAGAGAAATAATCGGGTGAGGGAAAAGGGCTGGGATGAGCAGAACCCCCATTGTCGCACACGGTTGTAATCTGAAAGGAGACAGTTCTGTTTGGAACCTTGTAGAGCTTTGTAGAGCTTTGTGATTATTATTTTTCTTCATTGCGATATGTCACAGTTTTGCCAGAGGGACTCTCTCGGGGCTCTTCCCCAGCTGAGGCCTAAAAGCACACCAGCACGAGACTCGAGAATGGCTAAACGCAGATGGGCTAAGAAACTGACATTCCCCACAGGGCAGCGTGAACCGTCTGCCTTTACTCTTTTTAGCCCTCTCCTTTGGCAGAACAATCCTTTTCTTTGTCCCCCACGGGGAGGGGAGCACTCCAGGGCAGCGTGCAAGCAGGCGTGGGGGGCCGCATTTTGAAAGGGACAACGTTATCCATTGAAAGCAGGCTGGCGCTAAGAGTCACAACAGCAGTTGGCCACCCCCAGCCTGACTGATGTTTTTCCCACGTGGGCCAATGGCTCCGTGGGTGGAGGTGTGCTGAAACATTGCACGGTTTCCTTTGTGCGGTTAGCCACCCTGTGCAGGACTGCCCAGGAGAAAGGAAGTAGCAGTAACCCTGTGTTTGGCTTTTGGGAGACAGCCTTTCTGGCCCCGTTGAATTAATCGTTTCTGGTGGTCAGCCGTTTGCTTCTGAGCCAAGAAAAAGGACAAATGTAGAGCTTTCCAGAACATAGAGCCACCCATGCATCTTCTGTAAATACGTACACTTATATTTTACTTTTCCTCTCGTGAACGATTAGAGGCGGACAGCCCCTTTCCTGAAATTACGTTTCTTCTCCCTGGGTTTTGACCCGATGAAGTTCTTCCTGTTAATAAAAATTTGGAGAAAAACTTGTCTGGCTGTCTTCTGGGGGGACAGGCAACAAGGACGGGGGGATCTTTTCACATTTCAGCTAGCCATCGGGACAGGCCAGTTCAGCCCATCCTCAGCCAACACCTTCCAGATATGGACTTCAATTCCCTCTCTCTTCTGTGGTAACGCTAAATGTCACCTAAGGAGTTATGTCACGGTGAAGTTTCCACTTGTAGTCACCTTCTCCAACTGGGGCGTCTTCCAGGTATGTGAACTTCAGTCCCCCCAATTTCCCAGCTGGCGTGGCCACTGCTGAGATTCTGGGTGATCCAGGCTGGGTGGACTTCAACTCCCAGGATTCCCCAGCCGGCATGGCCACTCTGCTGGGAATTCTGGGAGCTGAAGACTCTCCTTCAGGTATGTGGACTTCTGTTAACAGAATTTTGTAGCCGGCTTGGCTGCGGCTGGGAATTCTGGAGTAAATCTGGAGTAAAGGGGGTGCCTACTTGATGGTGCTGTCAGTACCTCAAACCAGATGAAAATGTCAAGCAGAGAAATGCAGACTTCCCCCGCCAGCTAGGTGGTAATTCACATTCAAATGGTAAAAACAGAATTTTTTAGGGAGGGAGGAAGAGAATTAATAGTCCTCTCTTCCTGCAATGAAATTGATTATGTGCCCTCCGGTTTTCGACTCCTAGCCACCCCATAGATTGATTTTCTCCTAGGTTAGCTCCCCCCCCAACCCTCAATCCTTCTGAAAGCCTTTTTTAAAAACCCTTTTGGTTATCAAAATGCGCAAGATATCTCTTTGGGGATACAAGCTGATGCTTTCTCTTCTGCTCAGCAATTACATGTCCTCGCGGCTGGCGTGTGGCTCGTTCTGTACGCCTCCCCGCTACCAGGCAAGTGTTCTGCATCTGTTTTTAAATCATCTGATCTTTGGAAGGTGTGCTGAGCGTTAACAAGGCTGGAAGGCTTGGAACAGCTCAAATGGATTCCCTTGGTGTTCAGAAAATTAATTGGGTTGTCTCTGCTTCCCCGTAGTCCCCCAAACACACACACTTTAGCCAAACACTTTGTCTTCCCCTTTTTTTTAATCAGTGCTGCTCACCGGTTGCTCTGCCTTCAACTTCTGTACCTTACTGCTTTTCGTAATGAAAATCCTGCACGTTGCCCTTTCAAGAGGGGCGATTCCCCACCGGAGCCCCACAATACAGAGCCTAAAATGATTGACCTCCTTGGATGGGCAGCGATGCAATTCAACGGTGCGCTTTCTCCCCCTTAATGCTTTTGGAGGAGAAGTTGCTGAGGCTGGGAAATAAACGGGAGATTTCAGAACCTCGCAAGTGAAAAGCAGATGATGCTTTAGCGGCTGGCGTATCTGGGAAAAGGCCACCGGGCCGCCCAGGTTTGCATTCTGGAGAAAAGAGCTTCAAAAGATGCAGAGATGCCCTGTCTTAACAAACTCGCTCATAAAGGAGTGTGGCGCATTGCAGGTTTCTTAATATTGAACCTGGTTTGTGAAACACTGTCCGGATCGTGCGTTCCTGGCCGTGCTGTGTTGTGGGGGCCTCCAAAGCAAATTACGGACGAGGTAAAATTCCCATTCTGGGTTGAAGGATCGCGTGATGGAGGTTCGTTTGGGACAATTCGCCCCTTATCTGGCCAAGAAACCAGCTAGTGGGAAGCACGTAGATGACTTTAGGCAGGTCTTGATAAACTCTGCTTAACATATAGATGGGAGACCACCAGGACACACGCCAGAGATAGGCTAGACTTGAAAGTTGGAGGCAGGAGAAGACAAGAAACACTTTCCTATGGTTGCACAGGTTATGAAGTCCCCAGAAGCTGAGCTGGGCTCAGAAGAGATGCTACCTTTAAATAGGTTAAATTGGCCCTCTACTAGCCTCTCTACCCACATCTGATCCCCTATCCCAATGTTTCTCAACCTTGGCCACTTTAAGATGTCTGGACTTCAACTCCCAGAATCCCCCAGCCAGCCATGGGAGTTGAAGTCCAGACATCTTAAAGTGGCCAAGGTTGAGAAACACTGCTAAGTGGATACTCCTAAGTGGCACTGAACAAGTTTTTTTAATGGTACTTTGGTCCTGTTTTAATGGCTTTTTAGATGTCACTTTGCATTATGTAACTCGAAGGAGACTCGTTTCACTGCAGGTTGAAACCAAGGCGGTCTAAATGTGGAAGAGTCCCGTGGCAAACCACGGTTGGATCCCTGCGACAATTAGCAGATCAGCTGGACTCCAGCTTGACTCACGCTCAAGATACGTAGCGGGAACTCCTGAGACTCTATCAGAGGCAACCTTTCGACCCTCGCTTAAATCAAGACACACACCGCCAGAAAGACCACCCCAACAAATTCAATGGCCAATTAGCTTTATTTATTCTCATGAAGACACCCCTTAGGTGTTCACAGCACCCTTCCGTCGTTCAGCCGCCCCTGCGATTTTTGTTTTCTTTTGAACGTTTGCAACGTGTCGGTGTCCCGTGGACGGTGGGCCCCAACCATCGTCCTCTTCCCCGGGGCTGCAAGTAGGTGAACGATGCCCGGGAGTCACAGGTAGACCAGTACAGCCCTTTCTGGGGTCTGCAGAAGAGGCTTCTAACCAAGATGCAAGTGGAAAAGAGACGTTTGGAGCCGAGGGAGGGTGAAGGGGGCATGATCTGAGCAGGGATGAATGCAAAAAGGGGGGGGGGAACTCACACAGAGAGAAAGGCTTTACAGACTGGGTGCTTTTCTCTTCCAGTTTGGGTAATTTTTTTTTTTTTTTTTAAATGTGGCCTTCCACGAAGGTTTAAGTGGAGGAAAGGGGTCGGGCCACGTTCCTTTCCGTTGCCGACTTCTGAACCTCCAACCCTTGTCGGCTTTTCGTGCGTGGCCGGCCGGGGGTCAAACCTTCGGGCGAACGGGCACTCCGGGCGTTCACCTCCAAAGATCCGGGACGGCAGGGAGACAACAGCTCGGGGGTGCCGACTCCCTTGGACCTTCCTTCCCGGGACCTGGGCCGACTGGACGGAGGGGCCTCGGCGGAGATCGTCCTCCTGGGGGTGGGCTCCCTCGAGCAGGGGCGGCTGGCCGTGGGCAGCTGGGGGCTTGGGTCCTTCAGACGCACATCCATGCAGCCCGGTTGTCGGGAGAGCGGGATTTCATCGCTGCATTTCTCCTTCGGGGGCTTGGCCCCCAGCTCGGCGAGCTCCTGGGCATCTGGCCCGCCGCTATCTTTCAGCCGGAGGTCTATGCTGCCGGGTTGGCGGGAGAGGGGGCCGTTGGGGGTGGTGGCTCCTCTGGACCGGACCTCTTCTCGAGATGGCATCTTCCCGGTTGAGACGGGACGCTCGGATTTCTTGCTGGTGGGCGGGCTGGGTTTCAGAACTCTCTCCTTTTTCACGGGCACGGAGGGCTGCAGGGGAAAGAGAGCCACTAGACCAATATTTCTCAACCTTAGCAACTTTAAGATATGTGGACTTCAACTCCCAGAATTCCCCAGCCAGCACAGCTGGCTGGGGAATTCTGGGAGTTGAAGTCCACATATCTTAAAGTTGCCAAGGTTGAGAAACACTGTGCTAGCCTATTTTTTATATCACTTTCTATCCTGGGGAAATCGCATCGCCTCCTTGCGACAACCCTACGGGGTTGCTGAAGAGCCAAACGGCCTGGGGGTCTCCTGAAAGAGGAACAAGTCCAGGGGGATGGACATTTTCTCGGGCATGGACCTCGAGACGCCAAGCAGGGGTGGAGACATTCAGGAGAAAACAGTCAGCGCAAGAGGAACAGATTAATACTACCAGCCAGGGGGCTGCAGATATCCTGGGCAAGCTGGTGGAGACCATGAGTTCTAGTCCCACCTTAGGCATGAAGCCAGCTTGGGGGACTTGGGTCCAGTCCCTCTAGGAAGAAGAAGGCAAGGGTCAAACACTTCCAGAAAGGCTGCTAAGAAACTTGGAGAGACTTACCTATGTAGCTCCCAAGAGTTGAGAATTAACTTGAAGGCATGTGGATGGTTTGAGATGAAGTTGAGACCCCAATCTAGGGTTTCCCAACCTCATCAACTTCAACTCCCAGAATTCCTCAGCCAGCATGGGTGGACTTCAACTCCCAGAATTCCCCAGCCAGCATGCATTCTGGGAATCGAAGTCCACATATCTTAGAGTTGTCACGGTGGGGATACACGGCCCTAATCTATAGTTTGCACACTAGGGCCCAGGCATTTTGTGATCTGAACCCCAACAGATCAATATGGCCCTCTCTCTCACAAGCTGCAGACTCTCTGTGTTCAACAATTTCAGGCCGAACCAAACGCCTTGGCCAGTTCTCAACTGTCATACCTCCCATCATCCCCGGCCTTAAAAAAAAACATAAACCTCCTTTTGCCATTTCTTGCCGAAAACTCAAACCAACAGAGCTGTGCTTCGAAGACGCTTACCCAACTCCTTCGCAGCCCGCAGAATTCTCTTTTAAGTTTCCGACGCACGCACGGGAACTCGGCAAACGCGGTCCGGCCGAAGTAACCCCCAGGTACGTTTTGCGCAAAGGGAAAGAAAAGCTCTATTTGTGGTTACCTTGCCAATGATCTCTGGGCACAGTCCGTTGCACGCTTGGCTCAAGGCTGCTGATTTATTCATCCATTGGGTGAGCTGGGCAGCTGCGTCAACAGAACGGGAGGTGAGAGTAACTTTGGCTGGCGGGATTTTCAGTGGCATATCCCAGGTGCTCATATAAGTACCCCAAGGGGAAGCCTACGGGAAAGGGAGAAATCTCTCTTTTGTATTTGCTCAGCACCGCGTGCAACGGGGGAAAGCCGTGCCCGGCTTACGTGGTGGCGCTGCGAAGGCAGGTGGGGAGAAGCACCCGGCTGTGATATTTGCAACAGCCTGGCGAGAAGGCTGCCTTTTCTGCCTTAGAAAGCTACACCAGTTGCAGGAGAAGGGATGATTTTCAAGGGGTCCAAACTGGGCCCACCTTCTAGCTTTCCTTTCCACCCGCGTTCCCTTGTTTTTGAATGTATTCGTTTGCTTATTTGCATAGATCGAAAAAGTGCCCCACTGCAAATGCTTCTGGGCGCTTTACATGCAAAAAAGCCAAAACGATACAGGTCGTCCTTGTTTAACGACCGTTCGCAGTTACGGCGGTGATGAAAAAGTAACTTTGTGACCAGTCCTCACACTGATGACCTTTGCAGGTCTGTAAAGCAGAGGAAAGCTGAAGTCGGATCATAAGCACAGTCACAGTTTCACTTAGTGACTGCTTTGCTTAACAACGGAGTTGCCGGTCCCTATTCTGGTCGCTAAATGAGGACTGCCTGTAACAAAGACACAAATTGCATGTGCCTAGAAAGACCATATAAAACAGATCCCACCAAATAAAAACTTACAGGGGATCACCCACCAGCTTGCCCCAGGCACTGAGAAAATAGCAAAGTTTGGGGAGCAGGGGTTGGCTTTCCACGATTCTGGATGGGGTTGAACTAATGGCAGAGGTTAAAAAAACGCTAACCTTGGTTCCCAATCACTTCAACTGCTTCAGCAATTTTGTGGTTAGTGGGTTGTATGAACCCAACCTGGTTGCTGAGGGCAAGCTAAAACAGGGTGTCTCGTGGGAACCCAGCCATAGGTTTAACATACATCGTTATTATTATTATGCATGAATCCGTAATATGGTTGATTCACCTGGGCCCAGCATGTCTCATGAATGTAGCCACTGTGTTTGATAAACCTGGATTTAGAGGGTTGTACGAATCGAGCCATGGCCTTGCGCACAACTGGATTCATTCTGTAACTAGCTAAAGCCTGCCGTGAGAAACCAGGCTGTCAGTTTAGGGCAGTGTTTCTCAACCTTGGCAACTTGAAGATGGGTGGACTTCAACTCCCAGAATTCCCCTAACCAGCGTGCTGGCTGGGGAATTCTGGGAGTTGAAATCCACCCATCTTCAAGCTGCCAAGGTTGAGAAACACTGGTTTGGGGAGAAAATCCTGGTTAGAAAAGGAGAAAATCCTCACCTTAGAGCGGGGGATCGAAGGTAGCAAGTGACCTCTGTCATTGGCTACAAACTGGGTAAAACCTTCCCGGGCAGAAGGATGCTGATGGGAGAAAAACGAGGGTGAGTGGAAGGAAAATGGAGACAGCATAAATAAAATAAAACGAATGAAATAAGTAGAATAGTGGAACCAACGGCCAACAGCAGCCCTTAAACCAACATTCCCAGTTCTTGACTTCCACAAGAGAGTTTGAAACGGGCTCAAGAGCTAAAGCCGAGAGGAAGATCAGCCTTCTTCCAAGAAAAAAAGGAGAAAGTCAGGATTTCAATCTATTTTGAAGGCCGGGTGATACTTTCAGGGCGTTCCTGCCCAGGGTGGCCCGAATCAGCATGCCCACCATTTTCTGAGTCCGCGGAACACAAACAAGCCCCACGGGCCGTATTCACACAACCCAGGTTGACCACACCCGGGATTCGGTGTGTTGTGCGAATGCGCTCCCTCTCCTGTTTTAGAAAGGGGCTTTGATTTTTGTCTTCGGAACAACTTACCGCCTTAGTAACTTTGGGAAAACTCCAGCTTTGCAAATTCCGGGAATTATACGCATCTTCATACTGGAAAACCAAGTTGGGGGGGGGGGACGAACGATTTAATTGTATTTGTTAGATATTTCTTTATCCCGCCCTTCTTATTTATAGAAATAAATCACTCAAGGCAGCGAACGGACCTCGTCCTCCTCTTTTTTCCACCACCACAACCCTGTGAGGGGTGTTGGGCTGAGAGAGAGTGAGTATACAAGGCCGGAGAAGGGGGGGAAGGGCAAACTGGGGCAAACTGGGGCAAACTGGGGCAAACTGGGGCGGAAGGAAAGGGAATTTCTTCTGCATTGGGAAAACTTTTGCTCCCGGTGAGAATTTGGGATGGAGAGGAGGAGGGGGAAAACGGGGGGAAGGTCCCTCCTGCCCGCTTCCCCCCCTTCTGCGCCTCCCAGGGGTTGCAGTGGATGGGATTTGTAGTCCAAAGCATCTCCCCTCCCCGCCTGCACCTCCAAGGCCTCCAAGCCCCCCATGGGAGTTGTAGTCCAACCCATCTGGGGGGCGCCAGAGAGTGGGGAGGACCGGCCCCCCCTCCTAAACTTTGCCTCCCCCCCATGCATTTAAATCTCCCTGTTGGAAAGAACGGGGGGGGAGATATTGGGGGGGGTCCGCCACCCCCACCCCCTTTCTCACCTGCCCCGAGCTGAAATGCGTTGCCATCGCCGCTTTTCCCAGTTTTGTTTGGACCGTCTCCTAGCAACGGCGGGCGCGGCTCGTTGAGAACAAAGGAGCGGTTCCGGCCAATGGGAGAGCGGGAGGCGAGGCCACGCCCCCTTTCCCCGCGTCGGCGTCTCCTTCGTCTTCGCAAGAGGCTAGTCCGCGTGGGTTGGGTCCTCGCTGAGGCCTGGAGACTTGATTTTGCCGTTGAAAACAAAAGAGAGGGCAGGGAGGGGGGAGTTGTAAGGTGCAGCCACGCCAGGCAGGGGCTCATGGCTGCCTTACGCCCAGGTTTGCCCCTGAACGCATATTCTCTTCTATTAATATTGCATTTTTATTGTATTTTTTTTAGTGAACTGATCCTGTTGGCTGGGTTGGCCGAAACTGGCTGGGTTGTGATGCGGTTGTAAAGATGTATTAGCCGGGGTGGCTCTCAGGGGGTTGGGGGTGGTGGGGTTTTGCCTTAAATGTAAAGGCGAAAATGTAAGTTTTACTTTTATGTTTGTTTGTTTTTTATTTCTTTATAGTTTTATTTGTTTTTTATTTCTTTATAGTTTTATTTTTGTTTTTTGTTTTTTTATAGTTTTCCCCGAATGTAAAGGCGAACATTTAATGTTTACTTTTATTTGTTTTTTATTTTTATTTGTTTTTTATTTCCTTCTATTTGTTTTTTATTTCATTTCTATTTGTTTTTTTTTAATCTTTATTTTTATTTCTGTGTCCTCTAATTTTTATTTTGTTTTTCTTCTTCGACAGGCCCCTACAGGATCTCTCTCTTTCCCTTTCTCCTTCCAGAGGTTTGCCAGATGTTGGGAGAACTGGCTTCCCCCATCACTTGGCTCCCCATCTGGAGACTCCCCCTTTCCTGTTTCCAGCCATCTTCCCCACCCCACGGTGAGCCTTAAAGGACGCACTTTCATCGGTCCCCACGAACTCCTGCTGGCACTAATTAAATCGTATTTATAGCAAGGAACATGAGTTAATCGGCAAGGTTAATTAAAAGCTGCCAGGCACCCGCTGAGGCCTGTGAGTTCCCTGCCTGCTTTGCTGAGACAGGTAGGGCTGCAAACCTCAGGAGAGCCACTAGGGGGTGGCGTGATGACCCAGCAGACTCTGCCACCTACTGGCCACCTGGAGCTTTGCAGCCCAGATCTTGCCTTGGGAACGCCTTGCAAGCCAGAGAAGGTCTGCGCTCTGGCCCTCGGGGAACGTGTCCTGTTGGTGGGTTCAGATCTCTGGCTGTAATAAAAAGCATCCACCCATCCCAGTTCCTTTCGATAGAAATGGCGGATGTTAATCTGGGATTTAAAACCTCTTTGGGGCCTTTCTGTGCATAAAAGATGTGTAAACAGTCATTTAAAATAGGGAGAACCGAACCTTGGAATAGATGCGAAATTGAGCTGGTGTGTTTCCTAGGCCCCTCCCTCCCTCCTTTTTCTTTCTCCTTCCTTCCTTCCTTCCTTCCTTCCTTCCTTCCTTCCTTCCTTCCTTCCTTCCTTCCTTCCTTCCTTCCTTCCTTCCTTCCTTCCCTCCCTCCCTCCCTCCCTCCCTCCCTCCCTCTTTCTTTCTTTCTTTCTTTCTTTCTTTCTTTCTTTCTTTCTTTCTTTCTTTCTTTCTTTCTTTCTCCCTCCCTTCCTCCCTTCCTCCCTTCCTCCCTTCCTCCCTTCCTCCCTTCCCTTCTCCTTTCTCTTTTTGCCTTGCTTCCTTCCTTCCTTCCTTCTCTCCCTCCCTCCTTTCTCCTTTTTCTCCTTCCTTCCTTCCTTCCTTCCTTCCTTCCTTCCTTCCTTCCTTCCTTCCTTCCTTCCTTTTCTCCTTTTTCCTTCTTCCTTCCTTCCCCCTCTCTCTCTTTCCCTCCCTCCCTTCCCTTTCTCCTTCCATCCTTCCTTCCTTCCTTCCCTCCCTCCTCCTTTCTCCTTTTTCTCCTTCCTTCCTTCCTTCCTTCCTTCCTTCCTTCCTTCCTTCCTTCCTTCCTTCCTTCCTTCCTTCCTTCCTTCCTTCCTTCCTTCCTTCCTTCCTTCCTTCCTTCCTTCCTTCCTTCCTTCCTTCCCCCTCTCTCTCTTTCCCTCCCTCCCTCCCCTTTCTCCTTTTTCTTCTCCTTCCATCCTTCCCTCCCTCCCTCCCTCCCTCCCCAGACCCCTCCTGTGGGAAAGACCCCCTGCTGCAATCAAGGAGCGCAACTGAAAGAGGAAAGACACATCTGTGTTTGGGACTGGGACACACACGTGATGCTCAACCGCAGCTGGAAAGGGGGAGAGAGCAACTGTGCCCATCAGGCTGGGCTGGCGGGCCGTGTCAGGGGAGATGCCGCAGCAGAGCTCCGAGCCCATCCTGGGTGGGAAGCCCCCCCAGCCCGAAAGCCCGTCTCCCCGGCAGGGCCCGTTCTGCAGGTGGCGGGTCGCTGGTGCCCCCCTCGGCTGGCAGAGGGACAACAGGGGAGGAGAGCGGTAGAGGGGATGAGTCACCATATGCAAATGCCCCGCCAATGACCGCCCAAAGAGCCACCCGGGCCGACGGGAAATGAACAGGGGCGAGAGAACCCCCCATTTGCACCCCCAAATGGCCACGCAGGGGAGGCCGATGCCGCCCAGCAGAAGAAAGGGGGTGGGCGCGACCAACCTGCCAGCCTTAGAAACGGGGCCGAGCCCCCCCCCGGGTGCGGCTCCTTGCGGCCCCGATGCGCTCCCCGAGACCTGCAGGGCGCTCCGCAGGAGAGTCTCGGGGGCCGCCCGCCAGCGGAAGGCATCGCTTCTCGGCCTTTTGGCTAAGATCAAGTGTAGTATCTGTTCTTATCAGTTTAATATCTGATACGTCCTCTATTTGAGGACTACATATTAAATGGATTTTTGGGACTGGGAGATGGAATAGGGGCTTGCTCCGTCCACTCCAAGCATCGGCCTGGTATTGCAGTACCTCCAGGAACGGTGCACCTCCCCTGGGAGGAATCTGGCTGGTTCAAAAAACAGAGAAAGTGGGACACTCCTTGTAGGAAGCTGCTGGGGGGATCCTTTGCTGAGGGGGATCCTTCGCTTAGGAATCTGGCCGCAGCTCCTTCTATTCTGTCTCTTGCCATGGTGAATTGGCACCCATTTGCACGAGGGTGCAAATGATATAATTGGTGTGCTGCCACCCATTTCCATGAGGGTGCAAACGATATAATTGGTGTGCTGCCACCCATTTGCACGAGTGCAAAAGATGATTGGTGAACTGGCACCCATTTGCACAAGGGTGCAAATGATATCATTCAAATGATACGAGATAATGATATTATGCAATTAAATAAATGGCAGGGGTGAACTGTGATGGACTGAAGACCGGGGGTTAAAAAGGCTGTAAATGCCTAATAAATAATAAAAGGATCCAGTCTTAGGCCACGAATGTCTGCTTAGTTCTGAAAGGTATCTAACCTTATTCACACGTCTGCTGTTTCTCTTGCTCAAATCTGAAAAAACAGTTGTAAAAAATCAGCCACAAATTGCATCTCCTGTGAACGGAGGTGCCCACCTGGATCCGTCCAAACTCAGTCCGGATTCAAAAATCAGGTGTGGAAACGCTTCCCCAACAAGCCTACAATGTATGTTAAGGCAGAAACCAGCATTTTACACATGCATCCCAAAACTGAAGCCTCGGTTTCCAAATGGGATTTGCTCTTCCTCTTCTTCCCCACCGTATAATCTTTGCTTTGCAACGTTGCTGCTCTTCAGTGGGCAGCGACCCGCGGGCATTTTATCAGTAAATCCACAGGGAAAAAACCTTCGTCCCCTTTTAGTTCCTCGGGGAAAAAATTCCTTTAAGGACTTTTGGTGTCAGAAAGACAAGGATTTTGTGGCTTACGGTTTTGAGGGCTGGAAAGAAGAGATGATAGAAAGAAGAGAATTGCAATGAAATCTTAAGAGAGAGAGGTTGGATTAAAATTGCATATATAACTGCCAAAAGGAAGATCAGAAGCCACTTCTTTATATCGTTTTTTTTTTCATGTTTTCTCTTATTTTCTTTTCGTTCCTCTGTCTTTCCTATTTTTCTTTTTCACGCTGACTTTTTTCCCTTTTCTTTGAATGTATTGTCTATGTAAGATCTTTTCATAAAATCTATTTGAATGAAGGGGAGGGGGAAGCGTGCCATGAAGAGAGGGCTGTTTGCTAAGCAATCTTTTCTTTCTGCCTTTCCTCCTTAACTCCTCCTTCGTCTTCCTCTCTCCTCCCTCTGAAACATGGCAGCTACGGCTTTGGCGAAAGTCTCCCGGCTGAAAAAACCTTCCGTTGGCCAGAGGATCCGGGGCCAGGCCGTTCCCGCATCGTTCGCCCCTTTTTCTGCATGGACAGGTGAGGATCAGCGGATTTATTTTATTTTGGGGGGTGCTGCGTAAAGGAAGGGCCAGCTCTCCGGCCCAAAACGAGGCACTCCAGCTTCTAAAATCAAACCTGGATCCTCTGAACCCCGGTTGGATGCTAAATTCGTCAAGATGTTCTGAGCCCAAGAACACGAGTTGGGGAAGGGGCTCGTTGCTCATGCTTTTTGAATGCAAAACCCCCCTCCTTCCCCCCCCCCCTTATTTCTGCAGCATAGTTTTGAGAAAAGGTGTTTTGGAGCAGAGGTGGGTCGAAAGATCAGTGGGAACGAGTCAATCGGAGAAGGTTAGGGTTAGAGATTTCTCACCCCCAAATTCTTCCTAATTGTTCCAGCACTGTTGGATCAGCAGAAATGCTCCGCTGGTGATTTTTTTTTGCATTTCTGTCATTCGGTGGATCCCGGTTTTCAGGCGAATGCCTTTCGCACCAAGGCGACGGAAGCAAAATTGTATTTTATCCCTGAAGCCTTCAGGGATTTAATTAAGGTCCAAAGGCAGGACGGCGTGCGCGAACAAAGCCGTTCATTTATGAATTGGCTTCCTTTCTTTTTTTCTCCCCCTTAACAAGACTTTGTGGGCGCGTATGGGCTTTCGCAGGTGAGGCAGGAAAAATAAATAGCATTTAAAACAAAGCAAGAGCAGGAAGGGTTAGACCTTTAACATGCTGGTTTTGTGCATGGGAAACGTTGCTTTGTCCAAAAGCGAGGGGAGCACACATGGGTGTGTGTGTTAATATTTATTTGTTAGATTTATATCCTGCCTTTCACACAGGAGCTCAAGATGGGGGGCGAGCACTCCATCCTCCCATTTTTCCCCACAACAACACCCCTGTGAGGTGGGTCAGACCTCAATGCCACCCCAGGAGCTTCTGCAACCGAGAGAAGGACTTCAGTAGGATTTGGGTTTCCTCCTTCCGCTCCAACCTCTTATTTTCAAGCTGAGTTTCTGAGTTCTTAAAAATCCCCTCTCCTTGGGTCTATCATTGCGGAGCTCCGGTTCCCATCCTCCCTGCCCTTGCTGGCCGGGGAGGATGGGGACAGGGACTGGGATCCCTGAGGTTAAAGGTAGGGGTCAGCCGTGGCGAGGGTCTCTCTTCCTCTTCGATCCACGGATTGCAATCCTGAACCAGCTTCATCAACTCAGCCAAAGGCGAGGGATCAGCTCCTCCACGACATTTCGAGTTTCAAGGGCTTGGGAAAAGAGGGGCAGCCTTGTTTGGCTCCTCGCCGTGGGGTGGACCCCTTCACTTTCTCCCCCCCCTCCTTGCAGACGACCTGCTTCAGCACATGGACCAGCGCGACGCTTGGGACCGCTTCTACGCCAGGAGGGGGAGAGCTGGGACCCCCTGCCCGTTTGACTGGTTCTTTGGCTACAAAGAGATCTCGGCCCTTCTCGGCTCCGTTCTCCGGGGGCTGCCCCATGGCCGGGCCCGGATCCTGGACGTCGGCTGCGGCACCTCGTCCCTGGGGCTGGAGCTCTACCAGCACTCGCCCTCCCCGGTGCACGTCTCTTGCCTGGACTTCTCCTCTCCAGCCGTCGAATGCCTCGCTCGGCTGCTGTGGGACAGCCCCCCGCCGTGCCACCCGCTTTCCGAGCTGGATTGCCACCTGGGCGATGCCACCGAGCTGTCCCGCTGCTTTGCCCCGGGGTCGTTCCACTTGGTTCTCGACAAGGGGACCTGCGATTCGGTGCTGCGGGGCTCCCCACTCCGGGCCAAGCGTTTAGTGGCCGAGTGCCTGCAAGTGCTGAGCCCGGGCGGATGCCTGCTCCAGATCTCCGACGAGGACCCCGATGCCCGGGTGCCGTTCCTGGAAACGGCCGGCGGGGCCCCCGTCAGCGTCGGGGAGGTTGCCCACCTGAATGGCATCTCGTACTACGCTTACACGCTCAGCCGAAGGGCTCCAGACGCGTCGGAAGTGGCTCGGCCCACCGAGCCTGCGTTCGAATCCCACCGGCCTGGGGCGTTGAGTGAAATCTAGCAGGAGCCACAACTCCATAAAGGCCAGTCCTTTCCTTCCGAAAGCTGTCCTTTAGATGGATTTAATTTAATGGTTTATTTTCTTGGTTTGGGCTCTTGGGATTTCCCTTTGGAGAGCAAAGCTATAAACACAATTTTTTTTTTATCCTTATAAGCCTCTCTTGAATTGGCTTCTTTTTCAGGTTTGTCCTTTATATTTTATTTTATTTTATTTTATTTTATTTTATTTTATTTTATTTTATTTTATTTTATTTTATTTTATTTTATATTTACTTTACTTTTTCTTTGTTTTATTTTATACTTTACTTTACTTTACTTTACTTTACTTTACTTTACTTTACTTTTACTTTTACTTTTACTTTTACTTTTACTTTTTCCAAGAAAATACAGTCACACTTGCTCATATCTTGCCGGAAAAGAGGGTTGAGGAGGGGCTGAGGAAGAACAAAGGGGTGCTAAACCCATCATTTTATTATATTAGCTTCCTGCCAGGTTGGCTTCTACAGATAGAAAATCGACTTTATTTGAGAAAAAAAAAATCAGCATAAACTTGGCAGAATTGTTCCATGAATTTAATTCCGTTCCAGCTACTAGAGGGCACAGATATGAGTCATGGGGGAGGGGGTTCAGGGCTCTCTTAGAAAATGATCCGACGTTTAATCCAAGATAACCAGGTAGGGCTTAAAAAAACCCCTCCTGTGGCTGGCTTCGTCCATTGTGCTAAGCCATGATTTTAACTGTGGTTTGCAGAACAAGCCATGGTGGCTTGGTTCGTGCAGAACACAAAGCCATAAAAGCTAGTTTACCAATGACAGGAGCTGGGTTCTCATAGCACAGTAAACCAAATATGATGGTTAGCGTGACGCTGGGACCCATTATTGGCCTGTGTTCTAGACTTGAGAGAACACAGTGGTCTCATTTAAAAAAAGCTGCCCTTTTTTATTTTATTGATTTTATTGTAATTTCTTTGTCGGATTATCGGGAGCCACCCAGAGTTGTGCGACCTACAAGTTTAGTAAATTAACCATAAACTTAGATAATGTCTTTTCTCTAATCAAAGAGGTCAATTTGGCCGTCTCTGCAAGTTCCATCATCTTCACCGTCCGTTCCTCCGTGGTGGGTAATGTCGGATCTTTCCACCTCTGCGCGTACAGATAGACAGCTCCCGAACCTGAAGGTTCCATTAAAAATCCCAGCTCGTTTCCATATACATAGGCACAGGGACATGTATCTTTTAATATGCCTCATAGACGTACACGCAGAATGGCTTCCGGCCAGATGACGATCAATCACGAATTTTGGTTGGAAAGTAAATGTTCGTTGTAAATTATTATTTGATCGAGGAAAGATTTGATTGGCCTTGAGATGGCGAGTTACGGTTCTCTGCATCTCGCTGGCTTCGGTGGGTGGGCGGTGGAGTTAGCCACATTCAGATGACCAAGGATCTCCTCAATCTTGGTTTAGAGGTATCACATCTTAGTAAGTCCAAACTTGCTGAGATTTTTTTGAAAGCAAAATATTTTGTTTCTGAGGTTTCTGTTGCCCTGCCTCTGTGTGTCTGTCCATCCATATCTATCGATTGATTGATTGATAGATGATTGATAATCTGTCTGTCTGTCTGTCTGTCTGTCTGTCTGTCTATCTATCTATCTATCTATCTATCTATCTATCTATCTATCTATCTATCTATCTATCTATCTATCTCCTAGACTTAACAGCATGAATATTCCCCCAAAAATCTTGGCCAAAATATGTAAAGAAAAGAAGAATTTGTGAGATCTGCATCCAGAATTAAACACCTTAAAAAAAAAAAATGTAATTGATTGGCATAGGAGTTTGGTGCAGAAGACTAAACAAGAATAGAAAAATGCCTTCACCGTCTCGAAGGTTACTCTGTGGTACCAGCGAATTTCCCAACCTGGACCAGGCGTCTCCTCCTGGTTTTTAAGAGGCTGTGAAAGTATCGGTCTGTCCCATCTATTGCAGGTGAAGCAAACTTTGGGTCTTACAAAAAGAGCTCTTCCACATCACTTTCAAAAGAGGACAGCCCTAAAAATATAAAAACAGGAGGGCAGAGGTCAAGGAGCAATATTCTGCATTATTGGATTGCAAATGGATTCTGAGATATGTTTGTCCTCTTGAGGACCCTAGTTAGGTTGGGCTGCTGGTCCTTGATCTGGGCTGAGTGGAAAGTGGATGTGAAATTAACCAACGATGGAGAAGCTGGTCAGGGTGGGAATTGGCTGATGGTTGGGTTTATTTGATGGACAACCAGAGTCAAGGTGGGCCAGGAATAGGTATTAAAGGCAAAAATTGTTCCAATACATCACAGAGATGTTCTGTAACTATGGGAGCTGGTGATCCCATCATGGCTGCAGAAGGAGTCTGCCCCCCCTCAAAAAGAAGGAATTTATGCTGGCAAGCAGGCTAGACTCCTTCCAAGGCGTGCTAGTATGTTCTGAGCAGATGACCAAAGTGTTTTTAAAAATAATGAGAGGAACCAGTGAGAGTTGGAATACATCTCGTCTCTAGCTGGTGCATTGATTAAGAAAGAGTTTCTGAGGGGCCCCAGAAAAAGTTCCCAGGAACATCTGGAGGATCCCAGGAATGCCTAGAAAAGCTTCCCAGAAACATCTGGAGGAGCTTCCTGGGAACAACTGAAAGCTTCCCAGGAATGCCCAGAGGAGCCATAAACATCTGGAGGAGCTTCCCCGGAATGCCTAGAAGAGCCATAAACATCTGGGGGAGCTTCCCCGGAATGCCTAGAAGAGCCATAAACATCTGGAGGAGCTTCCCGGGAACACCTGAAAGAGCTTCCCAGGAATGCCTAGAAGAGCTTCTCAGAAATATCTGGAGGGGCTTCCCAGGGATCCCAGGAAAGTAATGGGCAACCAGCTATCTAAAGGGGCCAAGAAGTTGAAGTTCTCCCAACCCTGAGCTCACCAGCCTCCAGTGCCGCCTCGTCTTCATCAAGCAGCTCATCTCGTTCAGCCCCTTCCAGCAACAGGAAGTCCTCTGGGGGCCACTGGAGCTCCCCACTTTCCACGTCGCTCCCTTCACTGGGCTCTACCACGATGGAGGGCAGACGCGTCTTCCCAGATGGAAGATCTTCGTTCGGGTTCTTCTCGAAAGGCCACCGGTCTGGCTCCTTGAACACAGCCGAAAGCCCTTCGCCCCAGCCCCGAACTTCTGGGCCTTCCTGGAAGGACATCTCTTCACGGGGAAGGCTGCCGCAGGGGTCCGAGGGAAGACTCTTGGAAGGATCCGACCCCAGGTCTTGCGGGGGGGCCAGGAAGAGCTGGGGAATAAACACCAAAGGGGTCAGAGCCCAGTTTACAGCTGACCATTCCAAAAACACCTGCAGAACTTGGTCCCACATTTCTGAGGGAATATTGAAAGGGAGAACCGCGGATCCAGGAACCTATCACCATCTGCCCCCTCTTCACTTTTTTCCTTGGGAACAGAGAGGCCTTTCTTCAAAGCTCCTTTTCCGAATCGAATTAATCCGGCTTATTTCACCAAAGAGAGCAGCTGTGCAAAGCTGATCTTGCTTCGGTCACAAATAGAGTGTCAGCCCCACCAGGGAGACCAGACCATGAAATCAATTGCACAGGAAGGCTGAGGCTACTTTTATTAGGTGGGCTATAATACCAGAATCTTGCAAGTCTGATCCCCCCCCTTATACTTCTGTGAATCAGGGAGGTGTCTTCCCGAGCCACTTCTGAATGTTGTCTGGTTGCTCCGGACTTAAAATTGTTTCAGCCCCCTTTGGCTAGGCAATAGTTCCTGCATATCTCCATCAAGGTCACCTTCTTGACTCTCTACATAGCAAAAGGTTTGGGAATGCTGATTTGAGCCCCCAGGGAGATCCCTATGGGGCAGTGAAGGAGTCGGGAAAGAGAAGTGACTTGATCTGGATGGTGCCTTCCCCCAAGATGGAGGGAGATTGCGATTGTGAAAAGCATTCTAGCCTTACCTGCCTGTTCAGAGAAGGATCGGAGAAGGTGCAATCTTCTTTCATCAAGCTCCACTGCATTTCTTGATCGGGGTTTAAACCTGGCTCGCTGCTCGGAGTTGGATCTGGGTCTTGTGCAGGCATCTGATAGGGAGCATGTGCCTCTGCGGAAGTCGTGGGATTCTGACAGTTCCTCACAATTTCCATCATGATCGCATCTACAGAGGCAGCAAAACTAGATAGAGGTCATCCTCGTTTAGCAACCACAATTGGGACCAGCTATTTGGTCGTTAAGCAAAGCAGTCACTAAGTGAAACCGCCCCTGTGCTTATGACCTGACTTCTGCTTTCCTTTGCTTTACAGACCTGCAAAGGTCATCAATGTGAGGATTGGTCACAAGGTTACTTTTTCATCATCGTTGTAACTGCAAACGGTCACAAAATGAGACAGTCACTAAACGAGGACCACCTGTATGTTTTGTTTGTTATGATTGTACAAATGGCTCTGGGCATTTCATGAATAAAAGCGGAGAAGAAAATAATACTACTACAGGTACCCCCAAGTTTAAGAGCAAGTTCCTTTCCCAAGGTCTGTCCCTAAGTCAAATTTGTACGTAAGCCAGAACAATATTATTGTATAATACTGCCTAAGTAGTATTGTGTAATGAACTCAAACCATTGTGTATTTAACTCAAATTTTGCTACAGTAGACTCTGTTCGTAACTATGGATCGTCCTTAAACCAGGCGTTCTTGAGGACTCCCTGTATAAGACCAGGTGGGAATGCTTGCAGGACTGTCCATCTCACAAGCCAATCCATGTTAAAAGTGCAAATCCATTGGAGGTTATTTCCTGCCCCCTTGGGTTGGCTGTCATTCTTCCCTGATGCTGGCTAAGGACGATGGGAATTGGAGGTCATTCATTTCAAGCCGTAGCCTGCTTATTCTGGAAGCCCAGGGAGGCTGAATAATATGCAAGGGCCTTGGGTCGCGTGCAAAGTCTCCGAGGAAACATTGCTCCCAGCCTCCCCGTTTCCAGTTTGAGCTTAAAAAGGAAAGTCAGCTTTGGGGAGAAGGAGCGGAAGAACGCTTGGGCCCAAAAGGTGTGCAGTTTTGCAGAATGAATTATCACATTTCATTCGTCTGAACCATTGACTATCCTAGCCTAATCGCAAATAAGGTTTTCTGCAAGGAAGGGAAGATGTTGTCCCTTGCAAAATTCCCCAGTGCAATTATTCTTCCCTTAGGATGCCAAAAAAAAAAAATGGGGAAATTGACTAGCTGCTAGAAATGTCCAAGGGATTTACTCCTGGCTAGATGCCAGCTTATTTTTGTGTGCCCTGGAAATAAATATGCAGAGGTAGGGAGCTGGGAATAAACAGGATTGGGTCTTGATTCTCTTCCACGGGTTGGGTTACTGACCGCCGTTGCCCCAAGCACTTAAGCAAGGGGTGTTTTAAGGTGGATTAGTCTAGGAGATCAATGTCTGGGTTGATCTGTAAGAAGGCCTTTGTCCTCTTGCCAAGGTCATCCTCCCACAGCGGGCAAGAGGGGGAGATCCGCCAGAAGATGACACCTCCTTTAGATCATGATCGGGTGGTGCAACCTCAGCAGGAGACAGCTGGTCTCCCAGCAATTGCAGAAATCTGTTCCCTGAATTGTGGATGTCACGCCTGGCCCACAGAAACAGAAGGGCTTTTGAGCGGTTCCCCCACATCTGGAAAGGTATTGACACCCGCTTTCTCCCCACTGGATTGCCTGGACCGGTGAAGACGGGAGCCGCGGGAGCCCTTGCTAAGGTCCAAACAAGCAGCTACACCTGGATTTCGACCCCACGCTTCCCACCTGCTCGCTCCTTTTCCAGATCGCTCGCTTACCTTCTCTTGAATCCAGACGGCTGTCGCTGAACTTTTCGGGAGCCGAAGGAGGGGCGAACAGGAAAAAAGCAGGGGGAAGGACGGCTCGAGAAGATCCGGGGTTAGAGTCAGCCTCCGATGTGGGGCAGAGTGGCGATGCCCAGGATATTAATCTCCTTCTGAGCTCATGGAAACTCCAATGACCGCTAATGAGCTCAGGGGAATGGAAGATTATCACGCATGGGGCGGGTGGAAGGGAGGCAAGTCCTGACCCCAAAGGATGGTGAGAACATCTATTGGTTGAGACAGCCGGCTCCTCCTCCAGCTTCCTTCAGAGAAACCTGGTTAGATTGCCAACTAACCAAGAGCCAAGATCAGCTCCGCTGGCTGCTCCGCCTGGTCCTGTGACTGGACTCAGCAATGTTGCCTAAAGTGGAGTTTTTCAGCCTCGGCAACTTGAAGATGGG
The DNA here is from genome assembly GCF_059951505.1 of Python bivittatus. Taxonomy (NCBI): domain Eukaryota; kingdom Metazoa; phylum Chordata; class Lepidosauria; order Squamata; family Pythonidae; genus Python; species Python bivittatus. The sequence continues at coordinate 3,795,727 of NW_028277047.1, forward strand.
TGGACTTCAGCTCCCAGAATTCCCCAGCCAACAGGAATGGACTTCAAATCCCAGAATTCCCCAGCTAATGTGGGTGGACTTCAAATCCCAGAATCCCTCAGCCAACAGGGCTGGACTTCAAATCCCAGACTCCCTCAGCCAACAGGGCTGGACTTCAAATCCCAAAATCCTTCAGCCAACAGGGCTGGACTTCAAATCCCAGAATCCCTCAGCCAACAGGGATGGACTTCAAATCCCAGACTCCCTCAGCCAACAGGGATGGACTTCAAATCCCAGACTCCCTCAGCCAACAGGGATGGACTTCAAATCCCAGGATCCCTCAGCCAACAGGGATGGACTTTAAATTTCAGAATTCCCCAGCCAGCATGCTGGCTGGGGAATTCTGGGAATTGAAGCCCAGCCGTCTTGAAGTGGCTGAGGTTGAGAAACACTGGCCTAAAGCACAGGAGCAAGGGCTGGTGAATGATTTGGCCACCTGGCTTCTCAAGCAGCAATGAGCATGAATGCATCTAGGCCCTTTCGCAGCATATGATCCATTGTTCTGTTCTGTCCATTCAGGGTTTGTTGTTCAACCAGATATTGAATGAAATACAAAATGGTTGCTTTTTAATTTAAAACAAAAACAAAAACCTCCATTCCTAAAGGTATATTTACACACAGACCTATAAGGCCATTTTTATTTCTTGTAAAAAAAAAAAAATTCTGGAGTTTTGTCCTGCCCAGTAGAATAGGGGACTTTGCTGACACCTTGGAAACTTTTCTGTGCAACAGACGAAACGCCATCCAGCCTCTGAAGCAAGGCTTCTCAACCTCAGCCACTTTAAGCCGGGTGGACTTCAACTCCCAGAATTCCCCTGGCTGGCTGGGGAATTCTGGGAGTTGAAGTCCACCCGGCTTAAAGTGGCTGAGGTTGGGAAGCCCTGCTCCAAAGAGTGGCAGAAGCAGGGCACCTAACTACAGCAACGGGAGTGCCAGTTCTGACCGGTGGTTTGGAAACTGAAAAAGAAACGAAGGAAGATTTGCCCCTCGGCCGGCGCCAGAAGTAGGCCAAGAGGCCGCTCTTCCTTCTCTTAGCTCTATGCTCCGCGCGCGGCGCTCTGGCCCGCCGCCGCGCTGCTCTCTATGATGGCGCCGCGCCTGTTCCCTTCCGCTTCCGGTCTCGGGGAGACGCGGGGCCGCCAACCATGGCCTTCTCGTCCCGCTTGCTCCAGGGCATCGGCACCGCGGTGGGCGTCCTGGTCGGCGGGCTGCTCCTGCTGCAGATGTGGCCGTCCGACGAGGAGCGGTCGGCCAAGCTGAGGAAGGTGAGGGAGGCCGGCGGGGCCGTGCCCTGCCGGAGCCCTTGCGGGGCCGCTGCGGGCGGCGTTGGGGAGGCTCAGGGGGGCCAGGCGCCTGGCTTGGCCTGAGGCCGCCCCCTTCGTTGCTGCTTCGAAACACGGGGATTAGCGCCTCGCGTAGGATCCTATCCTGAAGCATGAGGACTAGTGCCTCACCTAAAATCCTATCCTGAGGCATGAGGACTAGCGCCTCGCGTAGGATCCTATCCTGAGGACTAGCGCCTCATGCTTCAGGATACCTTACCTAAGATCCGATCCTGAAGCATGAGGCCTAGCGCCTTACCCAAGATCCTATCCTGAGGCATGAGGACTAGCGCCTTGCATAAGGCTAGCATCACGTTCAGGGCGCCTCTCGAGTGGTTGAGATTTCCAGACAGGAAAGAGTGGCTCTTGCAGAAAGCGCTGGAGGCATCTGGCCATGGGGGCGCTTCTGGACTGCAGCTCCCGGTAATCCCAGCCAGTGTGGCCACCCTGTGACCGATGCTGGGAGTTGTGGGTCAGTAACATCTGGGTAGCCCCAAGTACCCAACCACTGGAAAGGAGATCTGACCCCCAACAGATTGGCCCTCCTTTCACGTATTCTTAATCTTCTTTCCTCCCAACGGAACACACCCGTTTGATCCCATAAAACAGCTCAGATTTTTCTTATATTACGAGGGGCAAGTCTTTTTTCCACCTGAGGTGGGTCCTTAGATGGTGTGCAGATCCCCAAACCGGGAATGCCTTAAAACTTGGGTTGCCTTTCTCACATCTTCGTTCTCCATGCAGGACTTCCCAGAACCCGGTCAGTACTATTCAGAAGCACAACGACAAAATGCCATGTTCATGGAAATCCTGAGAGAGGCGGCGATGTCAGATGAGAATTTGGCCCGAAAACCCAACGCTTGGAAAAAGTAGCAACAGCTATGACTCAGAAAGCGTTTTAGCTATCTGGATTGCTTGGAAGCCTTCTGCTCTGACCTGTTTGCCTCCGAATTTGAAAAGATTGTTCCTCGCAGACGCTTCCTCAAAGCGATGCAGAACGTTGGTGACTCTGTAGTGGAAATGGCATTCGATTTTCTTCTTCGGCCCGTTTATTCCTTGGGGTCCCTTCCACGGCTTGCTTGGTAAGCTGTCTTCATAAATTAAATGGCACCTTGAGTGTTCCTCGTGGGACTTGTGTGTGAGCTTGGGTCTTTGAATTCACACGCCGTGCTAAAACAAAATACGTTTTGCCTTTTTCTAGCTTAGGGTCTGGTTTGTCCTGGTAAGTTGGTCTGGAAATGGATGAAGAGAACAGAAGTGCTTCTGATCAGTTAGTTTATTGTAGAAAAACTAAGGAAGTGTTAGGAGAGGATTCCAGTGAGTGCTGTGTATTAAATGCGAGCCTTATTTATGGATAAAACCAAGGTTCAAATTCTTTTCACCCTCCTCTCACCCACTTGATGTAACAAACAAAATCTGCTTTCTTGGGGGCAACAGGAATGATCTTTTGTTTCGGTAACAGACTGATCTGGTATCAGGCTGTTTGGTTGTGTTAGTTTGGCTCTCACACTCAGCGTGTTGAATAAATGCAGCGAAATGTCATTTATTTAGTGAACCATGGTTAAATAACCATGGCGTACCCTGATGTGTAAACTCAGTCTTGGTAACGTGCGTGGTGTGTGTGTGTGTGGGGGGGGAAATTTGGCAATAGATAAAGATCTGGATTTAATCCTAACAGGACAAGCTTCATCAAAAGCCTTTGCAGAGTTGCTTTTACATTTTAAGTGAGTTGGTTCCAGGAAAAGTGAATTAAAACCTTATTGCAGCCTTTTGCCTGCCATTTTGTGATGCTGCATAAAGGCATAATTGGATGAGGAGAAAAGAAGAAAAAGCAGGCACGGGGGAAAAAAGATTTTCTCCAAAATATTAATACATATATATGTAAGTTCAAGACTGGCCTATCTATCATCTGTCTGTCTGTCGATCATTGTCTATCTAAATAATCAAGACTGGCCATACATGTGTGTGTGTGTGCATGTGTATGATTAAGACTGGCACTTCAAGTCTGTTATAAACATTTTAATCAATTTACTCAATAATGGGGAAATTAAGCATATCATTTGGTACATGCAGCCCAAATTTCCTAAGGCTCCTTTAGATGGGACTTGTGATAAAATGCTTGTTTTTACATAGCAGGACAAGTTAAGAAAGAATGTTAGGTTCCTCATACATTGATTTTTTTTTTTTGGTCAATTTATTTTATTTTTTAAATTTATGTTACTGATTTTTTTTTCCAATTTTCACAAAGCTGGCATTATTTTTCAGAAGACATTAGGGAATATAGGAAGCACTTCCTTAAAGCAAGACAGTGTAGCCAAAGAATAGGAAACAACAGAATTACCAAAATAATCTAATTCATTGAAAACATCCTCTGAGACTGCCTTTTGAAACTTCCTGTAGATACAGGTTATTTATTTATATATTTATAAACACATAGTTGCTTATATATTGATATAAATGGTTTGCCTAGTGTGGTTTAATAACTTATTATTTATGTCTTTATAAATAGTTACTTATATTTTTATGTAAGTGGCTTACCTAGTTAATTATCATAGCTGCAGTTTAATAACTTATTTATATATTTATAAATATATGGTTATTTATATATTCATATAAGTGGCTTACCTAGTTAACCTAGCTGCGATTTAATAACTAATATTGCTAATACATATTTGGGTTCCTCCCCCCCCCCCGTTTATTAGAAATTACATGTTATACTTCTTCCAGATGGGTAATTGTGTTAATTTGATCCCGGCAAGAATTCTGTGAGTCCGTAAAAAACTCAGCGATTTATTTCGATTTAAACAGGCGCATATAGTTCATTTCAACTAGGGGGGAACTTTGGAGAAGTTATTAAGCCCATATCTGCAAGGGAGATAAAAAAGAGAGAGAAATGAAATCGAGAAGGTGCGGCCAGAATCATGAAAGAGATGCCGATCGTGGCCCAAGCACTGCGGGGTTATTTTATTTCAGTATTCAAGGAAAATACGGCCGCAATAGAGTCAAATAGGCAGGGTTTTTTCCCCCCAAACCGGAACTTGCGACAAGGAGCGACGTTGCCTCGCCGGACGTTTATACAGGTCGGACGCTCCTGGGCTCTCCGCCGGCGACCTTCCCGCGGTTCCGGCGGCCTCGCGCGAGCGGCTTCCGGCGCGGCGCTGGGGGCGGCCATCTCGCTTGGCGGAGGGCGGGCGGCGGCATGGCGTCCCAGCCCGGGGGCGCCGCGGTGGCGCGGTCGCCTCCGGGGGCCCCGAAGAAGTCCCCCTTCTGGTCCTGCTTCAGCTGCCGCATGCTGAGCGGCGGCGGGCTGGCGGCGGCGGGGCTCTGGGTCCACCTGGGCGTCCGCAGGTCCCTGAAGCAGAGGGTGCCCGCCAGCCCCTGGGACGTCTTCCGGCTGGTTTTCGCCGTCGGTAAGCGGGGAGGTCCCCGGGACGGCGGTTCGGACGTGCAGCCTTGACACGGGAAATGCATTTGGCTTGCAGGACGGAGCGCCTTCCCCGCTTGCAGCGCTCGGCCATTGGCCGCTCGGGGTGCAGTGACGCGCCTCGGCCACCGGGGGGCAGCATTTCCCTTCCCCGGGGAATTATATTAGTATCTTCTATATTATTATTATTATTATTATTATTATTATTATTATTATTGGATTCGTAGGGCCGCCCATCCCCTCTAAGCCACTCTGGGCGGCCATAATAGTCATCTGCTTTTGCCCTTTGCAGAGCAACGCCCGTTGATAAGTCATCCAGCTTGATTGTGCCAGCTTTGCCAACCTTCTTTTTGTATCTTTTCAGGTCTTTACAGTTGGGCGATCGTAATTATCGTGGATCCCGTTGGAAAGAAGTAGGACTGGGACAGAAGCAGCAGAGGGTTTCCAAGCCAGAGGGGAAACCTTTCGCTTTGGGCGTGGCGCGTCCTGCGACCCACCGAGAGAGGACAGAACCGTTGCAGCGTTTTACCTTCCTTGGAACGCGGATGCTGCTGGAGTCTTTTTTCCACTTTCCTGCATGAAAATGGTCAGCAATGATGGCTGTGCTGGACAATCATCCCTAAGAAGGATGGGGGCCTGATTGCATTCAATAAATGGAATATCCTATCTAGCCAATTTTGTTGTAAATCATGCTTGTTGGGTGAATAGAAAAAAAATCTCTAATTTTGCTGCAGTGGGGGGTCTTCTCTCTCCCTGTACAGAACATGAACCTGCTCGTCACCAGAGAACATGGCCCCTAGCTTTAAACCTGAGATCCCCACTGGATAATTTGAGACCACAGCTCCCAGTTGTTGTGGGAATCATAGTCCAAGTACCGGGCAAGTTTTCAGCTACAATCCAGCCTCCTTATTCAGAGGCAGTTGACCTCACAGTGCCAGCTGTTGAGGACCCACAACTCTGGGTGGGTGTGAGAGTGAGTTTGGGAGGGGTAGCCTGCTAGCAGGTAGGACCCAGCCATCAAGCTCCTCCTCTCATTCCTCCAGCAATAAAGAAAATCACATAGGGCAAGCCAGAGTGAAGAGGTTTTATTCAGGCCGGCATCGGGGGGGTGTCCAGGTGCAAACGCTGGTTCCTCTCCAACTCTTCCACCCACATATTGTCTGTTTCTGTACCCCTGGGTTAAGGGCTGCTGCTGCTTCAGAGTCTCGGGGGGGCTGGTGCTCTACGGTGGCCCCCAGTGACTAAAGGCTAGATCAGCCTCCAACAACCGGCGCGAGGGAGGGAAAGCCAGACGACGGAAGTCAGCAGGAGGAGAGCCGTTCAGCTATTCCCCTTCTTGGCCACGATCAACACAGCTGAAGGCACCAACCCTGAAGAGAGAGGGGGGAAAAAAGATTAATGGGGGAAAGAATGGAGAATCCAGGGGGAGCATTTGATAACTAAGGGGCTTTGGAGAGCGAATCTGACCTATTTCCATTTTCACAGCTTGCTGGGGGAGAGAGACACTCCAGAGGAGTGAGGCTAGAATGAGTTTTGCTTTTATTTATTAGATTTATATCCCACTTTAAAAAAACTCAAAGTGGTACACATAATGGTCCCAACTCCTATTTTCCCTACAACAACAACCCTGTGAGGTGGGTTGGGCTGAGAGAGTGACTGGCCTAAAGTCGCCCAGCCAGCTTCTGTGCCTAAGGGAGAACTAGAACTCAGAGTCCTCTGGTTTCTAATCCAGTTCCTGAACCCCTACCCCAAATTGGCTCTCAGTTTCCTTTGCCATTATTAATTTTGCAATCCTAGAAGGGAAGTTTGGATATTTAGTGATCTATCCTCATTCTCTCTTGCCTAGGGTTTGTATATTTGTTTTTTTAGCGTATCTATTTATCATAGTTATCCTATTTATCTTTTAACAGTGATTTTTATATCTTTATATTGAATGTTTATGTATATGCTGTTTTTATTGGACTGTTGCAAGCCGCCCAGAGTCACTGTCCTGTGAGATGGGCGGCTATACAAATTGGATTAATTAATAAATAAATAAAATACCGGAGCTCCTCTGCGGGAAAGGATTAAGTTGCCCACGCTTGCTTGCCCAAGCAAGGCTGGCTGGGGAATTCTGGGAGTTGAAAGTCCACATGTCTTCAAGTTGCCAAGGATGAGAAACACTGAGCTAAAGTCAAGCTCCGTGCCATACTGTGGTTTCTCTGCGCAGAGGCCGAATTGAAGCGCAAGCCTGATTTCTTTATTCCAGAAAACCACAGTTTGAGCTTGCCATGCTCTTTAAGGGTGCAAGAGGTCTGTGCTCTTAGGCGTAAGAACTGGACACATTCCATGCTCTGCCTCTTTCCAACCGGCTGCTTCTCCCGGACTATCAGCGCAAACCTCTCTGTGGCTGGCTCAGCTCCCTCCCCTTGGCTCCCAAACTCACCCAACTCTTGCAGAGGCTTCTCCATGTCCTCCTCGGTGAAGACGCGCCGGGGAAAACTCGTCAGGAGGTTAAAAGGATCTTCGCCGCCGTCTTTGCGGTTCAGTTCCACGTAAAGCCGCACGGCTGCCAGTTGCTCCTTGGCTTTGAAGGTGTGAGTCAAGGAAGTCCCATCCAGGAGCCTCACCTGTCAAAGCAAAGCCAGCTGAGAAACAGCCCCCTTGGGCTGCCGGAGGGATTCCAAGCCCCTTCCTGCATGTGCAACCAATTGTTGTTTAGCCTCGGGATACGTCCTTTCAGGGGGTGACAGATCAGCTCTTAAAACGAGGTTGGAATTGGCCTGCTTATTTATTGCTGACCGGAAATCCCTTACAGATTTTTTGCATGAAACAGAAAACAAAATGAACTTACAATTTACAGTTTGGATAATTAGGACAGATTATAGAAAGAAGAGAGGAATGTTGTAACCATAGAGCAGTGTTTCTCAACCTTGGCTGCTTGAAGATGGGTGGACTTCAACTCCCAGAATTCCCCAGCCAGCATAGCTGGCTGGAGAATGCTGGGAATTGAAGTCCATCCATCTTCAAGAGGCCAAGGTTGAGAAACACTGCCATAGAATAAGAGATAAACTTGCAATTGTACCTATAACTGCTGTAAAGTAAACCAGAAGCGACTTCTTTGTATCTTTTTTTTCTTTTCTATTTTTCTTTTATTTAGTTATCTTCCTTTCTTGCACTTTTACCTCTCTTGGATTTCTTCCTTCTTCTTTTCTTTTCCTTGCTTTATATTAGTTTGTATTAGTTTTTAATCTTCCTTTTTATAAAATCTTTAATAAAAATTATATATATTAAAAAAAATGAATTGGCCTGCTTGGTAAACCAGAACAGCCCTACCATTTGTCCAGTTGTAACATTAAATTAAGGAACAAGTGCTAACTGAACATGGTCTTCTAAGTCACGTTGCTGCAGCTCGCAGGCAGCTGGGGTTCAGTGACACAGAAATTCAGAATTAATTAATTAGCAGACCATTAATTCTAAAGAAACGCAGCTATCTCTCAGGGAGAGTCGATAATCAGCTATAAGATCTACAGGTTATCAACGTAAGCAGTGAAATTAAAAGTAGCTGGAACTCTTTAGAAGTCAGAAGTTTAGAAACCAGAAGTATTTAGAAATTAGAAGCAAGAGCTGCAGAGTTAATTGCGAGGTTCTGACCAGCGCTTTTTAAAATGATGCTAGTAGTCAGCTGACTGAAAGAAAAAGCACGTGGAAGTCACTTTAGCTGCAAGGTCAGGCTAAAGTGTAGACCTGTAGTTTCGAAAATACAGATTGAAACTGGACATTGCAACGTTGGAGACCGAGAGACATATGAACACTCACGCCAGCCGGAAAGCTGACGTCGTACTTCAGAACAGAGGCATTCTGATTTAGCTGGGTGCTTGAAGATTTTAGCCAGGTAGCTAGAATAATCATTAGCTGGATTCCACATTGGTGATTTAGTTGGTCCAGGGAAATCACAAAAGCCATAGAGTGTGTGAATTCCCATTTGCAAAGTTCTTCCTTTAGTTTGATTCCAGACTTTACTCCAAGCCAAACAGGAACTAGTCTAGCCCAGAAGGAGCTAAGCGTAGGATCCTTTGCATGCTCTCAAATTTACTAACGCCTTACCTGTATCCTGCACTGATCATATTCACGCTTGACAGGGGGCTCCTGGCTGGGGGATGAGATTAGCGTGGGAACCATCTGTTCGGACAGGACAGATGCTTGAGTAGCGCTACCGCAGCCAAACTAGGTGGAAACATAAGGAATTTTAGCAAAAGTCATCCACTAAGCTATGCAATGCTGTGTGTGATTGATTATAATGTAGCCTATTTTCTAGAGCAGTGTTTTTTCAACCTGAGCCACTTTAAGATGGGTGGACTGGCTGGGGAATTCTGGGAATTGAAGTCCACCCAACTTAAAGTGGCTCAGGTTGAGAAACACCGCTCTAGACGCAAAAATTAGGATTGAGAGGGCCAAGATCAGACACTTCTACTGCAAGGTTTGGACTGAACTCTGATTACAGCAGATCCCCGTTCTTCCCCCCCAAAGCTCCCCCCCAGCCCTTCTCCACCCTCTCATTGTCTCACCTTCTTAGCTCTCTCGGCCTTGTCCCGTTCAATCTTCTCTCGCACCCGCTGCCTGGAAAAAAGAACGGCGTTAACGGTGGAACGCCAGCTTAGAAACAGCAGGCCTGGCTCAGTCCCCAGCAAGATCCGCTGAAGCTCCTGTTGACCCCCCCACCCTCCTCACTTCACTGCTAGGGAAGAAACGTTGCAACCCTCAAAGCTGGAGATCTTGAAAGACTTGGAAAAACTCAGGGGTGCCCGTGGGATGAACGCTGCGGCAGACGAAGCAGATGGGACTGTTTTGTCCTCATTCCCTGTGTCAACAATTTGCACCAACAGTACCCATGTATCTACGTCCACCTGGAACTCCTTCCTCCAGAACGGGTTAAGCCTCCAGAATTGTCCAGCCGGCATACTTTAAGATGGGAGGACGTCAACTCCCAGAATTCTCCAGCCAACGTGCTTTAAGATGTGTGGAGTTCAACTCCCAGAATTCTCCAGCTGGCTGAGGAATTCTGGGAGTTGAAGTCCTCCCATCTTAAAGTCGCCAAGGTTGAGAAACCCTGGTTTAGGGGGAGATCACATGGTTGCCTGCTGCTTCTTTCCAGCCAGAAACGCAGCTTTCCCCTCCCACCCCAGCACCTGGATTCCTCTTGGTTACACGCTCACACTCTCTCAAACACACACACACACACACACACGGTCTCTCACTTGGCCAGCTTCTCCTCCAGCTTCTCCCTCCGCCTCTCTTCCGCCAGCTTCTTCATCTCATCCTCCTGCAGCTTCTGGCGGATGAGCGAGAGCTCCTGGCCCTGTTTCCGGCGCTGCTTTTCGCGCTCGATGCTCTCCCGCTTCTCCCGCTCTTCGCGTTCCTTCTGTTTCTGAGAAATCAGCTCCATCATCCTGACGGGGAAAGGAATCGGTGGGGCAGCCTGGGGGGCAAGGCTGCTCCCCTAGCCCGGAGCATGGTCGTTGTGGGCCTTCCATCCCTAAACTAACCTAGTTAGTTGTTCCCCAAACTATCCCCAAACTAACCTAGTTATTCCCAAGCTACCCCAAACTAACCTAGCCATTCCCCAAGGTACCCCCAAACTAACCTAGTTATTCCCCAAGCTATCCCCAAACTAACCTAGTTAGTTCCAAACTATCCCCAGTAACCTAAGTTGTTCCCCAAACTATCCCCAAACTACCTAACAGTGCGGTGGAGAGAATGTCAGCCACTCTCTGGTCACTTCACTCGCAGAAATTCATAAAGAAAAGGGGTGCCATCTGCCTAATGTACGCTAATAGGGCAATCTAGGTTTTCCTGCTGGAGAGCTTAACCGGGATTAAGGATTCCTCTTGTTTTTAAGGAAAGGGAAGGTCCCCCACTGTAACAGGGCTTACCTTTTCGTCTGTTCCTGCTTTTCTTCTTCAGTCAGAGGACGCTGGTTCTTCTCTTCAGCCAGCTCATCTACGGGAAGAAAAAGTTCGGTTGCGGCTTCCAGGGATCGGGCAAAGGAAAGATATAATCCAAGCTGGGGACCTGGAGAGTGTGCCGATCCATGCTCAAATGATGCGCAACCCTCTATGCCTCCATTTCAGGCGTTGGGCTGAAGGAATGAAGGCCAATCACTGGAGCTTAATCTAAAGACAGAAGGACCGTTCAATACCTATTAACAGCCCCTCTATCCAGGTAGCGACATTTCCCCCTAAAGGCACAATTACCGATCGCCACCTCGGCCCGCTGCAGATCATGAGAACCTGGCTTAAGAAGGACGACCCAGGCCCCCATCTTGGCTACCACGCTCCGAGGCTCCCCAGCACACCGCCAGGTTTGTTCTGACCTGATCCACTTTGTACCGAATCTGGCGTCCTTCCTTCAGGGGACTCCTCGGCGCCCAGAACATGGCCCTCAGGGGGGACATAGGGGTCATCTAGGCCGGGATCGTTTTCATGTTCCACTAACCTGGGTTGAAGAGAGGCGCACCATTCAGAAGGAGAGAGGGGAGAAGGGAGGAAGTTGCAAATCAAGGGGGAAGCCAGCATACTCACCAATCCATCGCTTGTTCAATACCCTGGTTTCCTGTCAGAGCCAGGGCCTTCTCTCTGGGGAAAACAAGGGATGAAATTCAGCACACCACATCAAAACAGAGAAGGCTGCAAGCAAAGCGACAAGGAACATTCACACGATGCTGGTCCAGCTGCCTTCGCACAAATCCAGCCGTACCCCTTGGCGAAGCCCTCCCAAGTTACAGACGTGTGTTGTTCACAAGCCTTTTGCTTAAATCACATGGAATAGAAGAGCTCGCTCTGTTTTTGAGACCTCCCACACACATCCCACACTTTCCCAGGGCAGAGACGTACGCTCGGTTCTGCGGGAAACCCATCTCAATTAAGCTTTCCAGCGCTGTGTTCTCCATGAGGTCGCACTACAACCGTCACTGCCAGGAAATTCTGCAAAATAAGAGAGACGTCCAGTCCTTTGGCCTCCTGTGGATTTTATCCCTTGTATCGTATTTCAGCGCTTCGTTGTAATTCGGGTTGGAAAATGTATGTTTTCCTTATCACGGTCTCCCCTGTTCTGTTCTTAAATTCTGCACTGTTTCATTACAAATTCTCTGTGCTTGGAACTATAAACCCCTCGCCTGGAGGTGATTATATCAGGAGAAAGACAAAAGATTAGATTTAAAACTTAGGAGAAAGTTTCCAGTTCCAACTGCTGGTCCCCCTTTTCAACAGCCACCCAGCAAAGCAGCGAAAAATCACTCAGCGAAATGCTCTTTCAGCTTTGCCCTGTGGATCGGGGGGCCCACCTGCTCCCCCCAAATCCAAAAGGGTTGGGTGGATCTCTCTGTACCCCGATCCTTCATTTGGGGAAGGAAATCACCAAGGCTGGATCCAGGAAGACGCAGCAGGGACTGCACAGGCTGCAGTGGAGGAAGTCTAAATTTAAATCACAGTTTGCTCATGGAATCAAATCAAAGCCTATATTCGTTCTCTCTCTGACATGGAAAATCAAAACATGGTTAGCAGATATTCTGGGGAGCTAGGAGGAAGCTTGAATGTTGGGGGCGGAATAGCTTCTGCAAAGTCATTTGCTGAGTTACTGGAGCAAAGGAGACGCTGGATTAATAGTATAAAGTCTATTCGTGTCTGGGGTTCAGGGCTCAGTGGTGCTCCCTAAATATGCATTATTATTAAATTAAATTATAGTTAAATAATAATTATCATTATTATTATTAAATATGCATTATCGCCATCCAGTACAGAGCAGGGGAAATAAACATTTCATCCTCTTAATCTGCCCATCTATGGGCCCAAACGCACACGCACTTGCATAGGAGAGGAAGGGGGGCGGAATTACTACCGGGGGGGGGGTCATTTCCTATAGAGAATGGAGCCCCAAGCAATGGCTGGGCTGGCAGGGGATGATGGACGTTGTGACCCAACCCATCTGGAGGGGGCCGAGACGCCTTGGAGGGGCGACTGGGACTGCGGCCGCCCCCGTGGAAAAGCAGCACCAGGCGGGGGGGGGAGGAGAAGAAGGGATGTGCGGGATGTGATGGGCTTTGTAGTCTATCCTGGCTTTTGGACGCCGACTGGAGCCACGCCAGGCTGGCGGAGGAAAGCCGCCGCCCAACCCACGTGGAAGAACGCCGGGTTAGCCGGGCTGGGCGGGGGGCTGCGGGTAGGGTCACCCCCCGGCCGCGGTGGGGGATGATGGGCGTTGTAGTCTGGGTGGGGGCGTGCCTCGCAGGGCCCCCCGCTTCCCCCGGCCGGGCGCGCCCTCCCTGCGGGAAGCCCTCACCGGCGGCTCCGGCTCGGCGGCTCCAGCGCAGGAGCGGGAAGCGGCGGCAGGGAGGCCCCGGAAGCGCGAGGCCGTCTCGCGGCCGCTGTTTGGGTCACGTGGGCGGGCGGGCTGCCGGAAGGGCGGACGGCGGCCGCGGAGGGGCGGAATTCTCCGGCCGAGCTTCGCCTTAAAGGGGCAGCGGCGGTGGCTGGGGAATTCTGGGAGTTGAAGTCCGCCTAGCCCACAGATGCCAAGGTTGAGAAACACTGCCCTAGGCTGGGTTTGCACGCCCCACCAAACTATGGTTGGCTGAATGTCAGTTTATTGAATACACCTAGATTGTATCTGCATGACCCACCAAACTATGGTTGGCTGAATGTCAGTTTATGGAATACACCTAGACTATATTCACATGACCCACCAAACCATGGTTGGCTGAACGGTGGTTTATTAAATACACCTAGACTGTATTTGCATCACAGACTAAACCCTGATTGGCTTCATCGCAGTCGACTCACTCCAACCAAGGCTGTTGGCCTGTGGGTGGCAACCGCCCCGGCATGCCCGAGGCCTGAGCCGAGCGTTAAAGAGTCCCCGTCTCCTGGGCTGGGGCTGGCTCGGGTAGAGCAAGCCTGACTCACCCGGAGAGACAATTCGGGTCTTTGCTTGCGAAACGGTGAATTCCAGGCCTGCAAAGACGCCCCGTCGAGCTGCTCCGGGCTTTCTCTGCTCCTTGGCAGCCTGGCCCTTTGCCCACGGCCTCCCTGGCCTGGCACGACCCCGGGCCGCCTTTGAGCAAGGACGGGCATTGTCCCCCGATGGGCGGCTCTGCTCACTCCCTCCCTTGCCCCCGTGGCAGGGCAGGGGCGACTCCGTGCATACTTATGAGCCCGGCTGCTCTCTGCAGCTGGTGGAAGCTGGGCACGGCTCCAAGGCAGAGAGGGGGAAAGAAAGAGAATGGCCTGTTGACAAGACCCCGGGAAGCCCAGGGGCTGCGTGCGAGGCCTCACGGTCCGTGCCAAACGCTCTCCCAGTGCCAGCCAAATCCTCCTGGGGATTAAAAGCAGGGGAGACACGCAGCACCGAGGAGGCCCGCAGGCCGTGGATGAGAAGGGGGCAGGAAAGAGCGGCCCCGGACCCAGGAGGACTGCAATGGGTGGCCACCGAGGCTGAGACTCCGGTGCCGCTTAAGACAGCAACTCGCTGGCCGACGAGGCTGCAGATGGCAGCCCCTCCGAGAAAGAAATCCGGGATCACGCTCAGCGTCCTGCCTTTGTGGCTGATGGGCGCCCCAGACTGGCCCGCCGGTCAGCTCTACCTCTCGGTCAGCCTCTTCCTGGCAGAGATGGTGGCCGGCCGAGTGACGGCCTCTCTGCTCCTGCAGGTTTGCGCCTTCCACACCCTGGAAGGCACGCTGGCCCTGGCGGTGAGCTTGCTGGATGCCCGGCTCCCCGCTGGCAGCCACCCCACCTGGAAGAACACCTTTGGATGGGCGCGAGCCCCGATCGTGGGCACCCTGGTGAGCGCCGTGTTCCTGAGCGCGCTGTGCGTGGCTCTGCTGGCCGAGGCCCTTCGCAGGATCGCAGAACCGAGGCTCCCGGAGCACCCGCTGGCGCTGATGGGAATCGGGGCCCTGGCTATCCCCATCCACCTGGCTAGAGAAGGTTTGCCCCGGAAACACCCCCCAAAGCTGGACATAGGGCCCTGCTGTAACAAAAGAAGCCTCCCGCAAGGGAGAAAGCAGGAAAAGGAAGGTAAGTTCCCACGGGGGTGCACAGGGGCGCAGGAGAGATGGAAAAGCCGAGCCGTATCTTAATTCGAGAAATCCTGAAATGGGATCCCCGTAAGAAAAATCCTGGGAAGGCCCCAAAAGTTTAATTTTCCTTTCTTGGGGGTGGAAGAGGCAAGCCTTTTTTCTCATCCGAAAAGTTGCTGGCCTCTTCAGCCACATGGGAGCATTCGTGGCCGCCAAAAATCGGGAGGAGTCCAGGAGCATCTTTCCAGACTCACACATTTTACCCGAGGGCATTTGCTTTCGAGGCGGAAGCTGAATCTTCAAAAGCTTCGGCCTTTTCAGAAGCTGCCAGACTCCCCCTGATTTTTAAAGAAGTGCTATGAAATCCGTCATCCTTTCAGACCAGGATAACCAGCATCTGAAATGAAGATGATCTGCCCGTTTACACTTTGATAATGAAAATGAAAGCTCCGAGTTCCTCTCTAAATAAAAAATACTCTCCACGAGCCAGAGAGGTCGTCATGGCCTCCCGTATCTTGCTTGTGGGAACAAGTAGAAGCCACTTTGAGACACAGGATGTTAGACTGGGGATTTAAATCCAGGTTTTTATCAACATTGCACTGTATGAAATGATCCCAGCCTGGCCTTGGACTTTCTCTTCCTCCACAGATCTTCTGGGCAACGGATCCTCGAGCCACAAACCACCGTGGCTGGAAGAACGTAGGGAAGGACCGTGGCAGACTCTTTATCTTAGATGGATGGTGGCTTGTTTTGGACCTGTGGCAGTTTTCCTGTATTCTCTCACTGTCCACCTGTTGTGGACTCCGTGCCTGGGGCAGGCAGTGTGTCTTGATCACTGCTTCAGGAACCCGTGCCGGCCCTGGGAAACGCCCGATGTTCTGCCACAACTGTCAGTCGCTTGTTGGCCACTGTACGTGGACCCCGGGCTCGCTGTGGTGGCCGCGGTGGCCCTCCTGTGCTTGGTCTGGCCCACGCTGAGGGCTTCCGCCCTCGTGCTCCTGCAAGCCGCGCCAGAGGGGCTGGATCTGTGGCTTCTGGAGCAACGCCTGCGTGCCACGGAGGGGGTGGCCACCGTGCGGGAGCTCCACGTCTGGCAGCTGGACGGCCACCGCAGTTCGGTGGCCACGGCCCACGTGGACTGCCTGGACGTGGCCGTTTACGAGCCGGTCGTCCGGAGAGTCAAGCGACTGTTCTGCGAACACGGCATCCACGTGGTCACGGTGGAGCCACACCCGGGGAGGCGCCCAAACGAGGGACACCGGCAAGGACCCCGTGAGAGGCAGCTGGGGCCAGCTCCCACCGAGTTGCTGGAGTTCGAGACCAGTGTGTGAATTCGGCGGGCGGAAGCCTTTGGAAGAGAATCGGGGAGGGGAAACGTCTCCCCTCTCCTCCCACCGAATACGAATTCTTCTCTTCCCCTTGTACCCCTGTCAGTGATAGAGGTGGGATGCCGGACCCCTTGGTGAGGACCACCGGCTGTAAATCTCAGCGCTCCAGTACTGTCCTGGAGGTCTATCTCCTCCACGCCCTGCGCGCCATCAAGCCTTGTTTTAACTGTGTTTCGTTCAGTAAGCCAGAATGACCGGGTTCACCATGACATTCCAGGATAATCCACAATGATCTTTGGCCGCAGCCATGGAGGTCCGAGCAAAGGGGGAGCCTTTCTTCTTCGCTCTTTTTGGGGAGGGGGTCGCGGGATGCTAAAACGAGAGTGACCGTAGGTCCCCTTCCCTGCCTGCTCCCTAAAAGTAATAACATTAAAAGCCATCGAAGAAATTAAATCGAAAGGGTTTTCCGTGGTTGTTTTTTTTAATCATGGGTCGTCAGCAGTGAGGATGGGAATTTAGGGGACAGAGAGATATCAGGAATCACCCAGGCATCTTCCTCCTTTCGGATGACCCCATCATGATCTGCCCTCCAACGAGATCTTCATGTCCTGGAGGAATAATTCATTCATTTATTTTATTTATTTATTAAATTTCTCCCCTGCTCATCTCCCCCCAATGGGGGAACTCTGGGCAACTCACCCAGAACATTAAAACCATCAATATATATAAATATGTAAAACAATTTAAAAATTAATACATACATTAGCTCCCATTACTGGCCATCGTTTGTTACATTACAAAGTTGTGGAATATCATCAATGATCTTGGAAGATACTTGCAATTTATTTAGGATTAATTGTTATATTGCATTTTTAATTCAGATTTATCTGTCCTGCAAACCGCCCAGAGTCGTTTTCTAACGAGATGGGCGGTGACAAATTTGATATATAAATAAATAAAATAAATAAAGCATTCCAAAGTGCAGCCTTATGGGTGCAGCTATGCACGCACACACAAACACACACAGCCAAAACCTGAGAGCTAATTGTAGCTTTTAACATAACTAGGCTCCTTCCAGATGTGTGGACTTCAACTCCCAGAATCCTCAGCAAGAGGCCAACATATTGGCTGAAGGATCCTGGGAACTGAAGTCCACACCTCTGGAAAGCTCCCTGGTTGTAGCCAGCTGGGGATAGCCTTAAAACCATGGGAAATAATTTGATCTGCTGTCCATCCAAACCCTTCTTATTTAATCTGAAAAGCGGCACACTCCAGTTTGAGAAGAACGGCTGTGTAAATAAGAAAGCCAGGACATTGCTGGGCATCTCCTGACTCAAGGAAGGGTTTGCACATCTGTGCAACAGCTTTCCTACGTTCACGGATTGCTTAAGGTTGTGGGTTTTTCGAAAGAGATGAGAAGAGAAGAGGATGAACCAAGGCAAAAGACAATCAGCTTCTCTTGAGGCGGGGGTGACTTCCTACATCTCACTTGACTCGATTACTCGAGCCACCTAAAGTCTGGGATCGCACCACACCCTGGCCACAAGGAAAGAACTAACAAAGCCTGATGATGATGATGATGATGATGATGATGATGATGATGATAATAATAAATATAATATTGATTAATATTGATTAATAATGCCACCTCTGAGTCCCGTGAACTCGCTCCTCTGCGTCAGGAAGAAAACCCCAGCTCTTCCCCCCACTTTTCCTTGCCCTCGTGTGGAGTCCAGAGATCCTGCCCGCCCTTCGCCTGAAATCGCAACCCAGGACTCTCGGCCTCCTAGATTTGGGACTCCTAGCCCCATCACCCTCATCCCAGTGAGGGATGAGGAGAGCGACGAACCAGGAGGATCTCCTGCTCCAGAGATGCAGGAAGAAAGAAAGAAAGAAAGAAAGAAAGAAAGAAAGAAAGAAAGAAAGAAAGAAAGAAAGAAAGAAAGAAAGAAAGAAAGAGAAAGAAAGACAGGGAGGGAGGGAGGGAAGGAAGGAAGGAAGGAAGGAAGGAAGGAAGGAAGGAAGGAAGGAAGGAAGGAAGGAAGGAAGGAAGGAAGGAAAAAAGTGAGAAAAGAAGGGAGGAAGGAAGGAAAGAAAATCTCGTAAATTTCATCTGAGACTCCAATGATTTGCAATAGAGGGGAATGATTTTTTTCTCAATTTGGGGGTGAACGGAGGGCGAGACCCCCCCTTTTTTCCCCCCAACCCCTGGGCCGCCTCCTTCTTAATACCTGGGGGTTGTGGTGGCGAAATCATTGCTTTTCTCAGTCGAGGTGGTCGTTTCTGGCTTCTTCTCCGCCCCTGGGGCCAGCGGTCCTTCCACGGTGGGCTTCCGTTCGGGCTTCTGGCTCGGCTGGCCCTGCTCTTCTCTCGAGGGCGACTCCTTGCCTGTCACGCTGTTCTTGCTGTTCTTCGAGGACTTGCTTCGCAGGTGCCTCTTAATGCCATCACAGATGGCTTTTACCTTCTCATTGCTGTCCACGTAGCCAGCACCATTCTGGGTGGGGAGCAGAAAGAAGATTCATTTCTTCGCAAATTGCCGGCTCGCCGTCACCTCCCGGCCCCAAACGTGGGCGCTCCTGAGATTCCCCAGCTCCAGATTTGGAGCGTGAATCTCTGCACTAACAAATCTTCCACGTTGGGAGGGTTGAGCAACCACAGCCAAACTTCCCAAAAATAAACCATGATACCCCTTGAAAACCATTACTGTGGATTTCAGAAAGATTCCAGTCCCCTCCTTGGCTGAGCCTCATTTGCTGAATAGCTCATTTGCGAGGAAACCGGGTGAAGTCTCGGCTCTTTGGCTAAACTCTGTGATCAGTGGCCCACCCAACGCATTTTATTTTCTATTTATTATTAGGATATTGATATCCTGCTGATGTCCCAAGGAGCCCTGGTGCTTTGCAGGATCTTCGTGTCAAATCAGGAAAAACAACCCTGTCAAGTAGTTTAAAAATGATCAAGCAAAAAAATGAATTTGCTCTACAGGTGGAACAGAGCTTGATTTTAGCAGAATGGGGGCAAATGTACAAATGTGGTTTTTGTGATATGACTTTGATCCAGATATATTTGCATCCTACCCTGCTGGGGAGGAGAGGGGCTCTTAACTTTAAGAGGTACAGAGCACTGGTGATCTACTACAAATGTCTCAGTGATAACTAAAATGCTGCAGGACAAACTTGTTTCTAGAACAACTTTCCCCTGCCCTGCACCGTCTTGATGTGCTGGACTACAAATCTCATCCTCCCCAGCGAGGCCGATAGGAAATGTAGGCCAACAGACCAGGAAGGGGTCAGGAAAGGTCAGAAGCTCAGCTGGACCATCTAAGTTCTGGTCTCTTCGCCCCTTTTTATAATCCAGTCTTTTCCTGCTCCGCCAAAGAGGTCAGCCTTTTCAAAAGCCTGAGATGCATTGCTGGTCTTTTCTGCACGGGGTCTGAACAAATAATCTGTTTGAACTATCAGGTTTTCAGCCACGTTAGTTCATCGGTTCCTTCACAAGCTTCATTTTTCCTTTCTGGGCAGCAATAAAGCTTTCTCAGCCTGACTTGAAGATGCTGAGGATTCATGAACGGGGCTTTGGCCCAGAATCTCATGGCCCCCCCATCTGGAAAACCAAGTGGGGGCTGCATTAAATGCCACAGCGGGTAGGTTTTCCTATTTGCCAAGCCAAAAAAAATTGCACTGTCATTTAAAGAGCGCGCGGGTGTGCATAAATCCATTCAATCTGGAGTCTCAAGTTACCAAAAATGCACCACTGGAAAAGCAAGCCGGAAATGCATGCGCGCTGAGTTACACGCACCACACACCCCGGTCTGCAAACCAGTGTTTTAAGCTGCCCCCTGATGATCAGGGTTAGCTGGCTGTCAGGCAGGAGAAAGCCGGTTTGGCCTAGGGAGTCTCCCATTTCAAAGGTGAGTCACGGCGGGAGAATTTCCACATGAAGGCGCATCGTGTTCGGCCCGAGCACCCTTCTCACCTTCTTGGAATGCAAAACTATTCCAGATTCTGGGAGCACCACTTCAAAGGCACCACTCTCAGCAATTTCCCCAGACTGGAGAGAAAAAAAAATGGCAAGGAAGAAGAAAGGAACGCATCAAGTATCAGCTCAGAACAGCTGCTCTCTCGCCCCCTCGCCTCCCTCACAAGGCCGTTGTGCAAATACAACGGAGAGATGTTTGGGCCAGTCTCCCTCATTGGACAAAACAGGGGGAGAGATCCCAGACGGATCTCTCCACCCAGCCACGCCAACCCTCTCTTCTCACACGGCCACCCACCGGTTCTGCCTTCCATGAAGGAAAACAAGTTTATTTGTCAAGAATGCCTCCAGGGTAGCTCTTTGACCTGGCCCAACTTGGGATGAAAAATAAATATAGAATATTAGCGAATGATCTTCCTCCTCTCTCCTCTGCCCTGAATTTTGTCTTGGAGTGGAGTAATGTGTCAGAAATAGTGAGTTTTTCTCACCGGATTATTTTCGCTCTCTCCCTGCCAGGAAAAAGCCCACAGATGTGCTAGCTTGTTTTCTTCCCACTTCTGCCCACAACTTTCCTTTTACGAAAAATAAAGGGAAGAGGAGGAGAAGGAGAAGGAGAAGGAGAAGGAGAAGGAGAAGGAGAAGGAGAAGGAGAAGGAGAAGGAGAAGGAGAAGGAGAAGGAGAAGGAGAAGGAGAAGGAGAAGGAGAAGGAGAAGGAGAAGGAGAAGGAGATGGAAATGGAAATGGAGGAGGAGGAGGAGGAGGAGGAGGAGGAGGAGGAGGAGGAGGAGGAGAAAGGAGAAAGGAGAAAGGAGGATGGAGAAAGGAGAAAGGAGAAAGGAGAAAGGAGAAAGGAGAAAGGAGAAAGGAGAAAGGAGGATGGAGAAGAAGAGGGAGAAGGAGAAGGAGGAGATGGAAATGGAAATGGAAATGGAGGAGGAGGAGGAGGAGGAGGAGGAGGAGAAAGGAGAAAGGAGAAAGGAGAAAGGAGGATGGAGAAGGAGAAGGAGAAGGAGAAGGAGGAGAGGAGAAGGAGAAGGAGGAGATGGAAATGGAGGAGGAGGAGGAGAGGAGAAGAAGGAGAAGGAGAAGGAGGAGAAGGAGAAGGAGGAGATGGAAATGGAAATGGAGGAGAAGGAGGGGAGGAGGAGGAGAAAGAGAAAGAGAAGGATGGAGATGGAAATGGAGGAGGAGGAGGAGGAGGAGGAGGAGAAAGAGAAGGATGGAGGAGGAGGAGGAGGAGGAGAAGGAGGAGGAGGAGGAGGAGGAGATGGAAATGGAGGAGGAGGAGGAGGAAGAGGAGAAGGAGAAGGAGAAGGAGGAGATGGAAATGAAGGAGAAGGAGAAGGAGGAGAGAAGAAGGGGGAAGGGGAGGAGGAGGAGGAAGAGCAGGAGAAGAAGATGGAGGAGAAGGAGAAAGAGATAAAAGGAGGAGGAGCAGGAGAAGAAGAAGGAGGAGGAGAAGGAAAAAGAGAAGAGAGAGATGAAGGAGGAGAAGGAGGTAGAGATGGAGGAGAAGATAAAGACGACATTCCTTCTAGCTCGTGTGACTCATGTGGGATGGCTTAAACATAGGCTTTAGAGTGGTTGGCTAAGGGGAGACCAATTCTGGTCAAACAGTGAAAGCAAGAAGAAAGAAACGTTGCTGCTGTTTTTAGTTCTAACAGACTTCCCAAATCAGGATTTCAGACAGGAAAAAATTGTTTGGGGATCATTCTGGCCACGTACGGATTCATACCGAGCCCTTCCCCGCCCTTCTGGGTTTGGAGGGTCGCTCTACCCCAACTCACTTACAATGTCCAGTTTGTTCGGGAAGGATTTCTCCAACAGCTGCTTAATCTGCATGAACTGAGGAAATCGATATTTGCAACACAGAATTATTATTGTTATTGTTATTGTTATTATTATTATCCAAAACATGCATGAATATCAAAAGGAAAAGCAGAGTAAGTTTCAACCCCACCACGATTCTATAGAAGGAACAGAAGGATGTCTTCTTACGCCTCGGGTTAGCAGGAAGAAGCATCCGGGGTAATATTAGGAGGGATCACAGGGCATGAAGTCTTGAAGGAATTAGGCACACAAAGGGAAGAAAAGCATTTGGGGATATTTCAGTGGGGAGACGAGGGCAGAGGAGTGGCCGAGAGGCAGGAGGGGAGCTGCAGAATGTGACTTACCCGAGCTTTGTATCCTCATGAACCTCTGCAACAAAGAGAAGAGAAGGGGGGGGTGGAAGATCAATTTGCAGGATTGCCAAGGAAGGAAGGAAGGAAGGAAGGAAGGAAGGAAGGAAGGAAGGAAGGAAGGAAGGAGGAAGGAAGGAAGGAAGGAAGGAAGGAAGGAAGGAAGGAAGGAAGGAAGGAAGGAAGGAAGGAAGGAAGGAAGGAAGGAAGGAAGGAAGGAAGGAAGGAAGGAAGGAAGGAAGGAAGGAAGGAAGGAAGGAAGGAAAAGATAGATAGATAGATGGGAGGGAGGGGGAAGGAAGGACGGAAGGACGGAAGGAAAAGATAGACAGGAGGGGGGCAGGCGGGCAGGCAGGAAGGAAGGAAGGCAGACAGGCAGGCAGGCTGGCTCTTAATCTGCACAGGTTACAGAAATACACTTCTCTTCCCTGTATATACAGTATGTTGCTTAAATATATACACTGCCAGATCGTTAACATATTAACAAGATAATATCCTGCTGGCTAACTTCTCCAGGGCTTCATAAGGCTCCATTCCCCAATCCGGGAAAATATCATCATCTTCATCATCATCGCCATCACCACCACCATCTCTATCGATGTTCATCCAGACTCACAGCTGTTTACAGTACATAAAATAGAATAAAGCACCTCCTCTAACTGTAAGAAACCATGAACCAATACAATAAACTATCTCAATTTTCCGGGGGGGGGAGGAAAAATCTCGCCTTCTTGATTCCCGCAGCTAACTTGGCTGCTGAAGGCCCAGAGCAAACGAGGATAAAACTACGGTGCCTTTTGGAATCCCATCCAGGTGACCAGTGGCAAGCCCCAGATGATTTTGCTCCAAACGGGGCCATGTGCCCAGACAGGCAAGAAAGCATTCGGGTGAAAATAAGAATGAACATCTAAAAGCGTTCCAAGTTCTTCCAAGTTCACATCCGCCCAACCGCTGCTCAACATCAGTGTCTTAGGAAGACAGAAAACAGGCACAAATTCTAGCGTGGCCCTAAAACCAGCTTCATGTCCTTAAAAAAAAGAGAAAAAACTTCCCCACACCTCCCCACCTCTTCTTCCTCCCCAGGAGGTGGAAAATCCAGACTCTACAGATCTCCCATGGTCTGGAGATCTTTGCATCATCTTGACTTCCTTCTAAATGTTAAAGTTGCCCTATTGATGGGTTGGGGGGGGGCGACCCTCCCCATCTCCACCGGTCTCTGCTGGAAGAGGACAGGATGGTGTTTCCAGGGGGAGTAGAGATCCAAGCCCCCCACCTTCCCATAGCTTCTTCTCCCCAGCTCACCAGAAGAAGATCTTCACTTCCAGCAAGGATTTGGAAGACATGGCAGCCCCTCGCTCCTCTGGGGGGGCCCAGAAAGAAAGGAAGGAGAACGGATGGCCAGTGAAAGGGGTTCCCCCCAAAAGAGAAGCTTGGTTAGGGATCAGGTCAATGAAGATGGGGGGGAAGAGAGTTTCACTGGTGCTTCCTTCCTTCTGGGCTGGACCTCAGAAGAACTGATGTTCCTAAGCAACCAGTGGAAAGTTCTGTGTTCACACACACAAATGCTCCTTGGGGCACTAATCTACTGAACGACCCCGGGCACACCAGTTCAGGGGTCCTTCCCAATGGGGGTGTCCCCTAGGGCACCCTTCACGAGGCCCGGCGCCCTGCAGATCCCTTGGGCTGCAATGCCCATCCCACAGGGACCACGGTCCCACCATGGGCATGGTCCACGCCCGGTCCAGAGGACGCTAAATTTGGGGAAGGACGGATTACGACGTCGTCTGCAGGATCAGGAGTTAAAAACGGGCTTGAAATTCTGATATCTGGATCGGACGATGAGTCAAACGAATAGAGGATAGAAAAAGGGACGTCAAGTTGAAATCTTAGAGTAAGAGTTTAATGTATGTTCTATTATATCTGTGGTTAAAGACGTCGGAAGTCATTCTTTTTTCGTATTTCTGCTTCTTTTTCTTTCTTTTTTCTGCACCCTTCCTTCCTTCCTTCCTTCCTTCCTCCCTCCCTCCCTCTTTCTTCTCTCTCTCTTTCTATTCTCTTTCTTGATTAATACCTACTCTTCTCTTCTCTCCTCTCGATTTTACCCTGTGGAGCCCAGAAGTTCTTGTCAGTTTTTATCTTTCTGTTCTTTTAAAAAATTTAATTAAGTTGTGATTTAAAAAAAAAAGGAATTCAAAACTGGCCTTTTCCATGGCCATCCGGAGCTCTGAAACGAAATAGGGGTCGAATCTGGGCGCCCGGGGTGATGTTTACCAGCTGGGCAAGGGTCTGACCCATCTATTGGGGAATGAAGAAGGCGGTTCGCCAAGTCGCGGGCATTTTTTCCAAGGAAAATAAGAAGTTCTGCCTAAGAAGTTCACATTACAGGAAGGGAGTGAGCGGGCTCCAGCCAAGAGGTACCTTGTTCAGATGGGACAACACACCTCTCAGAAGAATTTGTGGAATGCCACATTAGCTGGTTAAACATTCCCAAATTGGCCCAGGCTGGTGTTTTCGTCGCTTGTCCCAAGAAATGGAGCAGACGATCCGGGTGCTCCAATATAACCAAAACCCACGTGGATTTGGCTGAACGGAGGGGGGATTTGAGTTTTAGAGACCAAACTTCAGGTCTTTTCTATCCATCCTGTCTGCTCCTGGGCTCCATCAAATTGCTTTATTTTATTTATTGTATTTTATTTATTTATTTATTAAACTTGTCCCCGCCCATCTCCCCCCAATGGGGGACTCTGGGCGGCTTCCAACAGATTAAAACAATAAATAAATAGACAGTTAAAATTTAGAAGAGGACACATTTACCAAGAATAAAAGGAAACGGAAAAATCCAGGAGGCCGATTTATCCCATTGATCCCACGGTATCCGCAAACAGATTTCCGGCAGCGCAGCTATGCGGTCGCTCTTCAGAGGTCAGAGGGTGAGAGAACCCTTCTATCAAATTTTTTAAAAATCCCTGCATGTAAAAAAATAGCTTTTCAGGGATCTCTCCTTGCTCCCTGGCAGGCTTGCTTTCTAGGTGCGGGGAATATGTGCCCCTAGTCCACTGCCTCGGGAAGAGCTAGACTTGTGTTTCGGCAGCCAGCAGTTATTCAACAGGGAGAGGATGACCAGCCACCGAAAATGAAAGGGGCCTTGTCTGCCAACTGCTTATAGCTTACTCAGCTGGCAACCTGTTTGCACGGCTTAATCCCCTGGAGCCAACATTGCCAAGCTGAAATGACTATTCTTGAAGAGAAGGGATTACGGTAAATATAAGCACATGTTCTCTTGGGGGGAAAGCCGGTTTCCTGCCCCCTGGGCTTTCATTTCATCTTTTTTTTTTTTAAGATTCCTTCCCTTACAAACAGGGAAGCTGGGCTCGGGGTAAATCCAAATTGCAACAGCTTCGGGGCTCCGCAGGGTAAAAACGAGAGACGCATAGCGGCCCCGAAGGATTTTAGAGGGAAGGGCGAATTCCCATTCAGCAACAACAGCAAAAAAATCCATTCAAAGACGACGTTGGGGCTGGCTGGGATCTCCAGGAGGCGAGGAGAGATTTGGGGTCCTTCTAAAGAATTGCATTTACGCTTCCCCAGTGTCCCAGCTCCACAGACAGAAAACGTGGGAGAAAAGAACTATGCATAAGTTTTGCAACTTTGCATAAAGAAAAATATTCTGCAATGGAGGGGGGCATGGAGAAGACTTAAACTGAGCCCCTTAAAGCAATGTTTCTCAACCTTGGCAACTTTAAGACGTGTGGACTTCCACTCCCAGAATTGGAGTTATTTATCATTGATCTGACCATGTTGGTAAGCGTCGTTCTCATAAAGGCAGTAGATCCTGCAACTGTTTAGCTTGTATTCAGACAGATGCAAATTTACAACATTTTCCCCCCTTTTCTATACATTCTTGGCCCCAGGAGATCTTTCCCAAGTTCTGTTTCTGTGCAATTGCTCAGCTCATTGTCTCTGAGCCTTTTCCAGTTGTTTTTCCCAGAAATATAAAAGCTGGAGCTGGAAATGGCGTTTTTTACTCCGACACGACAAAACCTTTGAACCAGACCTGACGTCTTTGAACAACATCTGGATGGTCAGTGTCCTGCGCTGCTCATCTGGACGCAATTGTATAGCTTCCTTATCTTTGTCTGCTGAACTTGTTTTTTTACTGCTGGGGGAGAGAGAGAAATAGTGGGGAGAAAAATCAGGATGACCAAGGCAGAGGGACACGGCTGGTTTCAATCATAAATGACGTCTAGGGGTTACGACAAGCCGTGCAAATAAAAATACCTGGAGTCTTAAGGTTAACAATGCTCATAAAATTTTGCATAAGTTTTGCAACATTGCATAAAGAAAATATTCTGCAATGGAGGGGGGCATGGAGAAGACTTATACTGAGGCCCCTAAAGCAATGTTTCTCAATCTTGGCAACTTTAAGACGTGTGGACTTCAACTCCCAGAATTCCCCAGCCAGCATGACTGGCTGGGGAATTCTGGGAGATGAAGTCCACACGTCTTAAAGTTGCCAAGGTCGAGAAACACTGCCCTAAGTGTTTAGCTCAGGGCATATGATAAGAGACAAGGGGATTTCAAACCAGGAATGAAAACCTGGCTTCACCCATCGCATTAAACACGGTTTTGCTGAACTGTGGTTTGCTGAATCCGCCCCAAACTGGCTGGGTTCGCCCAACATTCAATCGCGGTTTACGAGCCACTGTGGCTGGGGTTGGCATGATGTTCATCGCAGCTTAGCACAAGCTGGAGGGTCTGTCGGAGGGGGGAGGGGGTCAAAAACATCAAAATGGCGGCCACCACCCTTGGAAAAACAGCAGGTTTTGGTCACACAGATGCCACCTTGATGTTTTGGACCCCTTTCTTGTGGACCCCCCAGAATCCAGGTGTGAACCAGGGTAGTGGAGCGACCAAAATGGTCCCAAAGAGATTTAGAAGCGGCTCCCTCTAGATTTGTGCTCCCTCATTGTGTTGAACATTCGCTTTTTTTGTCCTTGGGAGCGATGGCCGGAGTGTGATGGGAGTTGTAGTCCATTTTCCCTAGCCTGCAGCAATTCACACTGTTTCAAAACCTGCTTGAAGAACGTGGTTTGGAAACCAGAAGAATCTGGTGGGTTTTGGGGGGTAAATCTCATCAATGCTGGTTTATGGAGAGTCTCTTTTCCCCCAGTTCCATGTAACTCTCAGTGCAATGTTTCTCAACCTTGGCAGCTTTAAGATGGGTGGACTTCAACTCCCAGAATTCCCCAGCCAGCATGGCTGGCTGGGGAATTCTGGGAGTTGAAGTCCACCCATCTTAAAGCTGCCAAGGTTGAGAAACCCTGCTCCATCGGCTTCTCCATCTGCAGCCTGAAAAACGACTTCGCCAAAGAAGAATAACCCCCATGAAAAGTTCCTCCTGCAGAATTTCCCCATCGCGCTTTGCATTCGAGCCGCGCACCAAACCAGCCCCGTCAATGGAGGACGTTGAGCAAAACTCTCTTTCTGCCACCGAATTGACCTCTCAGGACCGCCCTTGATCCATAAGGGACATACTTGGGGCGTCGCATCTGCAAAGAAGATCCAACGGAGCAGCGTTTTTCCGACGCCCACGGATCCACCGGCAGGAACACGGGATCCCCCCATGCACATCCTCGTGTCTTCAGGCCTGGACTGTTTAACGCCGACAAATTCCCCCCGTCCTCCAGTCCCCGAACGCTGCCTATAATTGCTGCCTGTCATCACATTCTAGTTAAGAAGGAAATTACACAATACAAGGCTGCTTTTTTTAAAAAAAGAAAGATTGCTTGGCAGGGAGTGGAAGGAAAAGGAGACAAGGAAAACTTCCAGAAAAACATCAACAGACGGGGAATCGGGAGGAACAAGACTCATATGTCCAGCTCTGAACATGCAATCTTGGGTGGTGCTGACAGACTAGCATCAAAACAGCGATGCGTCACTCTTTTTTCCGAGGAAGACATCCCTTGGAGTCCTGCGAATGAAACCTATAGAAAAATAAATAACTTTTCCACTGCTTTGCACAGAACCGTGCCCGCCCGTCGTGCAATTCCTACAGATTTTCCCACGCCTCTTTTGGCATTTTTATTCCAATTTTCTCAAGCCTGCTTACACCGGCATCCTCTGAACAGCCTTCCCCACTCCTCCGACCCGTCAATCCAGGGAGGGGGACCCTCCGAAAACAGATTAGAGCCATTCGATTCCAAGCTACTGAAATCCTTTAAACCCTGTTGCTATTTTACAATACAATACAAATACAAAATACTTTAATGTTTAAACCAAGTTTAAAACATATACAAGGAATTGGTCTTCGGTGACGAACAGCAAGATCGACAGTGCGTTTGGATAGCGACAGAAAAATAATCAACTTTTTCAAAGGAAGAAGCTGAGAGCCTTCAAAACGTCAACCGGTGTTGAAAGGAGCGGCTTGGGCTGATACGCGCGTGCTGAAGTTGGTGGAGCAAACCACCATTGGTGGTTTCGTGCAAGGGGCTCAAAGAAGCGTTGGCCACGCTTCTGGAATTGAAATAGGACATTTGGAGGGGGGATCCCCCAGGTTTGAGCCGTGGGAAGAACTGAATTTGGTTTGCTTTTTACGAAAAATAGGTTGATTTGCTCTTCAGCTTAATGCTAGAATTTGGGGGTGTTTCTTCACTTCAAAATGGCAAGTTTGGGAAAAGCCATTTGGGGGCTGCCAAAGAAATCTTAGGAAAAGGAGTAATCATGAAATCTTAAAGGGGGCGAAGAGTCACTAAATGTGTTCATTCTTGGGATGTAGGTTGGAAGTCACTTCTTGATATATTTCTTTTTTCCTTCTTTACTTTTCTCTTTCTTCTCTCTTCCTTTCTTTCCTTTTTCCTTGCACTTTTTACTCCTTTCTCTTCTCTTCTCTTCTCTTCTCTTCTCTTCTCTTCTCTTCTCTTCTCTTCTCTTCTCTTCTCTTCTCTTCTCTTCTCTTCTCTTCCCTTCCCTTCCCTTCCCTTCCTTCCCTTCCTTCCCTTCCCTTCTCCTCTCCTCTCCTCTCCTCTCCTCTCCTCTCCTCTCCTCTCCTCTCTTCCCTTCCCTTCCCTTCCCTTCCCTTCTCCTCTCCTCTCCTCTCCTCTCCTCTCCTCTCCTCTCCTCTCCTCTCCTCTCTTCTCTTCTCTTCTCTTCCCTTCTCGCCATGAAGTTTAGTTCGTATTAGATTTTACGATTATAATCAAGAGTCTTAATAAAAATGACAGGCATCTATAATTGATATTCAGACTTTTGATTATAACAGCAGAATCAAATGCAAATTAAACTTGTAAAGAAGGCAGATTGCTCAACCCAGCCCGGAGCTATAAACTGCAACGAAAATGTGTCCTGAGCACCAGCGAGGTCCAGCCGATGCAGCCCCCTCGGCGTGTCTCCCGACTGCTTACCGAAAGCGAACCACAACAATGCCTGCAATGAATCAAACGGGTTCCTTCCTTCCAGCTAAGCTTGCCTAAAATGCAGGGGAAGGTTCAAGAGTGAATCAAAACCGTTCCCCGATAAAATTAAGCCCTGAGCATGTGTGCAGGATGAGTGCGGTGGCCTAATCTGGGGATCGGAATGCGTCGCCCTCGTGCGCAATGCACCGTCTCGATTTGCAACCGAGATCTTGATTGTTTTTAGAGCGGCGAGCTGACCAAGCATCGGCTGGGGCCTGCAGCAAAAAATTAAATGCCATAATCCGTTTCCTGTGATTCATTTGCAGCTGAAAACAGCCCCGACCGCACGCACGGGGCGTCCTGCTTAATGTGCCTCCAGGGAGTCCATGTTTGGTCGTGTTGGGGTTTTTTTTGAACACCAAACGGAAAGTTGGGCCAATTCTTATTCTCCAACAACACCCTCGTCCAGTTCTGGGTTATCCTTTTTCATCAGCAGGGTCTTTTTTCCCCCGAAGCATGGAGCAGCGCGGGAAAAGTGCTGGCAAGCCCCACCCCTCGGTGACATCACCAGGCGAGCCCCTCCTTTAGCTGCTTGGGCCGCGATGCGGCTGCAGGGCAGAGCTTGCGTAGTGATGTCATCGCGTCTGCTCAGCGCAAAAAAAAAAAAAAACTCTTGTTCCTCGCTTGCCGGCAAAAAACAGGGCTGGCTCGTTTTTTGCCCGCAATTGTCAATGACCGGCCAAGAGCAAAACTGGCTACGGCTTGCTGCTTTTAAACGTTGCCTGTTTTTTTCCATCTCTGGTTGACGTGACGTGACCGCAGTTGCTCTGTTCTCTTCCTTACTGTTCTTTTTTTTATCTTAGAGGTCTTACGCATCGTTTCTTTGCTTTTGATCGCCTGGGGCAGCCTTGGACACAATCTTTGAAAAGTCTCGACTACCCCATTGGACCGAGCCATCTTGTTTGGTTTGAGCTTAAGAGATTGGGCAAAGCAGCCTCCGTGTTTGGAGGCTCTGCACTGTGGGCGTGAGCCTACCCTGTTGAACAAACAACGCTCCTTCTTGATTTCACGTCGGCCCTTCCTACAACCAAGCTCCGCAGGATTCCCAACTGCCCAAACAGGGAGGTTTTAAAGGAGAACCCAAAGCAGGCTTGAAATGGGCTCCTCTTAATCTCCAGTTGCTCAAAAGCTGCCCGAAGCTTTCGGGAGCTCCAGCTGAGGTCCTCCAATGCCTGCATCGCTCGCGAAAGCTTCGCCTTCAGATACAACCGGTCCATCTGAAAAGCTGCCGATTTTCAGCTCAGGTTTCCCAGCTGGATGGAAAGAGGTATGCATCAGCGGCAGGCTTGCGGGCAGAAGGAAAGTCACGTTCTTCTGGCCATGCACTCCCAAAAGTGATGCTTCGTAGGGAATTCCTGGCACATTTTTTCAGGGCACATCCAGCTTCACCAGCAGAGCCACAAAACCCAACTGTAGAGGCATTTCCTCCCCATTCGCCCCACTGGTTTCTCAATCCAACTCGGTCACTTTAAGACGGGCAGACTTCAATTCCCAGAATTCCCCAGCCAGCCATCTTAAAGTGACCAAGTTGGACTGAGAAACCAGAGGGCAGAATGGGGAGGAAATGCCTCTACAGTTGGGTTTTTCATGAAGGTCCTTAAGGTATTCTGGAAACTTCACCAGTTTGGTTACTTTAGAGCAGTGTTTCTCAACCTTGGGAACTTTAAGACATGTGGACTTCAACTCCCAGAATTCCCCAGCCACAGGGAATTCTGGGAGTTGAAGTCCACACATCTTAAAGTGACCGAGTTGGATTGAGAAACCAGAGGGCCGAATGGGGAGGAAATGCCTCTACAGTTGGGTTTTTCATGAAGGTCCTTAAGGTATTCTGGAAACTTCACCAGTTTGGTTATTTTAGAGTAGTGCTTCTCAACCTTGGCAGCTTGAAGACGTGTGGACTTCAACTCCCAGAATTCCCCAGCCAGCATGGCTGGCTGGGGAATTCTGGGAGTTGAAGTCCACACGTCTTCAAGCTGCCAAGGTTGAGAAACACCACTCTAGAGGATATTTAGGGACAGTTATTCACACAAGGCATGATCCCAAAATAATTTCTTTCAATGATTTCCTTCCGCCTTCAACTTTCTCATGGCAAATCCAGAGAACTTGGCCATTTCTCCTTAAAAGAGGCAGCAGATATACGGTACCGGCCCATTAAATCTTGCCCTTTTGGTGTGATCATGAAAGAAGAAGAAACATCTTCGGTGCTGTTTTTGCCTAACCCGCTAAGCCCCAATGCAATGGGTGGGATCTGGGGCGAACACCATCGATAAGATCCTAGCGCTTGCGGTTTGAAAATGCATTTTTTTGCCTTCACTTTGGGAGCGAGTCAAATCCTGCTGGCGCCGTTTCCCTTCGGGGAGAATAATGCTGTTTGGACCCTCTGCAAAATGTCTTAAAAGAAAAGAAAAACCGTCTCTGGACACGTCCCCTGGTGCTCTAACTTTCCTGAAAAACGGGGTTCGGGGTTCAAGAATGGGTTTGTTGGCATCCATCTGGGTGGGAAGCGTGTTTTTTCCACTCTGCCCCCCGCAGTCTTTCTCTTCCCTCTTCGTGGAAACCGTCAGGAGTGGATCCCAATCGCACAAGCAATTTACACTTTTCTGCCTTCGGGGAAGCGCAGGCGGGGGACCCTAGTCAGTTTCTTCACGTTTTCCCCCCTTCCTCTCTGTGAAACTGACCACACACCGCACACTTTCACCAGGGAACAGAGTGGGAGTGAGAAACGCCGGAGGAAACGGAGCTTGGCTGTGCCCGGGAGTTTAGGGAAATTCAATATCCAGAGAAAGCAGATGGAAAAGTGTGTTTGAAGAGACGGGGATGGAGGGCGGCAAAGACTGGACGAAGCAGCCACGCCTGTAGACATCAGCAACTATTAATAAAACGATTCATAAAATAAGCTGCATTCAGGAAATCAGCTTGCCCTGTTGCCAGGCCTGTGGATTGGACACAGTGGATTGTGGATTGGACCCCACATTCCTTCTGAAAAACATCTGTTCCATATGGAACAGCTTTGGCCCTCTTTCTAAATATTTACTTTAAATCACTCGTGTTGCAATTCTTCCTGGGAACAGAGAACCGCCTCGCTCCTCTGACTTATCCTTCGAATATTTCACGGTGGGGAGCCGATCTCGTTGAAGCCAGCTTGGGCTCTTGGTAAGGCAGGTAGCGCTTTTAGGAGTCGTGTGAGGGTTATTTAAAACGGGAAAGGGGTTCCCCTTTAAAAAGATTGTGATGGAAGGAAAGGAAGATCTTCTGAATAAAACAACCCTGCCTCAAAATGTGTGCCTGGTTCTGTCTTAAGAGAGCAAAGGGGATGGTCCTGAGTTCAAATGTTCCATCCATCTCTGCCTATCATCTATCTATATCTCTATCCATCCATCCATCCATCCATCCATCCCATCCATCCATCATCCATCCATCCATCCATCCATCCATCCATCCATCCATTATCTATCTATCTATCTATCTATCTATCTATCTATCTATCTATCTATCTATCCATCCATCCATCCATCCATCCATCCATCATCTATTCATCTATCCATCCATCATCTGTCCATCCATCCATCCATCCATCATCTATCCATCCATCCATCCGTGTGTGTCTGTCTGTCTGTCATCTATTTATATCTATCTATCTATCTATCTATCTATCTATCTATCTATCTATCTATCTTTCTCTCTCTATCCATCCATCCATCCATCCATCCATCCATCTCTGTCTGTCTGTCTGTCTGTCTGTCTTTCTATCTATGGAGTCCTTGGTGCTCTCTAAGCTTGGTCGTTTGCTTG
The DNA here is from genome assembly GCF_059951505.1 of Python bivittatus. Classification (NCBI taxonomy): domain Eukaryota; kingdom Metazoa; phylum Chordata; class Lepidosauria; order Squamata; family Pythonidae; genus Python; species Python bivittatus. Next base: position 3,829,296 of record NW_028277047.1, read on the forward strand.
CAGACGTTTCGTTACCCAACTAGGTAACGTCATCAGTGCAGGAGAATGTGAGGTTTGCTCCCCGTTTATGAACGCTAACTTGCCCTGCCAGTGTTGGCGGCGGTGCAGTTTTCTCCTTGGTAGTTCCTCGATTAAGCTATTGTTTACTGCTTGATTGTTTGCCTGAGTTGGTAATTCCTTTATTAGGGTATTGTTTTCTGCTTGATTGTTTGTCTGGTGTTAATCCCTGCTTATCTGAGTGTAGGTTGCTGGAGGGGTTATGTTCAGGTCTTTTTTGTTTCCTTCTTAGTTTTTCATTGTCTCTTTTGAATGATGTCTATGTGTCTATTGATATCTATCTATATCTATCTATCTATCTATCTATCTATCTATCTATCTATCTATCTATCTATCATCTATCCATCCATCCATCCATCCATCCATCCACCCACCCCTCCCTCCCTCCCTCCCTCTCTCCATCCATCCATCCACCCATCCATCCATCTAACCCTAACCCTTGCAATTTAAAAATTAGCACAACATTGACTCGGAGAGGAGTCCCCTAAAGAATGGGAAATTAAGAGGTTCTGCCTCCATCGGTAGATTCTTTGCGAATCTAAGGCCACCCTCCAGCTTTAAAAGTAATTATTTTGAGGGGGATTTTTTGTTTAATCTTTTCTGATAAATATAGAATTAAGAACTGCAATCTGAGTCCATTTGCAAGGATCCTCTTCCTGAAGTTATTTTGTGTCGGGCCCTTTTTGGCAGACAACAGGATCGTTGTTTTGAAAGTTAACAAATAAAACACATGGAAAAGTCAGAGGGCTGCGGTCAGCAAGGGAAGACAAGGAACTGAAGCTGGGAAAAGAACTTTTCCACATCTGCTTTTGAGGTTAGGAAGACAGACTCACACCCCGAAGAACGTGGGTGCAAATTGTCCCAGCCCGATGGAACGGTGGGCATCTGTTGCCATTCCATCTTCCATCTGGAAAACATTGAATTTTCCTGGATGAGGCACAACAGCTGGCCAAACTCAGCCGCGAATGAAAACGCCAGTCTTGGAACATGGATGTGAAGAAGTCAGAAAAAAAGCCTTTTTTCTCATTGTACTTCTGAGTGGGAGGAAAAATTTCTCAGGGACAGAAGCAACAGAGAGATCCCGTGTTCGGTCAGCTTTATTCTCCCCCGATTCTTCCCAGCAATAAAAATTGAACATCCATTGGCAGAATGATCCCTAAGTTCATGGATTAGGTTCAAAGAGTTGCTTGCTTAGGCCAAACCAAGAGAATTAAACTGAGCCCAACCCCATCCACCCCCCCAAAATACTATTTTTTACAATCAAATGACTAAGCCGTGTAAGGTCAAGTCAGACCGCAAATCTGTCTAGTACTGTCAGCGCTAGACAGGAACTTTCTGAATCGTGCACTGAGCTACAGCTTTACTCCTAAAAGTAAAAGAAGGATCTAGTCCTCATGGTTCAAAATAAATAGGTGTTTGTTAAATAAGCAGAAAGGAAGCGGCTGCATCGTACCAAGACGTACCACCGAAACAATGCTGACCAAGATTTTCAAACAGGAGTTTTTCCCCTACTTGGAGACACCGAAGATTGAACCTGGCAACATCTACATGCCAAATTTCTAGAACGTAAAAACTTTCCTTGATAAGGAAGAGGGGCTGGATAGGGGAGCAGAACTTGCAACCTTCTGGATACTGAACTCCAGAATTATTTATTAGGGGGTGCCTAAATTGAAAAAAGTAAATGATGTGAAATTGTCATTCCCCGGCTGGCATGAAGGAGTTGAAATTTGCAGCAAATTTCCTCCTGCACAAAGGAGATCACAGCTGCTGGAAAGCCTCTAAGGATCGGGGCAGTTCCTCCTTACAGATGTGTGGATAAGCAATGACCACGTCGGATGCAAAAGCTTGATCGAGGATTTTGAGAGAATCATCTTTTTTTGGCCACAGCTAAATTTCTCTGGAAGAAAACAACCTGGAATCCCCTGACACCGGACACATTAAGGCATTTCCCAAAGGATCACTGAATCGTAGAAGGTAACTGTCGGGAGGGATCTTTGAAATCATGGAGTCCAACCCCTGAAGCTGAGCTATGACAGATCAGAAGATGCTAGCCAGCCATGAAAGTAGATGCCCCAATACAGCTATTTTTCTTCAAAGTACCCCCAACCATTGCGACAGCCAGAACGCAGATCTCCCCACCCCAGAGCCCTTAAGCACGGTCTTCCCATCTGGTGTGTCATCAGCTCACACAATTGCCCAGTCGTGAGGTGGACACCAGGCTGGGGATAGCTGTACTTTTGCGCGTGAAAGAGAAAGAGAGGGAGCAAGAGAGAGAAGCGAATAAATACATAAATAAACATAATTCACAATATCTGCATTGGAAAATGCCTCTATGTTCCAATAACTAGCAGCCATCAGGAGGAGGATATGACAGAAAGGGGAGGGGAGGGAGGGAGGATGGAGGGAGGGAGGGAGGGAAGAAGGAAGGAATAGAGACAGAGATGGATGGATGGAAGGAAGGAAGGAAGGAAGGATGGAAGGAAGGATGGATGGAAGGAAGGATGGATGGAAGGAAGGAAGGAAGGGGGAGGGAGGGAGGGAGGGAGGGAGGGAGGGAGGAAGGAATAGAGACAGAGAAGGAAGGAAGGAAGGAAGGAAGGAAGGAAGGAAGGAAGGAAGGAAGGAAGGAAGGAAGGAAGGAAAGGGGAGGGAGGGAGGGAGGGAGGAAGGAAGGAAGGAAGGAAGGAAGGAAGGGAGGGAGGGAGGAAGGAAGGAAGGAAGGAAGGAAGGAAGGAAGGAAGGAATAGAGACAGAGAAGGGAGGGAGGGAGGGAGGGAGGGAGGGGAAGGAAGGAGAGAAGGAAAGAAGGGAAAGGGAAAGGGAAGGCAAGAGGCATGATTTCTTTGTCCAGAACAAGCATTTAAAAAAAAAACAGCATTCTTTCTGCAAAATCTCAACACACGTTAAGATTTCTTCATCTGCTGCACAAATCTGTTTCTCCCCCTAAGTAGGGGAAGAGAGGAAGACTTCCACAAATGCCCAGCCCAGGGCTGCCTCTGGACCTGGGCATTTCCTTTCCCGGGCCGTTGAAGACCATGCAGGGCAGAGGCACCCAAAGAAAGCTTGCTCATCAGTGGGGTGGCATCTGCGCTCCTTACCATTCAGACGCGAGACCTGCTTCGTGGAACAGGATGGAGGTCTGGCAGAAGGGTCCCCGCCACCCCACCGCCGTGGACCCAGGACCCTGAAAGCAGGACTTTTTCAGGCCAAGGAGGCCTTCGAAAAAATGGGGGGGGGAACCAAGACCCCTTGGCGTTTCTCCTTCCTTTCCCCTTCCCTGATCATTAATCAATTGCATTAATCAATAAAGAGAATCAGTCCCAACATAAATTCACTATTTTCCCTCTTCGGTCCCATTTAAAAATGGTCGTCTAGCAGGAGAGGGAGGCTTTGCTCCGAAGTTCACGCACAGGACCTCCATCTGTTGGGCAGCCCCCTCCATGATTGCCCCACAGCGTCACCCCCCAATCAAGAGATCGTCCGTGAACGTCCGACAGAAAACGAGTAGAAATTGGGAGAGTGAAGGCCGGGGAGACCCCATCACAGCCGTTCCTCCGTCCGGAAAGAGCTGTTGGCGGTCCCGGATTGTCCCGAACTCAGCTCTCCGTCCAGGATGTTATCCAAGGACCCGTGCTGAACGGGTTTGGCTTTGCGGAAGCAGAAATGCCATAGCAAGGCTGAAACGGCCACGAGGATCAGAGCCGAGGCCAGACCTGCCGCTATGTAGATGTAGGTCATCTGGTGAGCGGGGGTCCGGACCAGCCGGCAAGGGCCGTGGTCCTGGACGCCGTCGTCCGTCGGGCTGGAACCGGCTCCATTGGACGCCACGACGCAGAAAAGATATTCGGTGCTGGGGACGAGCTGGGAAGCCACCGTGAAGCGGAAGGAGCCGTTCAGAGGCGGCCCCCAAATGAAGTCCTGCCCGATGGCCTGGTACTTCAGGCGGTACTCCTGAACCGTGGATGAGGGGGCGCACCAGTGGAAGCTGGCTCTGGTCTCGCTCACGTGGACCGCCCGCAGGCGGGGGGCGGCTGGGGCCACGTCCGGGCCAGTGACCCCGGGACACAGACATGGGCTGACCCGGTTCAGTTCGAAGCAGGGCACTTGGAGGTGTCTGCAGCGGTCGTAGGCGCAAATGGGCAGCGGCTGTGGGGAGCCATGGGGGGGGCGATCGGTCGCCTGAAGGCTGTCGTAATAATCGTAGTCGTAGTCGTCGTACTCCGGAGGGGAGGCCCTCTCCTGCCCGGATATCGGGATATGGCTCCCCAAGGGGTGAGGGGTGTATCCGCCTTGGATGGGTTTGGGCAAAGGGTGGCCCATGCTGGTGGGGGAGCCCTGGGGGCACAGCATCAGGAGCCCGCAAGCCACGATCGGGAAAAGCGCCCAAGGTTGCATGGCTGCTGCAGAGAAACAGGAGGGGGCATCCGTGAGAAAAAGAGCATCGTGGACACGGGGAGTCCTTGGGGCGCTCTGAGCTTGGTGGTTTCCTTGCAGACGTTTCGTGACCCGACTAGGTGACATCATCAGTGTGGGTGTGGGTGGGGTTTGCTCCCTGTTTATATGCAGTCGCTTGCCCCACCAGTGTGGGTGGGGGTGCGTTTTTCTCCTTGCTAGTTCCTGGATTAGAGTACTGATTACTACAAACAGGGAGCAACCCCACCCTCCCCAGCCCTGATGATGTTCCCTAGTCGGGTCATCAAACGTCTGCAAGAAAACCACCGAGCTCAGAGAGCCCCAAGGACTCCCCAGTTCAACCCTGAGCCCCAGAGCTTCTCTTCGATTGGATATCTGACATACCCAAGATTATTCTCTTATAATGCAACCGGGGGCTTCCAGTTCAGAACAGACCTTGTGCATACATTGGGTTGAAGCATGCTTCACAGCCAGCCACTGACAGCTGGGGTCTCCACCGTACTGTTAGCGGCGTCATTTCTGGGGACGCCATCACGCCGCAAGATTGGGGCTCCGTTCTTCTGAATAGAAGGCCCCACTCTCAGTCCCATTTTGTTTTTATTTTTCATTGGGTCGTTTACCTGTTGCTTCGATCCGAGCCAGCTCTAAGCCAGGTACGGATGCGACGTCTAAAACGATCCCTGAAGGCCCAATCTGAAAAAATGAATACCAGTGCTGGTCGTCCCGTTACGAATCAAAAGTCTTCTGAAAAGACTTTTTACTGGTTTCCAAGAGGTAGTGAGAGTGGGACCCTCTTCTTCGGGGGGGGGGGGCAACCTATTTCAAAGGAAACCTCGCCCAGAAAATGCCACCATCAATTTATACCTCGTCTTTCCAGTGAGGACCAAAGACAGCTTATTTTGCTGGGCGGGGGGAGGGGGGGATGTTTTTCTCCTCTGATTTTATCCCTCCCAAAACCTGGTAAGTTGGGAAACAAGGTTCAAATCAGCCCATCCGGGTCCCACACTCTACTTGAAGATGGGTGGACTTCAACTCCCAGAATTCCCCGGCCAGCATGACTTCCGGAAAGGATGGGTTTAAAGCAGTGTTCTCAACCTTGGCAACTGGAAGATGGGTGGACTACAACTCCCAGAATTCCCCAGCCAGCATGACTTCCGGAAAGGATGGGTTTAAAGCAGTGTTTCTCAACTTTGGCAACTGGAAGATGGGTGGACTACAACTCCCAGAATTCCCCAGCCAGCATGACTTCCAGAAAGGATGGGTTTAAAGCAGTGTTTCTCAACCTTGGCAACTGGAAGATGGGTGGACTACAACTCCCAGAATTCCCCAGCCAGCATGGGAATTCTGGGAGTTGAAGTCCACCCATCTTCCAGTTGCCAAGGTTGAGAAACACTGCTCTAACCATTACTCAGCACCCTCTCCTGATGGGCAATGCAGACATCTTGCAACCCTGGCCAGGGGTGGGAGCTAATCTCATCAAAGAAAGAAACAGATTTCCAAACCCTTTCAAAACTGGCATCGGGGAGAACACTGAACTCGAAGCCAGTGTCGGGGAGTTCCCCAGACCGATTCCTCTGGAAAACGCTTATTTTTCCCTCTTCCGCAGCCCCCAATCCACCTGTTTCTTCCCCTTCCTTCATCTTGGGCGAAAGGGCACAACGCCACGCCCTCCCCAAAGGAGATGGCTTCTGCAGGATGAATGCCAACACCTTTTTGCACCGTGCCCGGGGGGGGGGGGACACTGAGGCTCAAAGTGGGGTGCACCAGTTGGACCCCGGAGGCCGTCACCCGGCGTTGGCAAGGCGGTCCACTGGTCAGGAAAAGCAGAGAATCAACCAGCGGTGGAAACCCAGTTGCTCACCTGGCGTGCTCAGCAAGGTCGGGCACAAGTCTCAGCTCGGGTTTGCAGGATCACGATTCGGGATCTCAGCAAAACCCTCGAAGGGATCCAAATCCAGCAGTCCAGATCAGCTGATGGGGAGACAAGGAGAGGCTGCCCGGGATTTGGGGCTGGTAAAAACAGGGGAAACTGGGTCTGTCTCAAGCTCTTCTCAACACCACCTTTCCAGTTTTCCAAACTGGTTGGGATTCAGCACTGGGGATCTGTGCAAGGCACGGAGTGATCTGCTCCACGACGCTCCCGAAGAAAACTTTTATATCTTACTCATCGGATGACTTCATCTCCCCTCTTCACCTCCCTCTTTTTACAACTGGGTCCAGCCAGTGGGAAGCAGCGAAACAGCAGCCAAGGGGGTGGATTTGCTCTTCTCGTTTTTTCTTCCTTTTCGGCCTCACCCCCCGCCCCGGCCCCCAGTGCAGGTGTCCATGAAAAAAATTAAACCATGCCTTATAAGGACTGTTTGCACCCTCCCTGCTGTGTATCCGCTCAGCAAAAAAATAAAAAAATACAGACCTTTAATTCTCTTCTGGAAAAAAAAAAAGATTCATCAAGAGCTGTGAAAAGACAAGGCAGCCAGAGAGGAGGAAGAAGTGGGGGGCGGGGGGGGGGAATAAAGATGATTTTTTGGACAAGTCAGACAGGACTCATCTCAAACAGACACATTTCCTGTTACAACCCAACCTGGATCACGAATTCAACCCAGCCACCCCATTGCTAATTCGTCAGGTAGACGCTTTCTCGAGGGCATAGCGCCCAACCCCTCCACTCACCAAGAGGACTTGCCTGTCCATTCTTGAGCACCAGCATTTGCGCCCATTTTACAGACAAAGGGAGCAAGGTCGGCGAGAGCAGCAGTGGAGGTCAGACCGACAGATCAGCCGGTCCCCTTCCCCCTCCCCAACATCTGGCTGCAGAGTCTCTACCAGCCGTGGAGCAGACCGACGTCTGGTTCCAAACAACTGCTCTGTTTGGCACTTGGCAACCCAGAAGGTGTAATCAAAGGTTAGAGGGTGAAATCATGGTTTCTCTGAATCACAGTCAGTGGCTGCTTTGGGATGGAAAGTCATGCACTTATTGGCTGAGTTCATACAACAGGGGTTTAACCTGACTTGGTGGGCTTCAGCGCTTTGTGGTTGAAAGCGTCACGCAAACCTGGAACGTTTGACAACTTTGCCTATTGTCTGAACCCTGAAAACTGGGTTTATGCAGAAACCAAGTTAAACAGGATGGTCAGAAGCCTATAATAATGGAACGGTCTACCTACAGAGGTTGTGGGTTCTCCATCTTCGGAGGTTTTTAAGAGGAGGACAGCCACTTCTTAAGGAAGTCCTTGTGCAGGAAAATCAACTATACTGCAGAGGGTTGGTTAGATGACCTCTGGAGTCCCTTTCAATTCTACAATTCAATTCTATAATTCTATCATTCAGTTCTACAATTCTGCAATTCAATTCTGCAATTCTAGAATTCAATTCTGCAATTCTATAATTCAATTCTACAATTCTACAATTCAGTTCTACAATTGTACAATTCACACATGGAGAAAGAGGTTGCCCTCTGCCAATGTCCTTACAAGTCTTTTCTTTCTCGTCTTGTTCAATCCAGCTGCTGCTGGTCATCAAAGAAAGGGGTTTTGCAGAGCGTCAGAAACTCTTGTTTTATTAAGACAGGTTTTCTTCCTCTCCAAGAGGAAAAAAAAGTACTTTGCACATGTTCAAGGGCACGGCTGTTTCAAGGTTCAGAAAAGCAAGTATGAAATCCTTCCCCTGCCTTGAAAGCGGGTGGCCGTTGAAAATGACATCGGTATGTGCTTCTAAACCCATGAAATTTAGGATTCTTGATTCTAAAATTCACAATACAAATATTGCTAACTGAGCCAGCTTCAGCTTGGTTTAAAAAAAGAAATCATTAAGGAATGCTTAATTCATAAACATTGAGACTTTTGGCCCTAATACATGTTATGGACATTTATCATAAACCACGCTCACATATTTAGGGATGATCCAATGGAGGCCAACTCCATAATGGGTGAATATTAATTATTTCTAGGTGAAAGGAAATGGGATGATGCTTAATAGCCCGTTTTTCTCAATAGTTAATGCTGAGTCATTAACACGATGTTCTGACTCAGCACACGCCGTTCCTGAACAAAAGCATTTCCAGGAAGAAAAAATGAAAAGACCCCGTGGATGAACGTGGATGAAATCCAAGCTATTTGGTTCATTTGAGAAGTGTCCGCCAAAAAGTAGAAACAATTCATCTGCCAGATGACAACTCTGAGATATTTTAGGCATTAAAAAAAATTTTTTGGGGATAGCTGGGTTTAAAATCCTGCTGTTCTGTTCGCAGAGGCGCTGTGGCTCCCTCGGACAATTTGCACACTTTGGCACAACGTGCCTGAGCTTTTTCAGATTGTATGAACGAAGCATTTGCTAAAATGCAGATGATATAGAAGCCCTTCAGAGACCAGCTGGAGAATTTAGATCTTTTTATTTTAGCAACCAGATAGCTACGGGGCAGCGGGAAGACATGAATAAAATGAGATTTGGGGAGCAGCCCTCGTTGAACGAGACACTTGGGGCGGAAAATTATTTTTTCGGATACACAATTATTTTTCATTGCAAAAATTCAGTTCTGAGGACTCCATAAGGAAGAAGCAGGGAGAAGCGTCCTTATTGCCAGCTCTCAAGTCAAGGCAAGCAGAATAATTAAGTAAAAATGAAGGTACTTTCTAACCAGTTTGTAAAAAAAAAAAAAATCCAGGCGGTACAATGGAGTGGGAAGAATTTCTGTATTTGATCTCGACAACAATCTTGCAAGGTAGGCCAGGCTGGGAGACGGCAACTGGGTTTGCATGAGATGCTGGTTAACAGAAGCCCGGTTTACTCAATGAACTAGCTTTCAGGGTCAGTTCAACAAGCTGACCAGTTTGTGACTTAGCGCATTTCCATTTTTAAACGCCTTTATTGCCCCGTTAGGTCTCTCGAGTTCAAGGCAGCTGATGTTGGCATCTCCTCGTCGGATCCCAACGACAACCTTGCAAAGTAGGCTGGGCTGGGAGGAAACCAGTCCCCTCCCAATAGTAATAAATAATCCACATACAGGAGCAAGTACAGCCTTACATTAAGGGGCCAAGAAACCGCACCGAGAGGGGTTCGGCACCTGGCCACCCAGATGCAAGATTCCGGCCGGTGGATGATCTCCGAAACGCCGCACGGATTTGGCGACGCTTCCGCCTTCCACCCAGCCCTGGAAAAAGGAGATTTGTCCTCCCTCACGCTCCCCCGGCGAGGTTTCCTTAGAAGAAGGTAGAGGTTTTGTCACGGAGAAATGTTCCGGACTCCCAGCCAAAGGTCTCGGCCGCAGGCCGGGTTACGGGGCTGTGACGCACCGGTGCTGAAATTGACTAATGCGTCCCAGTGAGTGGTTGGCAACAGAGGGGTGACGACGCCCTTCTCCGGTGGGTGGGGAGCAGTGGGGGTCACATCCAGCCCAAGGCTGGGCGAATACCAGGATTTACTCGTGGTTTCAGGAATGCAGACGGCTCTCCTCCCAGAAAGAGCAAGCAAAGGATTGGACGGGCTGGATCGTTCCCCACTCCAAGTTAATTGAAAAAAATAGCTGCCTGGGCGGGACCCTCTGTTTCCTCGTAAGTGACTATTAATCAGAAAAACAGTACATTTATACCGAGGAACTTATTACCAATAGCCCTGGCTGCCTGTGCAAGGTCCAGACCTGGAGAGAATCAAATTTGCCATTTGAGAGAGGCCGAATTAGACTTTTTAAAATTTATTCTGGCTGAACCCCGCGTGGCCTTCCCAAAAAAGCATTCTTGCTCGATTCAGATTTCCAACAAACATTTCCCCGAGTTTTTTTTTTTTTTGCCCTTTCCCCCAAGCAACCCTTGAGGACTAGAAACTTGTCTTTACGTCCTGAGCTTCAAAACTGCTAGGTTTCAAGGGGGCTTCTTACCCAGGCCTCCGTGCCCTCTTGAAACCTAGATGTGGTATTGAGCCGTTTCTATCTGGTTTCTGTCAACACCAGGCTCGCCTTCTGTTTGCAAATTACTCAGCAGGTTTGCAGAAGGATTTGCAAAATGCATACCAGCGGGGGGAAAAAATCGCCTAGCAGTTTTAGATGCAGAATTTAGTTTCAAGATGCCTGTACTTGCATTTTGAAAAAGTAATACATTGTTCCCTTTCCTCTTGGGACCTCCGTGGTTGTGTAAAGTAAACTCCTATAAAAAGAAGAAGGGAAAAATTGGCCGGATGCAAAGACGCCCTGTGGCTTGCCTGTGATTGAATCCACACCTTGTGTAAACCCAGCCATCTGGCGCTTGTGAAACAGCGTGCGCTCCCAAACAAAATCTAAAATAATTTCACGCTTCTTTGGCCCTGCAATCTTGGCTGAATTTGCCTGGTCCAAAGTGTCTCCCTGCGTGATCCCCGTTACCGTAAATAACCACGGCTAAGCCCCTCTGCCGGGAGGCCGACCCTCCAAATTTCAACCCAAATTCCACAAAAAATCCATCAGCCAAAGATAAGCCGACCCTTGCCTTTTTAACCACAGTGTCAGGCGGCAAACGGCAAACCGTGATATCATGGCTGACAAAACCCCACAACGTTAAGCCAGGCTTTTAAAAATCTGAGCTGTGGCCCGCAGACAAGCCGAACCCAATTTTGGAGATGTATTTTGGAACCTGAACTTCTTGGCTTATCCGTGAATATATACGGTATATGCCTCCTCGACTGCAAGACCTCCCAATTCCCATTCTCCAGAGGAAGGTTTATAATCACAAGATGGACAGCAGACTGTTGGTTAGTGATTCGTAGTTCAACTTTTATTTAACTTACAGTGTTTCTTGGTAAGGAGAAGGTACTGGAATGTAAACATTAAGCGTGGAGTAAATGCAGCCCTCGGGAGAGGAAGGCCTGTGGCGGGCTACTGAGACTGCAAAGTGAGGTTCCTGGCATGATTCGCACCCAAGCCTGCTCAGGAACTGGAGCAGCTGCTTCTCTGACGGATCTCTGAGCCTGGGTTGAGGGTCTTGGTCAAGGGGGGCAGCAGATCCGAGCCATTCCCCTCCAGGGAAGTGGTGGGAAAGTTGACCTCAGCAAGCAGAGAACCATCATCGAGAGAGTCATAATCTGCCTCTGTCAATAGAAGAAACCCCCCAAGAATCAGGATCCGATCGGAAGGAGGGTGGGGAACATTATCCGCGTTGACCTGGAGACCCCAAAACTTCAAATCACGTAAACCATCGGTTTTCTTGGGACGCTTTGCACAGAGGCAAAGCTGGATTTTGGAGATGCAGGACGGAAAGGATCTCAAAGCTTTGGACCTTTGGGGTGCAGAAGACTTTTGAAGATACGACCGACTGGCCAGAAAACAAGAAAGATCAATTGCAGGATGGAGAGATCAGAGCAACGAAGACCACCCCCCACCCGAGGGATCCCAAAGGACTCGCGGAAGACCCATCCTTCTGAAGAAAAGCCATCTGGAGTCAGGAATTTGACCCCAACTTAATGACATTTAATCAGCCAACAGCAAATGGACCCTCTAAAGCAGAAAAAGAATGCTTTTTTTAAGCAACTAACTTTTACGAAGCATAAGGTTAGATTTACCAAACCAAGCCAACCACTTTAGAGCGAATGGAACCAACTTTGCCAGATCTCAGAAAGTGGAGAATTTAGGAAACTCTGCAAAGGAAATTCTAGGGGTTTGTCCGGCAAAATCTGGGGGTCTTTGCCGTACAATGCAAAAGAGACAGATTTTTTTTTTTAAAACTGATCCACGGGGGCAGCGTATAAAATTGCTCCTGAAGCCACTTGGGTGGCATCGATCTGCATTTATGAATTCGACAGCAGGTACGTCTCTGAGCGCCGAAGATGAGCCAAGCTAACCGTGCCGTGAGATTTTGCACAACGCGAGTCCGTCTGAGAAGGTTGGGGAGAAGTTGGTTCTTTGCATTCAAATGCAAAACCGAAAAGCGAATAGAAAAGCAAGTGCGAGGCGTGGAAAAATTGCAAATCACCTTCATTGGAGCTGGGGCCCAGGCTAGATTCTGTTCCAAAATCCGATTTTCCAAGGCTGCTTTTCTTTACCTGTGTTGTAGGAGCTACACAAGGGGAATAAAATTGAGAAAATGAAAAGTTAAGGTTAAGAAACAGGTGGGTGTTACAGGAGCAAAGAAAGATTTGAAGTCGCTGTGATTTCGTTCTGATTTATACTCTCATAGCTAGGCTAACACAATGTCCGAAACATTAAACCATGATTTAAGCAGAACAGGGTTATCGAAGAGACCCCAGGGAACAACGGAGCAGATCAAGGCCTTTAGGATTTCTTTCTCTCTCCACAAATCAAAGCAGAAGTTTTCAAATGAGGGCCTGCCACCTAACCCAACAAAACCCTGCAGAGGAATCAAGAATATGGATGAATATGAATATTGACTAATCGAGAATCTTGAGATTTGGGATTCAAAGAAAACCATTAAGGAGAGGAAAAGCATTTGTAGGCAAGAGGATCAAAAACTGTAAAATGCTTGGATTTTTGGACTGTTCCAAGGAAGCAATTTTATTGTTCCTCGAGATGGATCCGGGATTTGCCGAAAGGGGAAAGAGAGTTTAAAAGTAACGCACCTGTCTTGGGCAATTTTTCTCCTTCAGCAACTCCCACATCTTCTGGCTGTGGCAGAGGAGTCTCTTCAGAGGCTGCAAAAGGGGGGGGGGGGAAACTCACACATCTTGCAAAATCACAATTTACTTCCGTTTATGGGATCAAGTGCAATCTTTGACTGCCCTTCTCACTCCCAGCATCCTTAATCCTGCCACTCTGGTTGAGATTCCCAGCAGCCAGTTTATTTAAACCAGCCTACAGACCATAACATAATACTGGGAAATATCCACATTGATATAAACTTCCCTCATCATAGCCCTCCATATCCCTAGATACATTAAAATCCATTTGCTTCTTTATCCTAATAACCCCAGCTAACATTTTTGCCACCGCTAGAGTCCCTTGAAGAATTTAATCACAAAGAAGCTATTGAATGTAAAATGGATGAACGTCCAAAAAAGAATGTTAAAATGGGATTTACCGACAGTACCAATATTTAGGTAGGGGTTAGCGGTTGGGGAAATACAGGGAAGGGGAGAACGCGTTACCCCAAAGTTTATTTTTTTCATAACGTTTTTATTTTGGTTTGGTTAGTAGCTGTTTCTCTTCTACTTTGTTCTTTATATCTTTATTCTTGGGTGAGTGTCGTTCTGTCAAAGCTTAAGGGATCAAAAAAATTAAAATGGGATTAACCAAACCCTTACGCAAACGGAGATAAAAGCTACAACAGAGGGGCGTATGCTCCGTTGACTCTATGTCAAGGAAACGCTCTTTGATTGATTAATTTTTCATTTATTTCTCATAGTTATCGGACGGCCCGTCTCCCAGGACGGGAGTTGCTAATTCCCTTATATCTCCCCCATAACGTCTGAGAGGGGAAGATCTTTAGTCCTACCAAAAGCCCGTCTGTATTTAAATGCAGGGAGATTATTAACACAAGGGGTTAAGGAAAAGGGTTTCGTATAACTTATATATATGATTATATATGGGGAGCAAGAGATTTCAGCTGTTACGTGCAAGGCCTGGTGGGGGAATACAGCTGTAAGCCGCACATCTGGAGAAAGCGGAATGACGTCCAACTTTTGCAAAGCGAGACCCTCTCGTCTGGTCTTACAGCCTCCAAACCCCGCCATCCCCGGATTTTGCGTCTTCTTCCCTTGGGGGTTGAACCAAGAGTTGTTAAAAAGGGTCTGATCGCAAACAGCCTTACCATCTTTAGGAAACAGAACCTGTCGACGTGAATCTTCCAAGACTTGTACCGCTCCAGATTTTTCCTGACCAGGTATCTGTTTGGAAATGAAAAAAAATAATGTGAATTTTTCTTTCATTCGGACTCCGTTCCGCAACAGTGGATGAGTGCTTGCTGAGTTCATTTCAAGTATAGTCACAGCTTATTCCTTTACCCAAACACGGATAATGGTGGTGGAAGTAGAGATCAACAATTCATGCAAGGTTTTGGGGTTTACCTGAGTTTAAGGCAAACAACTTTAGCTCTTACATGACGTGTAGAGGACTGGCAGGGCAAGGCTGCTTCAAATAAATCTATTTATCTTTCAAGAAGGGATAAGTCAGCGCTCACATCATTCTCCTAACCAAAATTGGTCAGACTGCTGGACCCAAAGGTGACAATTTTATTTTTCATGTGCTTATAATTAGGCGCGGTGCAAAATCATTAAATACCATTTAATCGTATTAATGGCGGGAGCCTGCTTAATAAAGGGAACTTTAGAAAGCAAGCTGATTACAGGGAGAGTAGCAGGAATTATCGGTAAGGAGCAATGACATGTATTAAGTCAGCTTCACAATTTCATATTTTCAGATGTTTACATTCTTTTGAAGTTGGGAGTTGATTTCTGGACAAAGAAAATAGATTTATGGTCAAAAGACTTATTCTTCAGCATCAGGATGACAAATATACGGATCCACCATTCAGCGGTTTGCAACATGGATCCGCAACTGATAACCAATGAATCACGGCTCCAATGTATTGATATATAAATATCTATCTTTGGATCGATATCGATATACTTTCTTATGTATTTTTGTTCTTTTCCGCTTTCCCCTCCTCCTTCTTTGACACAATTTGTGTTTTTTCCTTCCCTTTGCATTTTGCATTTCGTTCGTAAAATAGAGATTCATTGGGAAAACATTGTAAAAGAGGGGGGAAAAAAGAGAGAGAATAGCAGGAATTCAATAGCCTTGGAGAAATGTCTTGAGCTAAGCTTTAGTAAACGATGGGATGGGAACTTTAGTCTAAAGCTGGCCAGAATGGCTCCTTATCTGCAGATAAAGGGAGAATGTTTGTACAGAAAGCAGGGGCTGTGAATCTACAGACCCTTTCTCAGCTAAAAGGGGGTGTGCGTGTGCATGTAAGTGTGTGCGTGCAGGTCACGACAGACAAACCAACCCTCATCCCAGCAAACCCACCTGGACAGAGAGAGTTTCTTTAGGCCACAAACTGCCCCAGATCCATTGCAGGTAGCTGAAGAGGACGATGACGCTCAGGAAAGTGAAGTTGCTTACCACCCCCAAAATGGCAGACGTCACGGGGAAGTTGTAAAGAAGGTACCTGCGGGGCCCAGGATAGGAAGAAAGGTTGGTTAAAAGTCCACGCTCCCACGCTTCTGGGCCTTTTGTTCCTTAAATTAAATTAAAGCCTTAGTGGCTGAATTTTGGCTCGGCTGACTACGGCGGGGTTCCCGTTGGTCCCGACTTCTCCTTTGTTGTCATCGGGTTTTTACGTTAAGTCAACGTGAAATGATCCAGAAAACGAGAGTGGGTTAGAAGCTAGAAGCTGGAGGGGACCTTGAGCCGGTCAGTTTCTCTCAGCCCTAGGGCGGAGGCAATGGCAAACCACTTTGAAAACCCTTGCCCAGAAAACCGCAGGGGCTCGTCCGGGCAGTCTCCGAGAATCGGACACGATGGAATGGATTAAAAAAAAAAGGTAAAATGCAGCTTGTTTGCCTGTTGATTGATTTGGCCGCCGATTTCCACGTCGTTCTCAGCCAATAACGCCACGCCTCCAGGATATTTTATGATGGCTCCCTTATTCCTTTCATCCCCTCCTATTTTGTGTGTTTTTAGTTTTTTACGTGGAACTGTTTTTATGTACAGTGGAACCTCGGGTTACGAACGCTTCTGTTAACGAACTTTTCGGGTTACGACCAGCTCCGGCCACAAAATTTTGCTTCGGTTTGTGAACTCCGCCTCGGGGTACGAACAGGATACGCGGCCATTTTCCCTCCCGTGACACGGTCCGCGGCCATTTTCCGCCCGACACGTGGTCCGCGGCCATTTTTCCGCCTGACACGTGGTCCGCGGCCATTTTCCGCCCCTGACACGTGGTCCGTGGCCATTTTCCGCCCCTGACACGTGGTCCGCGGCCATTTTCCGCCCCTGACACGTGATCCACGGCCATTTTCCGCCCGACACGTGGTCCGCGGCCATTTTCCGCCCCTGACACGTGGTCCGCGGCCATTTTTCCACCCTGACACATGGTCCGCGGCCATTTTCCACCCGTGACACGTGGTCGTAGGGAGGGGGACTCTCCCTCCAAGCAATAGCTGCCTCCCTGTCCTCCACGCCAGAACGGATTAACGGTAATTACACTGAACCTTATGGGGAAATTTGCTTCGAGTTGTGACCAATTTGGGTTGCGGCCAGAGTCACGGAACGAATTAAGTTCGTAAACCGAGGTTCCACTATATTTATACTTTGTAATGGTTGTACGCCACCCAGAGTCACCTTGTGTGAGAGGGGCGGCTATAGAAATACGATAAATCAATAAAACAAATAAATATGGAAGATGTTCCTTGCTCCTTCTCTTTTATGAACAATGCATGCACACTTCTGGTCTAGCTTTGCTTTCCATCCCATCGCCAAAGGCCCAACAGAAGAAGAAGTCAAGTCTCTTTGAAATCTTAGCAGGGAAGAATCGGTCCGGATGTCTAGAAATGAGCAGGGTGGGTAAAGCCACTGGCTGGCTGTGCAAGTTGACTCAACAGATGACGTTGAGGCAATTCACAGCTAACGCAACGCCGGGAGTTTGTATCTGTGATGGAATGGACTTATGAAGGCCAGGCTCAGGGAGATAAGCGTGTCCTTAGCCCCCAGCAGGAGTGTGGGAAGTTCAAGAAGATGAGGCTGGCACCTTCCTAAGGAATTCACGGAGTTGTGGCTGGCTGGCTTGGGAACCAGGGTCCAGTCTGGGGAGATTTTCTGTCTGGAGGCTGTAGCTAATAAACGCAACCGAACTGTATTTGCAATGTCCAAGAGACATTGGACATCAGTTCTTTGGGCTGAACCTGACAGTATCTCTAGAAAGTGGTTCCAACCCTGCTAAGAACAGTTGGGTTTGCCTGGCAACCAGAACAGATCCGGACAGCTCGCTCCCAATTCCAACCAGAAAATCTTCCCACGTTTATCCCCTCGCGTAGGGAAAAACGGAGCTTGCTCCCTTCCCAAACGCCCGGCATGACTCCCCTCCTCACCGCAATCCAGTGAAATGCGCGTGGATTCTCAGCTGCGCCCCATAAATCTGGATTCTAGTGGTTTGGATTTCAATAACTGCCCCAGTGGTTGGGATGTACTACAAAGAAAGCGAAAAACAAAATACGGAGGTCAAGGCTGTGCAATTCCTGCCTGGCACGCTGTATTCTCAGATTATTTTCCCACCACATGCCCTACAAAAAGATAGGAGAAACATTTTCCTGATCCCAAACATTGTATTTCTTTATTTGCGTGGGTTTAAAAAACGCCCAACGACTCCGGGCGCTTTACACTACAAACAATAGAATAATAACATTTAAAAAGCAAGAGATGTTTGAGAAGAACCATACAAAAGAAAACCAAATCTTATAGGGGCTTATCACCAATCCTACACCAAGGCCTGGGGTAATAAATGCTCTATTTCTCTGCAGCGTCTTTAGAAAAAACTCTGCAATAAAAAAAAAAATTGCACTCAGAAGCTCCAGCCAAGCACCCCTACAAGGTTTTAGCTACATGTTAGAAAGGAGAATAGGAAACATACGAAAATCTGACCCCCAAATTTCCATTTCTGTACCTTTATACAGGAGAACGAATAAAAAATCTGGCATCTGTTGGAGCTCAAGAAAACAGCTTACCCAGAGATCACTCACGGAGATCATGAGAACGGTGAGATTTGAAACTGAAGCCTTTTAAGTCTTATTGTCTAAGCCAGTGTTTCTCAATCTTCAAGATATGTGGACTTCAATTCCCAGAATTCCCCAGCCAGCATGCTAGCTGGGGAATTCTGGGAGTTGAAGTCCATATATTTTAAAGTTGTTCAGGTTGAGAAACACGGGTCGAAGCTATGCTGGCATTCAGAGGGATTTTAGTCCCCTCTAGTGGAAACTCAAGGACCAGACGTTTCTTCCCAGCTTCCAAAATTACATTACACGATTGCAACACAATTAAACCAAAGTTCCCCAACTTGATCCGCTTCCAGAAGGGCTGGATTTCAACGCCCACTGCCCAGATTGGCAAAATGAAATCCAACATGTTAGGACAGCTCTAAATTAAGAAGCGCCAAGCCAGACTGTGGGCTTTACGTCACTCAGATCTGGGATCAAATCTCTGTTCAGCCAGTTCTCTTTACCTGCCCCACTCCACAGAGGCGTAGGATGGGAAAAATCAAAGCCTTCTTTAAAAGATAGTTAGTTTCTTTAAAGTTAGATATCTGCCTTAGAGGGAGGGAAGTAGGGGAATCTTCAGGGAGCTGAATTCAAAGCTTCATAGGGGACAAAGAATATCTTACCGAATCTTCTTTGTAATCTGAGAACAGCTCAACTTCCACAGTTTGTTTCTGTTCCGTAAACCCAGTTAGGAAGAGGCCAGCAAAAGCGAGCGTGTCGAGCATCTGCAACAGGCCTGAACGATAGTGTAACATGGCCTACAGGAAGGAAGGAAATTCATCAGTAAGAGGTCAACAACCCATGAATCGCTTTGCTACTGCCCTTTATAAAATGAGCAATGTTTCACTCCCTGCTCAGACAAAACCATCCAACCTAGACAGGTCAAAGAGCTGGGTCCATCTCCATTCTGACTCAGTAAACCCACATAGTAAGCACAGTGGTTAATAAAATGTGGTTTGCTGCAAGGTGGGAATCAGGTTTGGTTCACCCGTGCGAGACCAGCTTGAATATGAGCAACTTCGTTTTGTTTTCCCCCCTCTTTCAGGCTGAAGATTGAGGCATCGATGTATTAAAGTAATCAAGATTGAAGAATAAATAGGCCAGAGTTTGCCTCTCAGCTGTTTTCCCAAGAGGTCCCGATAGGGTTCCAGATTTTCAGGACCTGCGTTCTCCACAAATACTGGGCAAGAGTTACGTTCTAAAGTTTCAACCTCCTTTTGTTGCACTTCAAAGTAAGGTTTGGCCATCATCCATCAACGTGAAATTAATAAAGGGATGAAGTTATCTAACACACTTCAGCCCTACCCTTTTGCAAGAGCCGATCTAAAAAGCTGATCCTGTCCATCAAAAATCTAATCTCCTTTGAAGGTACCTGGGAACCTCCCATTTCTGACAAGTAAACGGGCAGATTCAAAATCCCAGACTTACAGCTCGAGCCGACGAAGAAATGACCCGACCGCCTTTGGTGTAACAGGAAATCACAACCATGAACATGCCCAGATTCTGATTGACGGGAGACTCGGGCAATTCCAGTTCAAGCGAAATTCGATAGGGTTGGCCATACATGAGAACCTGGTGGAGGGAACAGAACCTCTTTATCTGTGAAACTCTTAACATTTCTTCGTTGGTGGGGCTTCATCATCAGATGGTGATGAATGACAAACTAATCTGGCCAACGGGGAGAAATACTGGAGGCCGAACTTCATCTTACACATTCTACCATATGGGTTGACCAAGCCTACAACCCAGATGAAGTCTGTGAGGAGACCCTTGCAGGGGACAAGCCGGCGTTCCTTCCTTTCAAGCAACAAGGAGACAAACACAACGTGGGTTGAGTCAGCTCAACAGGTCTTGCATGGGGCAATAAACTACGCCGACTTAATTGTCGGGTTGCGCAGAATGGGCGTCGCCTCGTAGATAAAACCGTGCGCCAAGAATTCCAGGCCTGATCTGAATTTCACCTTATTTCTTACGCAATTTCGAAGCGGTTTAAAAGGAATGTCGTGCCACTGATGATGTTTCTGTGCCGAATGCAACGGACTTTCCTGCTCTGGCATGCTTGCGCCCAGAGACTTCTATCTGGTTGCCCGCATCCCGTTTCTAACCACCCGTGGCGACCAAGCTAGTCCTTAACAAGTTGCTTTCCCCTGCCTTAAAAGTTGGAGAGAAGGAAGGAACGAGGAATCCAAATCATCAGAAGTTGTGGAAGAACAAAAGCTTCACAGCTTCTTCTTCCTGCAACCATGTTCCATTTAATTTCAAAACAGAGCAGTTAAAAGAAAATCAGTTACCTGGTCACGGCTGTCCTTGATGAAAGAAATGTTGGCTACAGGAAAGGAGCAGAGTTCAGGCCCTGGGAGGCCACAACCTGTCCTGAAAAAGGTCAAACATTTCCCCAAATCAGATTCAGATGATGGTTCAGCACACCTGAGATTTATAGATCCACTTCTTTGGGTGTCATTTTTTGGGCAAAGAATCACCCTACCAATTAACCGAGCCTGGTACAAAAGAAATTAGACTTAAATAATTCAATGGTTGGGAATCTATTTTGGGCTCTAGAAACACACAGTCCCTCCTCACATAAACACAGTTTTTCTGCAGCATAATTTAGGATACACTCTTGCTAAAGAACCTGAGGACAGAAAGAAGTGCACGTTTTCTATTGCTCCCACACCAAATTGGTTCTATAGCCAAGAAAAAGGATTTTAACCAGATTTAGGGAAAACGTCCAGATGTTGAAATGGAGCAGGCAGGCTCAGATGGTGGACTATTTTTCCTGAAGAATTCCAAGCTGAGACCTCACAGCTGGAATTTTACAGCTTTCAGAGAGGGTTGGACTGAATACCCAATAAAATCGCTATCAGCTTTTAAAAGTGCATGATTAGTGGCCCAGTAATTCCCACTAAGCTGCGTGTTTAGTTTAAACATTCAGGAAAGTAGATCTGTCTTCGCCAGATGCTTACACAACAGCCAGTAGAGACGATGCTGGGTGAACATCAAATTACAAAGTCGGAGGACCACCACAGAAAAGTCCCTGCTCTGCTGTTAACCACCACCAAACAACTGTGAGTACAGAACCCAAAGGATGACTTTGGTTGATAAGGGGCCCTGAATTCCATCACCCATCCAGACCCCATCAACGAAACTAACCTGAACTGGTAGTGCACAGGACTGACGTAGCTGACCGTAGGCATGTAAGAATAATAGAAACTGCCGTAAAGGAAGATTGAGATCCACAGCAGTAGTAACAGCACGCAGAGTAGAATGGCCGTCTGCAGGACCGTGCGGCGCACCCTCAACATAAGCAGGGTGGCTACTTCTTGCGCCCACGCCAAGAAAGGTCCGGGGCTTCCTGACATGGCACCGTCTGGCGAAGGCAACCCACGGCGATCCGGGAAAGCAGTCAATACATTACGGGATCCACCCGCCTTGGAGAAACAAGTGCCCAGCTTTGGCAGCAGGAAAAAGCAGAGAAATATAACAGGAGTCCCTTGTGCAATGAAGAAGCTAATGAAAACAAAAAATTACAGCATTCTGGTAATTCTAGCTGGAAGACAAAACGTGGGCAAAGAGGACTGGCTTGTGGATGGCACGCCACTCCATTTGTGCAATTGTGGGTTTCCGAAGGCAGCTTGGCTTCATGAGAAAAACAGGCAGCTTAGAATCAGCGAGGGCACCAGAGCATGCTAGATGGGGGGGCACCAAACCTAGGCCCCCCTTCCTCTTAGAAATTAGGCTGTTCTTTAGACTCCGCTCCCCAGGGGCCTGGAAGGTTCCTAGGGACGGAAAAAGATAAAATAGATCCAGGGTTATTGCAGGAACCCGCTCTTGCAGATCCGGACTCCTTCTTGCATTCAACTTTTGCCTGCAGGATGGATTTTGACCAGGATGGAGTGCTACATTTCTCAGACAAAAGAGGGTAAAACAGCAAAGGGTGGGATGTAGAAATCCTAACCCCTGAGAATTCAGCCTCTGACCCAGTTCTTTACCAATTCTGTTTGGGTAACTCTGATGGCGCTGGTCAAGAACTGGGTTAGAGGCAACCATTTTTGCAACTCCTTGCAGAACATTTAACCACCTCAGCATATTGAAAAGCAGGCACCAGTTTTCTAAATGAAAGGACACGAGTAATGCATTGGGTCCCCAAAGCCTCCTCCTTTATCTAAGCGACGCCAAGGCCTAGTTTGAAACAGTTTTTTTGTTTAAAGAATTTGATTTCTGTAAATGGGGGGAGAAGAGAACAGCATATAAATACAGTTACGTTTGAGTTATTGCAGTGCAAAGCTCCTAATTCAGAATTCAGAAACGGGGGATCGGAGCTGCACAAATACCCCACCAAAACAAAGGATTTAATATTTCCTTTTCGCAGGCGAGAATGCAAACCTTGGGCCAGGAACGAATTCAAAATCAGCTCTTGCTTCAAAGTTACCGTCCTAAATTGCTAGGAGGAGTAGAGACCTCCAGTAAAATCCCAAATCAAAATTCAGGCATGCCGACATTCAGAGACACACCGGCTCTTCTGGAGTTCGCAAACCCCCAACAGAATTACTCGAGTCTTTTGTACACCTGCCAGTGTTTGAAGACTGCGAACCAGAAAATTTCACCGTTCTCCAAAAGGACACCTTCTGATTTACTAATACTCTCTTTACACCCGCATCGTGCTCTGGCTACCGTACAAGAAAGGCCTTTACAAATTGAGGATTACATCCCCTTTCCCCGCAATGCCTGATTTAGTTTCTAGCTAAATTCTAGGGACTCTTTAGGACATTAAACATAAATAAATAATCAAAACAAATCCATGCAGAACTAATACAAAACGAGACAGAAATCTGCAAATTTACACATACAGAGGTTCCCCGTTTTACACACCAAGGGGGGGGGAGGGAACAGGAGAATAAAGAAGGCATTGTCCCTTTTTATAAAGGAAAGTGGGGGGACCTGGTTATTAGAAACGGGGAGACAAAGAGGACAAGCGACATACAGTATCCAGATCTTGGTTTAGCTTGTTTGGGAGAAGGGAAGCTCCCCCCCCAACAAACCAATGTTTACATCCCATCTCAGTTTGGAAGAGAAACAGAGGCTAGCAAATGCAGAGAGATGCTGGAGGGAAGCCGGGAGGCATAGGTGGGGAAGGAAAATATGGGGGAAAAGAACGCTTAAGTAAAATGGGGGGCATGTTGAAAGCCCCATCCTCCTGGCTTGCAACCCTGGGGGAGGGCAGAAAAAAAGCAAATAGGGCATGGGGAGTTTCCATTAGGGAGAAGATTAAAGCACCTGAATGACTTCCAGCGCTGCTGCTGCTGCTCCTCTGCCTTCTCCCTTTAAACTCTTCCCCCCCACCTTTTGTCTCTTTCCCAAATGTGGGTCTGGCTCTACCTCTTCCGGGTTTGGCCCCGCCCCCGGCGAGACTTCGGAAGGGAGGGGGAAGAAGAGGAGGAGGAGGAGAGGCGGGCCTTTTGGCAAAGCGGCTGCAGCCGCCGGCGAGCATCTTCCAGTCACGTGGCCCGAGGGATGCTGCCGCCTGCCTCCCGTTTCCATGGAGACCGGCAGAAGCGGGGGACCACTTTGGTGCCTTCTCTTCCTCAGAGGCTGAGGGAAAGGATGCCCGTTGGGCTCCCGATCAGGAAAATGCTGAGCTTGAGAGAGGTCGGCCAAAGGCTTCCCTGCTTTCTGATTCTTCTAGCAGTGAAACAGGGATCCTTAATTTCATAATTAAATATATCTTATCCTTCCTTAGGAGTTGGGGCCTGCCTTCGCACAACACTAGATTTGTGGGGCTACGTGTCTATTCCTTGGGAAGGGAATATCCAATATCTATATTGCGAGTCCTTAAAGAAACTGAAGCTCTGTTAAAATAAATTATCCAGCTTTGTTTAAAAGCTTGCAATTCGGCGTACTGTGACAATGCAACCATTTTCTTAGCAGGTCGGGTGAACCAGGTCATCCCTCTAAATTGTAATAGGACAAACATGAGCCCCGAACATTATATATACCCAGCCACTGATCTGGCAAAAGTGGAAAGTTTATCGCAATCATGAATTGTGGAGCCTTTGATCTTTTAAGACTCGGGCACTGGATCATTACATTATATGGAACTGAGTCAGCATTATAACTCAAATTATTTCTTTCTATAACTTCCCCAAGTTTATAGCACAATCTTAAAACTATTTACTCATTGGTAAATCCCATTTAGTTTCACGGGACACACTCCCTGTAAAGACATTTAGGATGATGGCCTCACAGTGCAATGTAATTCACGTACCCTTTTAAAGGCAACCCCCACTGAAGGCATCTAAAATCAAGTCACTAACCTTGGTGGGAACATTGAACGGGTGTCTAATCGTACTGTAAAAAAGCCATTTGGAGTGCAATTCTGTATATACCCGTTTAAGAAGTTTTGACCTGGTACACATTTTACACTAAAGCTTCAATTTCTTTACCTACAGTTCAATGAATAAGCCACAATTGGCTGTGTTCTTATAGCTTAGCATGTTGTGTGAACAAATCATGGTTAAATAAACCCCAACTTAGAACAATGAGTCATCAAGTTAACAGGAACCTACCCTCTGGGAAGTTAGGAGTGGGTTACAGCTTTAAAAACAGACCAGCATATGCCTGTTTAAATAATCTAGAAGAATGATTTAAATTCTAGCCTAATAAAACATCTCAGCCCACGAAATCAGCCCAATGCTGTAACAAAACATTGCTAAAAATAAATGGGCTGTGAAGCCCTGTTTAAAAGTTATCGTGGGGCCAAGCATAAGATTTCTTGGGACAGGAATTTCCAACATAAAGGAGATATTTATACTGCACAGTCTTAAAGAAACTGTAGCTCTATTAAATGCTCCAGCTTTGCTTACAGGAATGAAGAAACCCCTCTTCTAAAATTATGCTGGCCAAATATATATGTGATATCTCAGGCAAAAATAACAAAACAAAACAAATCTTTTTTTCTTTTTCCTTCAGAGGTATGTAAATGTTGGGGTTTAGATCCCTTTAAATCTTTTAAATCTCATACATCGTCTGTTTGAGAAATCATTTTGCGCTTGGCTTTAGTTGATAAGCTGTAGTGTTTTTCATTCTTCAACAATCTTTTAAGTTTGACTTTGGGTTCACTTTGGTTGCTATGTATGTTTCTTCAGAGATGTGCCCACGTTTGCCATGGTTTGTTCCAGCTTGTTTCTTGAATAAACTGGGTTCATAGAACATAAGCCATAATTTCATTTCCTTTCCTTTCCTTTCCCCCTCCCTCCCCTCCTTTCTCTTTTTCTTTCTTTCTTTCTTTCTTTCTTTCTTTCTTTTTCTTTCTTTCTTTCTTTCTCTTTCTCTTTCTCTTTCTCTTTCTCTTTCTCTTTCTCTTTCTCTTTCTCTTTCTCTTTCCTTTCCCTTCCTTCCTTCCTTCCTTCCTTCCTTCCTTCCTTCCTTCCTTCCTTCCTTATGCACATATGTTACAGACCTCACCCACAGGGCTCCTTTCAAGGTGATGCAGGGAAAGAAGCTAGTTTGTGTAACCCTGATGCCCCATGAACTGGGAGGGCTACAAAAAAAGGTTGGCGATGGGTGTTGATGTCAGATTTTTAAATGAAAGGGATTGCTGACAATACTGCAGCTCCCTGGCGTTCATATTTGCACAAGGGGGGGGGTTCGCAAAGTCACACAACCACTCTCTTTTGACTCCGCTCCTCCCTTCCTGCCCCCTCCCCAATCAGCCTCTTTCATAATCGATCCTGGCTACATCAACCCCCCTTTCCAATCCAGGTTTGGAAACGAGGACTGTCTAGGTGGGGGTACCATCCGCCACCCCCCCGCCTTAAGAGATGGTTTGGTCCCAGCATTAATTGCCTTGTAGCATCCTCAAGGTATCGATCAATGGAATTAGATTTCATCTCGGGCAAGATGTGCCAAACGTCTTAGGGAGCTGGGGCAAACAGCCGCGTCGGCTCATCCGCCTTGGAGAGGATCCCGCAGGGGCTGCTGCAGTGGGCACCCCCCCCCCAGCTTCCTGTGCCACCCAAACCCAGGTGATCCTACCCAGATCATCTGAGCCTCCCGCCTGAACGGTCCGACTTTGCTCCATCTCCCTTCTCAGCGGAAAACCTCTACAAAGGTGTGTGGCTTTTGGCTTGACCTTCTCTTTCTCTTTCTCGAATTCTTTCGATCAGGTTTGGGAACGAAAAGATTTCCATGGCCAGAATAAAGCTCATTTCTGCAGGGTGGAGAAAAAGGTGAAATGGGACCTGCCCTATTGCTCTGGGATGCTACGGAAGATAGATAGATAGATAGATAGATAGATAGATAGATAGATAGATAGATAGATAGATAGATAGATAGATAGATAGATAGATAGATCGATCTTGCTCTCCATTGGGGTTGGGAGCCACAGATGGAAATAGGAAAAAAAACAAGCCGAGATTTTTTTCTGTCTCTCCTTTCTGGGAGAGGCTCTGAGTGGCTTTGGGTGTTGCATCGGGACCGTCTTGTGTTTTGTAATCTCTCTCCTTTTTTCAACAGATTTTTTTGTTCTTTCTTTTTCTCTTGGTTGCATCTGATAGCAGAGGAAGAGGAGGAATAGGTTGTGGCAGAAAATGAATGGGGGAGGTGGGGCAGGGACATTTCAGCATGAGGCGGGGGACATTTGTTGGGGGGGCTGGAATTTATAAAGGATCAGACCCAAAGAGATGTTTTTCTACCGAGAGAATCTGGGGAAGTTAATTCAGATTTATCATATGCAAGATTTGGTCACTGAAGGAAAAACAACGAACCTTCCTGTTTTTGAATGAGGCCCTAAAGGTCATTTTGATGCTTAGTTGATGGGAAGAGAAAATGGTCTCTTTTGTTATTCTGGAATTATTTTTATGTATGGTTATCCCTCTCTCACACCTTTCTCCCTACGTTCTTCCTGTGTCTACATTCACACATGTCGAGGACACGGATTTATTTGTGACTTAGTATGTTGTGTGAACCTAACTACACCCCAAATGTTGTCAAGTGCGGTTTATGTGTTGCATGAATCCAGCTGGGTTGGGGTTGCTACGAGCAAGCTAAGGAAACCATAGTTTTTCAAGTTGTGGGAAGTCAGCCACGGGGGCCCCTGCAAAAGGTCAGTTTGGAAGTGAACCAACCTGTTTAACAATGGTGCAAAATGACATTTGTGCCATAGTAGATGCAGCCCACACCCTCAACCCCCACTGTGCAAACGTGGGCCTAGTCATGTCACTAGTCCTCAATTTAAGATCCAGAGAGGGATCCATTCATGCTTCAGTGTCATATTCTGTGCAGAAAAGAAGCAGGAGACAAGAGATATTTCTCATGATAGTCAAGAGATCTGTTGCAAGGATATCCTATACACCCCAAAGAAAAATATTCTTAAAACAAAGATATACAGTTCCCAGGTGAGGCCCGGCAAGACTTTTACTAAGTCAGACCTTAGTCTAAGTCTTGATGACATGACCGGCAGTTCCCCTCCAGAGCTTCAGGCAGGAGTAACACAGGGATGGTACACTTTGGTTTGCATTCATAAACTCCCAACTGTACTCTCTACCCTACTCCACCTCCTGGAGAACAGGTCACAGGGTTGCAAACCTACTGACGCCCACTAGGTGGCGCAACACATTAGCGGTTTCTAAATCGCTTGGTCGCCATCTAGTGGTCCCCTGCAGTACTGCAATGTAGCCCTAAGCTTAGATGGACCACAGTTCTGCTTCTGTAGAAGTTGCTCGCAAGGATATGATCAGGAGCAATTTCAAAGAACGTCTTCAACATTTCCACTTTGCCATTATGGCCAACGGTCTTTGATTGTCTTCCTTCTCCTCCCTGGCTTCCCCAGCAGATTCCCCATGAAGGGCGAAACTCCCGTCAACAGCACAATGAGCATAGGACAAGCTCGCAAAATGGTGGAGCAGCTGAAGATTGAGGCCAGCATGTGCAGAATAAAGGTGAGGAAAGGGAGGTGGGGAAGGGGGAAGGTTAGGGAGAAACGAGAGAGCTGGGCCACCAAATCCTATGGATGCTTTTCGGTGCAGAAGAACTGGGCCTCTGCTCCTATGATAGCTTGCAACCTGGTTGGCCTATCGGGCCAAGCGATGAGCGGTTTCTTCAGGTTTGAGGAGAAGCGGGACAACCACCTTTCGTGGATGGTTTAACTGGGCTGGACCGTGATCCTTGTGGTCCCTTCACAACTCAACGACTCAAGGGCTCTAGATGGGCCTAGGCTACCGGGTGAAGCCAGCTAGGGCAGAAGGCCACCTCCCCAGTCTGCAGAACAATCATTCCCAACCTCTTTAGGAAACGCGGCCATTGGCAAAAAATGGTGGGAGTCGTAGCTGAAATTGGAAAGACCACAAGCTAGGCATGGCTGGCTGAATACAATCCAAGTTACAGGTTGTCAGCTTGAAAGGCCTTCATGGGTTAGACCTGGGTATCTATGAATTGCCTTCATCTTGCGGTTGACCAGAAAGAGTGGGATTTCTCCAAGACCCTTCCCTTAAGGAACATCTTGAGGGATCCCTGGGGATGAGTCTTCACAGGTATGGAACACCATTTTATGGGGCTCCCACCTCTTGGTTTTGCAACGCTGCTGAAAATTGGTTATTGGATGTGTGATGGAGACCTTCCTGTTACAGGTTTGAAGGCAGGAGGGCCCGATCCTCAGGGCACCCTTGTTTCGTCTTGCTATCATTTTTATGACAATTTTGTTGTAATTTTCACATCCTTAGGTTAGGCCCTTACAGCCTTGTTTGGATTAAAATAGCACTTCATTATAATAAGCACATAAATAAACGTAGCGCATTAGGTGAAAACAACTGAATCGACTCGATAAACCATGGTTACACAACTCCTGGTTTGGAGGGATGTGAGAATCTAGTCTGAGTGTGTTCGCGCAACACACTAAGCCATAAAACTAAAGTGACAAACAGTTGTGTCAACAGAACACGCCTAGCCAATGTATGGCTTAAAGGATGGTTTGGTTCTCACCAGCCTTAACATTCATTGGTTTATTTAGCTTAGTTTTAACCACTATTGTTTATAAACCATGATTATGGTGCAGCACCTTGCCCAAACACGGGTATTCTGGTTTAGTAAGGAATGAGGATTTTAATTCTTATCAACTATGCCTTCCTTTTACAGCCAATGTTTGAACAGCAGGTGAACCTCTTACAGTCCTTGGTGCAATTTCAGGCTTTTAACAGCCTGATTTCAAAAAGCCCTCCGTTTGGGGGCTCCAGAGATCACGTTAACTCCAAATGAAATGAAAACAGGCACATTTTGGCCAGACGAAGGCTGCTAAAACTCCCACCTAAATACCCTAGACCGGTGTTTCTCTGGCTGGGGAATTCTGGGAATTGAAGCCCACACCTCTCAAAAGTTGATGAGGGTGAGAAATAGTGCCCTAGACAAATGGTGGTGGCTCCAAACCTGGGCTGCAGTACTCCAGGTAGCCACTAGGGGGCAGCAAGTACAGTTGCTAGTTTTTCTCTCAGGGCTGCCCCCTGGTGCCTATCTAGAGTACTGCAGCCCAGATCTTCTAGCCCTCAATCTTCTCGATGCCATCTCTCCTTTGCCGTGCCCGGGACGATAATTGGTAACTTACTGGGAGATGCGGCAAGCCATGATTTCCTTTTTTTTCCCTCCCCTCCTTAGGTGTCCAAAGCGGCAGCCGACCTGATGACCTACTGCGATGCCCACGCCTGTGAGGATCCCCTCATTAGCCCCGTGCCAACCTCGGAAAACCCCTTCCGAGAAAAAAAGTTCTTCTGTGCCCTGCTTTGAACTATTTTTGCTCCCTCCCCTGATGCCGGGTCCTGCCTCCTTCCTTTCCCCCCATCCCCAGATACTCATCAGTCAGTGCGGAGTCCGGTGGCTCTATCATTGGGGGCAGAGAAGGGGGGGCTCCACGGCAGATCGGTTTTCTCCTGCAGAGCCCCCCCCTCGACTCCATTTTCCCAGGCTCCCAAAATCAGGATGAGCAGCAGAACCTCTTTTAACGGCTCTAATTCAACAGCCCCACTTCCCCCTTGAAGGAGGGGAGCTGCTGTTTGCTCTGAGGGGGTGGGGGAAAAAATCAGGGTACCGGAGTACCCCCCAATTAGAGCAAAAGGAGATCAGGCATTATCTGTAAGCCCTTGGATCCAACCTAGGGGGTTTCGTTCCAGTATTAACGTCCAGCCTCCCCACCACCTTCACCTTGGCTAAAGTTTAGCTCCGAATCAAGGTGTTGAACCGGGTCCTCTCCTCTCTCCCCCCTGCCCCAAATTCTCCCCATGGAAGGGCACCAGCTTTCCACGACAGGCCCAGATGGTTCTTCTCACAACTCTCCACCCATTCTGTACACCAGAGAGCACAGAAAGTTAATAAAATTTACTGGAGTCAGTGTAACCGATTAGTGGTTGAGCTAGACCACTTGGGGACGGGGTGGGAAGGTATTAAGGGTTTACTCCAAAGGATCTCCAACCCAGAGTTTTCCAGGATAGGAGATACACAACCTTCAAGATGTTCTGAATTGCAATGCACTCTTTGTGATCAATAAAAATGAGGGGGTGGAAGCGTTCCCGTCCCCCAAGATTCTCCCTCTTGGGGAGAATGAGCTGGCGCTAAGCCATAATGTGAACCCAGTCTGGGTTTCCTTTATGGATCCGTTGGTGTGCAAATCAAAACAAGTGGGGTTTGTTCAAGCAATGGTAGCTTAGGGAAAAGGTCTGAGGCCAAAGCAAAGGAACCAGAAATGAAAAGGTGCCACTTGGGATTTGAAGGAAAACAACATCCAGGTGAAAATCTCTGGTTTGGGCCACCAGCTGACACGGGGGGCGGGGGGAGATGGTCACAGGCCTGGTTTGAGGGCAGTGTTTTTCAACCTTGGCGACTTGAAGACCTGTGGACTTCAACTCCCAGAATTCAAGCTGGCTGGGGAATTGTGGGAGCTGAAGTCCACACGTCTTCAAGTGGCCAAGGTTGAAAAACACTGGTTTAGGGCGATTTTTGTTTTTTAGGAGGAAGTGAGATAGAAAACAGTCAACAACTTTGGAAGTTGGGTTTTTGTCTTTTCCCTTGGGAGGTTTGGGGCCGCGGGACTGTCTCCGTTTTTCGCCTCCTTCTAGCCTAAATACTCCACCATTGAGGGAAAAGCAGCAGAATTGGCCGAGAATGAGATTAGTCTCTCATACACTAGAGCAGGTTCCTCAACCTCAGTAACTTTAAGAGGGGTGGACTTCAACTCCCAGAATTCCATGCTGGCTGGGGAATTCTGGGAGTTGAAGTCCACCCCTCTTAAAGTTGCTGAGGTTGAGGAACCCTGGACTAGAGGACAATGGAATTCAAAACCAAAAAACAGCAAATTGTTCCTTTCACTCTACCAACCCGTTTATAAAATAAATCATTGTTCTTTATTACTCTTTGTGGCAGATTTGGCAATGCCTGGAAAAAACAACAACATGAGAACAAGAGAAATTTCCTTCTAAACCAAGTAAGAAACCACAAAAGTGTCACGTGTTTGGACAGCGAGATAAGGGGCGTGCAAGCAGAACTCTAGAAAGCTTTAGGACCCGGTTTGCTGCGGTGCTAAATTGCTGCTTCCCCTGTTAACCAGTGGAAATTCAAGAGGCTAGTCCTGATTAAGGTTCCAAAAGGGAAAAGATACCAAACCGTTGACTGGTAGTGCTTCTGCAATCCAGAGATCCCCCTCGAGGAATGGGAAGGAGCAGGGTTTAATCTGGACAATTAGGTCCAGCTGTAGAAAGCATGCTGTTTTTTAAAGGCAGAAAGCTAAAAATTGGGGTTATAAACCCGCAACAGCACCAAACACCTGCATTCAGAGACCGCGACAAACTAGGTAGGAACTGATACAACCTACAGCATCTACGTTCCCACGTTTCTCTGCCAGGGCACGAGTGCAAAAGCATTAGCCTGTTTCTGCTGGCTCTCAATGCGTGGCAGCATTTGAAACAAGCCTGCTTGAATACTGGTTGCAGCAACGCTGCCTTGTTTCAAACCCTGGTTAGGAGGCGACTCAATTTAGAGGTTGTGCTTAACGATCAACGACGCCAACCCTCCCGATCCGGGCCAGGATGGGAGAGAGAAGGGCATGGGTGTGAAATGCTCTGCCGTTGGAATGATTTCCCTAAAAACTGAGCCATTTTCAACCGCAACTGCATGTCACACCCATCGTGGACAAAAGTGTCCTCTTCCTGCCAGAGGTGGGGAATCAGGAGCCTCCGGGGATGCTTCTGGACTACAACTCCCAGCATCCCTCACTGAGCCCACCCTAGAGTGGTAGTTGACAACCCCTGGAAGGCTGCCATCTCTGGGAAAAGTGCTTTTGCCTCATCGGACTACAATTCCCAGGATCCACTCCCTCCTTCTGGCTGGAGGCGATGGGGACTGTCACACCCAGGAAGGTGTCAGGCTGACTGACATGGATGACAACTGGTCAAAAGGGTTAGCACCATTGGGAGAGCCCGTGAACCATGAATGCTGGTCAGATGGTGGGTGGGATGGATGGCAGCCGTTTTGGGGACGGGGGAACCAAAAATTGGGTCAGGGGCGCAGAAGTGGAGTGTATGCCCTTCACCATCTTGGAAAGGCCTGCAAATCTCTGCTCCCAGCCAGCTGGTCCTAGTTCTCTTCCCAAACATCAGCAGTACGGAATGAAGGGCAAAAAGGAAATTTTACACGAGGGGTGGGGGGAACGCTGTGAAGGGTTGCTGTGGTTCTCGTCTAAATAAAGCCGGGGGTCGGGGGCTGGCCTGAGCGTGTTCAAGGGGGCCGGTTTCTGTGGTCCTCGGCTCTTGAACTGAGAGAAGGAAGAGCCCCCCGCCGGCTTCCGTCTGGGGCTGCAGATCCGCCCGGGGCCTCAGCCTCAGAAGACCTTGATGATCGATTTGCGGGATTTCCCCACGCCGATCCATTTGACTGCGAAACAGAGGAGCAGGAAGGAGAACGGGGTGAGCAGGTGGCGTCTAAAGCAGAACGGGGCCGGCCCTGCGAGGTGGACCAGAGCAGACATCAACCCCGCAGGAAGACTAAAACTCCGTGGATTGCTACTGGCCCTAATTCCAGACTCTTGCAAGTCTGATTGTGCTGGACCCCCACCCCCCTTACGCTCTAGTGCAGTGTTTCTCAAC
Organism: Python bivittatus; assembly: GCF_059951505.1. NCBI lineage: Eukaryota > Metazoa > Chordata > Lepidosauria > Squamata > Pythonidae > Python > Python bivittatus. The sequence goes on from NW_028277047.1 coordinate 3,862,547, forward strand.
CTTGGCCGCTTGGAGAGGCGTGGACTTCAACTCCCAGAATTCCCCAGCCAGCTAAGCTACGCTGGCTGGGGAATTCTGGGAGTTGAAGTCCACGCCTCTCCAAGCGGCCAAAGTTGAGAAACACTGTTCTAGTGAATCAGAGAGGCATCTGCGTGAGCCGCTTCCGAATGTTACTTGCTTGCTCAGGCTTAAAAAATGTTTCAGACCCCTTTGCCTACACGTTTCTCACCCCTTCCCATCAAAGCCGCCTTCCTGACTCTCTACATCAGGGGAGTGGACAAGAATCCCCAGCTTCTTTCAAGCCAAAGACCCCCGTCCCTCCAAGCGAGCAGGGCTCAAAGTGCTTTGCTTGCCTTTCCTTTGAACAGACCACGCTCACCCCCTCCCCAGGCATCTCCCCCTTCGGTTTGAAACTCAAGACCCGGGAGAAGCTTTGGCAAAGCCTCCGGGGCCGCTTCAGAGCTTCCAGAGGTCACACGAAGCCCCGATCGGGGGCACCCTGGTTTGTCGCTTCGCAAGCCCGTTTCAGAACTACCCAGCATTCAGGCCTCCAGAAGTCTCACCTGGCACTTCCAGGTAATCCTCTATGAACCGGATGTAGGCCTGGGCCTCAGCGGGCAAGTCGCCAAAGCTGCGAGCGCCCTCGGTGCTGCACTGCCATCCAGGAAGGTTCTTGTACTTCACTGTGACTTTGTTCAGGAGCTCGTGATTGGCTGTGGATAGCGAGAGAGAAACTGAGGCAGGGATTAGCTGCTTGTCTGCTTGCACGATATGGTGCTCCACACCAGTGTTTCTCAACCTTGGTAACTTTAAGACGCCTGGACTTCAATTCCCAGAATTCCCCAACCAGCCAACTCCCAAATTCTGGGAGTTGAAGTCTGCACATCTTAAAACATGCTGGCTGGGGAATTCTAGGAGTTGAAGCCGACACATCTTCAAGCACGCTGTCTGGGGAATTCTAGGAGCACACATCTTCAAGCACGCTGGCTGGGGAATTCTGGGAGTTGAAGTCCACACACCTTAAAATCGCCAAGGTTGAAAAATCTAATCAAACATTCAGACCCACAGCGGCTTGCTCAACAAACTATGGATGAAGCAAACCACACTCACTTCCCAGAAGGTCTGACCTCTGAAGACCCCCTTGCAGGATCAAAGGGTGGGGAGGCAAAGGAAGATTTCAGCAGGTGGGAAGAAAGGCTAGGAGAGTCTCGCAATTTTGCATAACCATAGTAATAATCAATTAAGGTGATGGAAAACTCTGTTCGTCTTTTCAATTGGGGCACCTGCTCCCCCCTCCTCTAACGGCGGATCATTTTAAACTATGATATTATTGGGATGAGGAGACCCATGCAATTACTTTACCGTCTTCAAACTGGGATAAGATGGTTTGGGTACTACACTGGAGCAGGAGAGCGAAATCAAAACCGCCCCAAAGATAGCCAGCGGTAGCCTTTTGCCCAAACCACCCCAAATGAACCACTGGAGGGACTGCCTTTAACCTCAACCTTTAACACCTCCGGGTCGTATTCCTCTCCACCACTTTGTCCAACTGTCCATTTTTGGAGGCCACGCAAGTTTAGGGCCACGCCTGCCTCCAGTGGCAGAGAATTCTCCGTTCTAATGCTAAGCTGCACGAAGATGGGCTCCTTCTGTTTGTCCTTTAAGCGCCCGGACTCCAGAAATCTCGCTCTGGTTCCTTGCACGCCATTTGCTTTTGCTCTGAATTACCAAAACCGAATCCACCAAGGTGTGAAAAGTCCGGAGACAAGAAATGCCCGTTTTGTCCGTAGCCTCACCTGGGCAATACGGAATCTGTTTCCCATCCAGATGGTACTCCACACTCACTTTGATCTCTTCGAAGGTGTCGAGGATGTCCAGCTTGGTCACGGCTAGGCTAGGAAACGGTCCAGAAAACAGAGTTATCATCAACCTGAGAACATCTAACTTCCCCCGCGCAAATACTTTCCATCTGAAAGGCCACCCGCACTCCGTTCCTTCTCTCTTCGATGGCTGACGTGATTCTAAGCGGACACAAACGATTCGCACACCGCCCTCCAGCTTCACAGAAGCTGCTTGGAGTTAAATGAACAGCCCTAAACTGCATTGAAGAGCACCAAGCGGGTCGATCTCTCCTCGGTCAGTGGGGAGGGGGCTGTTCTACAAAACGGCACAGGACATGCAAACTACCGGGATTCTCCCCAGCGAAGAAGGAAGAAGGAAAGAGCGAGCGGATGTTTGCGAGAGGCTTACGCGCTGAACCCATTGATCATGTGGGCGTATTTCACCAGGACGAGGTCCAGCCAGCCGCAGCGACGCTTACGGCCCGTGGTGACGCCGAATTCCCGTCCCCTAGCTTGTAGCGTCTCGCCGATCTCCTGCAGAGGGGCGGCAGATGAAAACGATGGGGCTGGATGTCCCTTAAGCCAGGGTTCCTCAACCCTGGCAAGTTGAAGACGGGTGGACTTCAACTCCCAGAATTCCCCAGCCAGCTGGCTGGGGAATTCTGGGAGTTGTCCATCCACCTTCAAGTTGCCAAGGTTGAGGAACCCTGCCTTAAGCAACATCCCAGATTTCTCCTGCAAAGTCCCCTTTCAGTTAGATCGGCTCGTTCGCAATGGCCTTTCAGAAGGTAACGGAAAGCTCAATTCTTTCTGAGAATTTTTGGGGATGGGATTACCCATCTGTTTCACATATTTAATAAATAAATAAATAAATAAATAAATAAATAAATAAATGATGATTAATCAGGGGTGCCGCCCAGGCCACAAAGACACGGCTCCCACCAAGGGCTGGGGGAAACACACCCCGATATTCAGGGACTCACGTTGTTCTGCTCGGTGGGGAAGGTCCCCACTCCAACCCGGGTAGTGTACGCCTTCACCACGCCATACACCTTGCCGATGTAGTGGGGGGGAATGCCAAGGCCGGTGCACACACCCCCCACGGTGCAATTTGAGGACGTCACGAAAGGGTAGGTACCTTTGGGAGAGAGAAAAAAAAAGGTATCCGGGCTGGAAAAGGACCAGGAAGGAAAATTTTCAGCCAGCAACATTTGCCGACTTAAGATTAGGATCTCTAGGTAGGGATGAGAAGCCCCCCACCTCACCTGTAACTTCAAAGAATACTAAGCAGCACATTGATGATGTATCCAGTCACTTCCTAGGTTCCTACTGCAATTAGCCTTATCTTAGAATTATGAGGACTAGAACCTTGTTTTTACAGAATGGCTCAGGGGCGGCGAGCTTCTTCCCAAGGTGAAATTCCCAGCATCTCCACCTCTGCCTCTATTTCTGCTCTAGCGGAGCCAACTCAAGCGCTGTCTTTTACACATGTCGCGAAGCCCCTGCGTGGTTGGCTTGATTTTGATCCGGTGCAATGCGCGCAGCCGGTCGCTGCAGCGTGTCGACGGTGCGGGATGGCTTTAGCATGCCGTATGCACGCAGGCCCTGGTGGCTTATTTGACAAGCCATGGTTTGAAGGAAAACAAGCACCGCCCAACGTATCAAGCCAGCAATTCCAGATATGAAGTCTAAGCTGGTTTGTCCATTGAGAAAAGGGTGGCGCATACATGTATGTGAAAACAGTCAACATTAACACGCAAAAGGGAAGAACACCTTACCAAAATCGATGTCTAACAGGGCAGCGTTAGCTCCTTCGACGAGAATCTTCTTGGAGGGTCCGTGCAGAGCTTGGTACATGAAATAAACACCGTCCTTCACCAGGGGGCGGATCTTCTCTGCGTAGATCTGCCAATCAGGAATGATTGACAGTGACATCAAAGACCAGTTTTGCCTTACTCGAAGGAAGGAGCTGAGGGCTTCCTTCATTTTTAAGAGATAAGGGCCAGTATCAAAACTGGAAGAGTTCGAGATGAGGCTCCGATTCAGTGGCCCGAGAATTTTCACTTTTCTTTTTTAAAAGGGAAGTTTCTAGCCCTTATTGAGGTCAAGGGCAAACACATTGGCTAAGATCAAAGCTGCCGAAAGCTAAAACCGCACGAGCCGTATTCTCATTTTATGCAAGGCCGTTCGCTCGTGATGTTTGGAGGAGGAAGAGGACCGACAGTTTGTAAAACTTGGTTTATCTCAGCATATAACAGGACTGCCGCCAACTACGGTTTGTTCAGCACAGCGTCACTGGTGAACCCAGCCGCCAAGGCCTGATTTCCATGTAATGTTAAAGTATAAATGCGGCTTGATTTTGGCCTAGCACAATGTATGAATCCAGGAAACTGTATTTTAAGTGCACACTACAGCCTAGCACAGCTTTAAGTGCTCATCCTCACGGGCTGAGAAATTTGAAAGTCGTCCCCTTCCCACGTGCCAGAAAATACCTTCAACTGCTCCAGCTCGGCTTCGGTGTCGATGTTGAGCGCGGGGTAGCTGGCTTTGCACTGCTGGGCCAAAACCCTGAATCTGAGACAAGCTGGTGATAAATTAGTTACTTTCCAAATCCAACAAGCTTTCAGACGGTCCGCCTGTGCAGAGCCCCCACCCGCTCTGCAGATAGTCGTATCCAGCCCCCACTTATTCCCCAAACCCCCATCCCGGGGCAGGAACTGTCGCCTCCATATTCACTCACTTTTTGGAGAACTCGTTGAAATCCGCTAACAGGTCACAAATGCGCAGGCCGGTGCGTGAGGCTTTGGAGGCGTAGGCTGGGCCAATCCCCTTCTTGGTGGTGCCCAGGCTGTTAAGAGAAATGAGGACCCACAGGCCATCTTCTGACAGGGTCTGAAAGGGCACCCACCCCCCCACTCCAACCAACAGCAGCGGATGACCGTCAACCCCTTCTCAAAATCCAGAACCCCCGGCGCTTGCTTTCTCAAAAACTTCCACTCCGATTCTGAGCTTAGCTTCTTCAAGGGGTGTCTTTCACGTAGAAATCATTTATTGGTTTGGTTATAAACAAACATATATCGGAGGAATCAGTGCATTGGAGAAAACAGAAGAGTGTTCTGCATTGCCCTACGCCGGGCAACAAACTTCAAAACTGGCACGAGCAATCAAGTGAGGCTCTCCTGACCCGAATTCCCCATATTCTGGAATCTGCTCAGAGCAGAAGCCGCTTCCCGGGGCCAACATGGCTAGATAAGTTGTGACACCCTACTTACAAACTTCCTGTTACTTCCTTCCTGCCTGTTTGATACAACGGAGTTTAGGCCATGCTTTCGCCAGCCGTGAGAGTCAGCGGCATCTGCTCCTGGTTTATATAACAGTCCTGCCTGGCTTGAGAATCACCGGTACCCGCTTCACTATCCCTTACAGAAGACATTCTCGCGTGATATCCTGGTCTAAAGAGATGATGTCTTCTTCCCTCCTTGTGACCTGATGTAATGGTCTTGGGAGACAGAGGGAAGAGCTACAGCCAGGGAAATGGTTGGATAAGAGGCAGCTGAGCCCGCAGCTACATAACAGGCAGAGGAAGAGACTCAGGAGGGACCCTCCCTAGTTTCTCAGGCTGTAAAGGCGAGGGGGAAGAGATGTACTTTCAGACTTGCAAGATTCTGGTACTGTCACCTTACAATAAAGTTAGGACAAGCCCTTTTGGGTGTGTTTCTTGTCTGGACTACCTCGCAAGGCTGACACTTCTCCATTTCAGCCTGCTGAATCATTTCCTTCCAGCAACCTCTTTGTTCTTCATCAGCTTCCCAAACAACAAAGCTTCCCCCCTCTTCCAAATGCCCCCACTTACTTTTTCCCTGCTTGCTGTTGCCTCTGCTGTTCCTGGATCCCATCTACAGCTTGGTGGAAATTAAATACTAGAGAATACAGAGGTGAGATGGAAAGTATTAGCTACTTCCTCACTGTCCACCCCCAGCTTTCCCCGGATCCTGGCCCTCCAAAATCGCCCCATTCTCTAGACCTAGAAAACGTAGGACTTACCCAAGTGGGCGCGATCGGAAATCACAGTCCGAGATTCCCAGCCTTCCAGCCCTTGGGAAGCAGAACAGTTCATGATTCAATCTTGCCCTGGAAAATGCAGTTTTGTCCTTCCCCCACCATCCTCCATTTCCATTTCCAGTTTCCCCCACCATCCTCCATTTCCATTTCCAGTTTCATTCTTATGTTGTTGCCCTGGAGCAAAAGCTATAGAGCAATTTCTCCCAGTCTTACAGATCCTGCAAAGGGTCAGACTAAATAACCATTGCAATTCCTTTTGGGAATGGTAGGAAACTGGAAGGCATCAGGCTTGGAAATTGATTAAATTCAGTAAATAAGCTGAGATTGGGGCCTTAGGTGGTCTCGGAAGCAGCAGCAGCAGGAAATCTCAGGCAATCACCAAATCTTGAAAAGCATGGTCTCTTTTTCCCCCAAACATTCAAGGAAGGTTTACGAGCATTAGCAATCTCAGGACCATTCCAGCTATTTCATTTTTTTTAAGAAAAATGAATGGTTATGGAGTGGGGGGTGTCCCAGAACCACAATTTGGAGGAATGATCATCTTAACAGGGCCTGCAAATACTCCACGGGCAACTCTTCTGTGGACCATCTGCATGGTGGTCTTCAAAAGCGATGTTGAAGATGCAAGTTCCATAAGAAAGACGCTGGAACTGCTCAGCTTGTTTTTTTGGAAAAATTAAGGCAACCACCTCAATACATTATTATTTCTTTTCCTTCCTTTCCCCCTCCCTTCACGGAAGGTTGCTCACCCGGTCCTTTCTTCAGGTTCTTCTCAGCTTCTTCAAAGAGCCCCGGTAAGTGGATTACGACCCCGTTGCCTGGGATAAAACAACGAGATCAGCCGTTGCCCAGAAAGAGGTGGGCAGAATTAAGAGGGAAATTATCCTGGGGAATGTGGTTTGCTCTGGGGGCAAATCAAAGAAAACGAGAGAGAATTCAAGGCTTGGATCAGGGTTCACACATTGCCTAAAACCAAAATAGGGTTTCTTTCGTTATTGCGCAGTGTGGGGGAACCTAGCCAATTGTGGTTCATTGACGTATCCTGGTTAAAGAAACTACGACTTAGCCCTAATGCACAAACCGGATCATTTGGTGGGTATTTAAGAAAAGCGTATCCCGTATAAGACAGAAATCACCCAGCTAATCTCGGTCATTTAAATCCAGGTTTCCCTACTCCTGGCCAATGTTACTCAAGATTTGGCTGCCTTCCGCAATCATTATGGCAACGTTGATGAAACTCACCGATGAACGACGTGGCGTTATGATTGATAACTCCGCTGGGCAACAGATGGAAGTCATATTCGACTGAATCTACCACGACGGTGTGGCCGGCGTTATTGCCACCCTGCGGGGAGAGAAAAGCATCAGACGTGCAAATAGCAGGCGTTGATGCCTGCGTGCAGAAAGGGGACGAAAAAGTGCAGATGGTTGTGTTACACAAGGACTCACACCTGTCAGGCTTCGCCCAAACCGGTACTCCGACTAGAAGGCTCAGAGCCGGAGATCCAAGGACACAATTTTGATAAGGTACTTTTCTTGCCAATACTAAAACACGGACTTCCAGATGGATGGTAGCTCCCAGAATTCCCCAGCCAGCAGGGTCACAGCCGAGAACTCTGGGAGGTGAAGGTCACCCTCCAGGTATGTGGACTTCAATTCCCAGATGGGTGGTAACTCCCAGAATTCCTCAGCCAGCAGGGTCACAGCTGAGAACTCTGGGAGGTGACGGTCACCCTCCAGGTATGTGGACTTCAATTCCCAGAATTCCCTAGCCAGCACAGCCATAACTAAGAGTAAAAGCCCCCAAATCTGGAAGCTGTCCAGTTTTTTTACCAGGCTGCATTTAATGCAACCCAAAATTCAGTTAATGCGAGGCTGGTGCGTGCACAGTTGCGGTTTCAGACACCGTTCCTCTTCGTGGGTGCAAAATGGAGAAAGGGAAGATTCAGTCAGAGGAAAACAGCACAAGGGTGAAAAAGAAGAGGCTCGTTCTGACCTCAGAGCAAAAATTTGATGCAGTTGAAAAAAATAAAATAGGATGGATGTTGGAATGCCTGAATCTATGGAAGAATTTTGGGTTTTTGTTTTAAATGATGCTTTCTAGAACTATTCTGTGACTTTGTTAACCATCCATTTAAATTATAGGTACGTTCTTTTGGCCCCGTTGCATGAACAGACACATAAAATTTTGTGTTTAAATGCTTTCACTGCCGATTTCCATCCAGCTGGAACCCACTACCCTATTTTCCATAGAAACGTCACTTGGAAGCGTGCGAATTCGAATCAGGCGACTATTCCCCGCCCTCATCCAGACCCACCTGCCAACAGCGCCTAAAAAGCCGGGATGGAACACCAAGAGGTGATGCAGCGTGGAAGGGGGGACCCCGTTCTCCCTCGCATCCCTCCCGACGAGGGGCCCAGGGCACGGAAGACCCGCATTCCGACGACTAGGGCAGCCCATTTTGGCAAGACCCGAGTTGGCAAAACGATGCTACGTCCAAGAGGAGAGAATCACTCCCCTCAAAGGGGAGGGGGCCCCACGCCCCCCCAAGTGAACATTAAGGCCGAAAGCAGCCCCGCGAGCGGCTGCGGAGGATGGGGTTTGTAGTCCCCCCGAAGGAGGCGGCGGCGGCTCCTCACCTGGCACCTGCAGACGAGGTCGGCGTCGAGGCTGAGCAGGTCGACCACCTTCCCTTTGCCCTCGTCCCCCCACTGCGCCCCCAGCACCACCGTCACCCGGTTCCCGGCAGGGGGAGCCTGGGGCGCCGACCCCAGCCGGGGCCGTTTGCCGTCCGGCCCCTCCCCGGCCCCGCCGTTCAGCAAGCCCCCCGCCGCCCCCGCCGCCGCCGCGCCGCCAGCTCCCGCCATGTGCTGCAGGCAAAGCGGCGAGCCCTAACATGGCGCCGCCCGGACCGGCCTCGGCGCCAGCAGTCAACATGGCGGCTGAGAGGGCGCCTTTCCCCTTCGGGAGGAGGCTCCCAGAGATATGAAAGGGGTAGAGCGGCCCTTCCAGGGCGGAGAGCGGGCTTCCGGGTTCGCTGCTCTATGTCCCAGGTAAGAGTTCCGAGAGCGAGGCTTGAGTGAGAAGCGCGGATTGAGGTGTTTCTGGCGTGGAGCGATGATGATGATGATGATGATGGTAGTAGTAGTAGTAGCAGTAATAAAACAATAGCAATAAAAAAAAATAACAAATAATAATATATAGAACCATCATCTTCTTGGACTTTTTCCTTCTTTTTGGTAATGTTTTGAATACATTTCTTATGTTTTATGTATTTATATATATTTATTGTTTTAATGCTTTGTGTGAGCCACCCAGAGTCCCCCATCGGGGGGAGATGGGCGGAGAGAAATTAAATAAATAAATAAATAAATAAATAAAATATTACATTTATATGCCGCCGGACTCTGGCCGGTTTACAATGGTTAAGGAATACAGCCACACACCCCAAGGAACGACGATGGCGAAGAGCGAGGGAGGAATGACGGTGCAAGAAGTCCCTTCTTTCGTTCGTGTAAGGTCTTGAGGATTAGGAGCATGATTTTTTTTTTAAAAAAAAAGGTGGATAAAGGGATTCGTTTGGAAATACCTGTTTTCACTCTCAAACGATTCCCTTGGAATCCTGTGTAGCCTCAGGATCTCGGGGAAACCTCACATTTGACGCATCCAACCGCACTCCAAAGGATTAAGTTTAAAAGTTTAAAAAGTTTGAACCCCATCAGAGGCAACGCTCCCTTGCCTCTGTTCAAGCAGCAGCCTCGGTTTTTGAGTTCGTCCCCATTCGTCGGGGATAAGCGCATTGGACCAACTGTGGCGTCAATGGAAGTCTGGGCTACACGCTCCGGTACCTTTAGTTCATAAAACAAAAAAAAATTAGGCTTCCAAAATTGCATTCTGCTCAAAAATTGCATCTAATAACTACTGGCAGCAGTTTGTCTCGGGGAAAAAGAAAGGACCACAAATATATGTTATTGAAAAACAAACGATGCTTCTTAGAACCACTGAATTTTAAATGCAGCAGCAAGAAGTGGGAATTTAGATAAGTCACCGAACAAGACCCTGGCAGTTGGAAAAATGGAAGATTTAAAAAAAAAAAAAAAGGTGGATAAAAGGTTGATAAAATGTTATGGATGACCCAAAAGGCCAAAGGGCTTACTGACCAAACATCTTGTGAAATGTCTATTGAATCACGAAGAGTTGCAAACTACCTACTGAGCAACAGGAATAATTAACAGCAAGCAGTTAATGGCTCCCTACTAATTAGTGGAGTATGCCTCACCTCAGGCAATAATATGGCTGGTTTCGCTGTGCCTTAGTGTGTTGTCGGGCAGACCAGCCATCGTGGTTTGCAAAGCCTATCTTTTTGCATGAAGTAAACAAGCATTCCATTTGATGGATCAGGTTAACAGCTAAGTGTCACAGGTACTCCCTAGAGCAGTTCAACAACTGCGTGGACGTCAACTCCCAGAATCCCCCAGCCAGCATGCTAGGGAATTCTGGGAGTGTGCTGGGTAGGGAATTCTGGGAGTTGACGTCCACACATTTTAAAAGTTGCTGAGATTAAGAAACCGTGCCCTGGATGCTCGTAAGACATTTCTGCTATCCCAGAGAAGAGCTGTGAAGAGGTCTTGCATTCTAAGCTTTTCTCATCATAGGATGAAACTGAAAATCCAAAATAAGCGCTATAAAACTGCAATGGGACGCAGCACACTGGATTAGAAGAGTGATACTGAAAAGGTGCGTGTGCTTCCTTCTCACCCCCGTCCGAAATCTTACGAGGCTCCTAGAAGGCAAAGCTCTTTCAACAAATGCTCCGCTAAGGAAGGCTATCAGGAGCAGGAACAAATTTATCTCACGGTTGAACTGTTGGGGCCTTGGTGATCTCTAGCCTGGTTGTTTTCCTGCAGGCTAAGTAATGTCATCAGGGCACTGGGGAGGCGGGAGTTGGCTGGCTGCTTATACGTAACAGCAAACTCCCCTCTCCTACGCACTGATGTTACCTAGCCAGGTAAGGAAACGTCGGCAGGAAAACCACCAAACTCAGAGAAGAACCACCCAATAATTAAGGCTTGTATCTGTTCCACCAAGATAGGATGGGTTGTGAAGAAGCAACGTACCCCAAATCTCAGCCTGAAAGGTTGCCCCCTCTTGTGATCAACAAAACAATACACTTTGATGGTACCCACATTCAAATTTATTGCAGAGGAAGCTTTCACCTGAATGAAAATGAACCTCCAAGTATGTTTTGGTCTTTTGGAGACTTCCTTTTATTGGGGAGGAGGGAGAAGAACAGGAGCCCAAAAGCTTGGAACAACGACACTGAAGAAGTTAGCGGTGCAACAGAAGAAGGTGGAGTCAAGCGAATGGCTATTTATTCTAAAAATGGAAGTTTTCCAACCTACATATGCCAGAATTGTTAAGAAAAGAAAGTTACAGATGTAAACAACCACAGTTACATGTTCAATGGCAACCCCCCGTTTTTTTTTCTTTTTTTTCTTTACTGGCCGCTTAAACGTTTTACAATTTGTAAAAACATTTACCGCCTTCCGTTTCGCTTGAGCTTTCTGTCTACAGCAACTAAGACGTACAATCATGAAAAACACTAACAGATTTTAAACAGGCTGAATTTTTTAAAGGGTTTTTTTTTTAACCATTTGACTTTTTTTTCTTTTTTTTTTCTTTTTTTTTTATAAAAATGTGCAGAAAAGAAAAGACATCTAGTAAAGTTGCTAAGAACTCTTAACTCTCTCTCTCTCTCTCTCTCTCGGTCTGTTGGTCTAAGGGTGCAGCAGTTTTACTCATCCCCAGCCCAGAAAGCCAGATCTTTCCCCTTCTTTAAGGTCCCATCTGGAAAAGGACCATCGTTCCAAAACAGCAGCAATACCTTGAAAATACAGAAGCTAACTGGGCCCTTCCTCCGGCACCTGTTCCCCTTATCCTGTGAGTCCAACAGGTGCAACCAAGGAGAGCCTTACTGTTATCTCAGCACCTGGCACTCTGCACGCTGGCATGGATGCCCACCACCAACTTTTCAGAGCCCCAAACGAGCGCAAACTCATTTAAGCGGTCAGCTGCAGAAGTTACTTATAAGCACAGATTTTCTTCCCTCTCTCTCAACATATGCGCTGTTCTTCTCCAGAAGAATCTTTTCCAATGACCTTAAGTATTTAAAATACCAGTTAACTTTAGTTATAAAAACAGTTGTGACACAACCACACGCATGCACGGAGATAGAAGAATCCTGCCTCTCCTTCCCCCGACCCACATCAGCTTCCTTTTTCTAACCACCGAGGCACCTCTGGGAGCTGGCAGGACTCTCAGTCTGGCCGGAATGCAGGAAGAATGGGGATGGAATAAGAGCTGCTTGCAAAGACTGGGAAGAGATTTCTGGAGAATCTATTCTTAAAAAAAAAAAAAAAAAAAAAAAACAGCCAACATTTAAAAAAGGAAAAAAAAAACCCCACAAATTTAAAAAGTTTGAATTTCAAACAGTGAATCACAAGGAACAGAGGCAAATCTTCAATTCCTGTGGTTGGGAATCAGACATAATTAGCCAAGCTGGAGACAAGCAGGGCCAGGAAACAGGGGGGTATTTACACAATGCAGGGGGGAGGGCATCCAGGGATAGCGAGGCTCCCAACCCCTTTGTTCAGTGAGAGAAGCCGAGAAAGACAAATTTAATTCAATCCATTAATAATCGGATCTCCTGCAAACTCTGTTCTGTCCCTCTCCCATACAGCGCCAGCCGCTAATCTTTTCTGACTTCACTTTCCGTCTGTCTGCCCAATTGGACGCCCTCTCGAGATGATACTGAAATTTTAAAGCTGGGCACACCAGACGTGGGGGGGAGGGAAATGAGAATATTTAAAGAGGAGGAAGAAGAAGAAGAAAAAGAGGAGGAAGAAGACTGAAAGATGTATATTTGATCTTTAGGGGAAAGAGAACTAAGCAGTCAGAAGGCTGGGTTCAAAAAAAAAACCAAAAACCATTTCCAGAGCCAGAAACATACACACCTGTCAAACCCCTCGATGCAGATCTTCTCCCCTTCCCCACTTTATATACAGAGGCTATCAATTTATCAAAACCACAACAACCACAGGATGATTTGGCTCCCCACTCCCACCCCCGCCCCGCACTTGACAGTATAAAAAAAACTTTCGATTCTCAGCATAAAGCTACTCGGAAGTTGAAAGTGACGTGCTAGCACAGTTTTACCTATATACATGTCAGGTGCTAACAATGAGAAGATCCTGCAGAAACCCTGAGAGATATGTTCCTTTCACTCCACTATAAAGGGAAAAAAAAAGAAGTAGAAGAGGAGGAGGAGGACATAGGTTCTATACAGAGATGATAAAAGGGCCAGCTGAGGCTCGGGAGGAGAGCGCAAACTGGCTTCGGCCCGGGACAAGTGGCCGAAATCCACCCTGGGTCTCTTTCGGTCAGAGGGATCACAAGCCGGCCTTGACGTTTCGAAGGAGAGGCAGCGAGAAATGTCGGAAGGAGCCTCCAACCTGCGGCACCCAACGTCCAACAGGCCACCCAGCAATTCACTGTCTGAAAATATGGGCCTAATGGTGAAAGAGCAGGAAAGACCTACACCTTCTCCCGGGGGCTACCAAATGCTAAAGGTGTCCTTGCAGCTGCCAAACTGATGCCACGATTCCCTCGGCCTCGGAAAGAACACGTAGACCTGTGTTTCTCAACTTCGGCGACTTGAAGACGTGTGGACTACAACTCCCAGAATTCCCCATCCAGCCATGCTGGCTGGGGAATTCTGGGAGTTGAAGTCCACGTCTTCAAATTGCCAAGGCTGAGAATCACTGGTGTAGACACAACCCCCCTGGGTTTACACACAAAATGGCTCAACAATCCACCTCCCCACACCCCAAGAGCCAGCTGTTTTCCTGCACCCCTCCCTGGGTCGTCCCCACTTCTGTTAGCTTCGCCCTCAACGCACAAGCCCTGCCCCTCCTGTTCCCCCCCTCAGCTGCCAGCTCAGCCACTCTATGATGTCTCATTTTCCTGTCCGATCATAGAAAGCCTTAAGTGCTGCTCTCTTTTTTTCCACGCAAACGTTTTGATTACAAATGTCTAAACTAGGTTCGAAATGTGGTTTTTTTTGTTTTTTTTATAGAATAAGACAATATTTTTCCAACAAACTTTAAAAAAAAAATTTACAATTTTTTTTTGTTTTGTTTTAAACCTCCCCCTCCCACCCTCTTGAACCCTGCCACCACTCTTTCCCCGACAGCCCCGTTTCCATTGCTTGCTTCTGGAGAAGTGGTGGACGTCCCCCCTCCGTTGAGCCTTGCTGCTTGGCTGAAGGGCGGAGACGGCAGGGGGTTTCACCGGTACCCCTGGTATCCGTAGTAATTCCTGTAGTATCGATCTCTGTCTTGGTAGTAGTTCTGCCACTGAAAAAGACCATCGGATGTATTAGTAGGGAGCCAGTGGGGGACTTCAGGAGTGAAGAGAGCAACGGAAAAATCTCAGGCGAAATCATCCAAATAAATATAATCTCCGGTATTTCAGGAAAAGGATAAATACTTAAGTGGCTGGGGACAAGGGAGGGGAAAAATAAGCTACTAAGAGTTCCTCTTTAGGATTTTTTTGTTTTACTTTTGTTTACCTTTGTTTCAGTATTTCCCTTTTCTGTATCTATACGATCAGCTTGAAGAATATAAAGGGACTATATAAGTTCCCTATTAAAAAAAAAAAGCCTAAAAACCCTTCATTTCTTGCCTAAATTGGGATAAAACTATCCATGACCTGCATATGGAATGGAACAATATTCCATTCATATCACATTAATCAGAGTGTGATTTCTTCAGGTCGGGGGCAGGGCACGACGTGGGAGACCTGCCCCTTGCGTTTACCAAACATGATGTACTGCTTGATCAAAACGCGGGTGAAATAATGGATTAGCACACCATGTCCCTTAGCTCCAGTACTTCCAAAATCTTGACCTGAGGCTCCAAAGGCATTCCACTGATTAGAAAGCCACAGCTCTACAGGTCATCCTCATTTAGTGACCACAATTGGAACTGGAAAACAGGCTGTAACCGAAGCAACCACTAAGTGAAACCGCGACGGTGCTCACAATCTTCAGCTTTCCTTTATTTTACGGACATGAGCAGCTCATCAATGCAAGGATTGGTCATAAAGTTACCTTTTCATCACCATGGTAACTGCAAACGGTCGCTAAACGAGTCCTCGCTAAACCGGGACAATCTGTAAATCCCATGGTTTTATTACAGCTCCAGAAGTGGCTTCATGCCATTTTGGAGGCAAAAAATCTACCACCAATGATATTCAGAAAAGTCTTCCTGTCGGGCCCTCTTGCCGCAATAAGAGCAACATGGATATCGTTGGCACGCAGAGGACTGGAGGTCAAGAGCTCCCTGTAGTCAGAACACTATCAGAAGGGTAGTGGCTACTCTATTCTGGAAGTATTGTTTGCAGCCTCTTACCTCTCGGTTGTAGTCCCTGTAGTAGTCTCGGTATCTGTTGTACTCGTAATCACGTCCGTAGAAGCGACTGTAATCCCTGCCTCTGTAGCTGTCGTAGAAGTTACGATAGCCCTGTGTGTGAAAGCTGCCCATTAGAACCAGCAATGCCTGGGTGCTGTTGGTCAGGAGCCACCATCTTAGGGCATGGCCTTTTCAAACTAAGGCCAAGCGTTACCTCCCTGACTTTCTAGGCGTCTTCCTCAGACCATCCAAGCTACAAAAGCTTCCATTTCCAAAACCTCTTTGACATTTGGATTCTTTAGCATAAATAGGGGAGAAGAATTAGCGCTCCCACAATCCTTGATGGCCGATCGGGCTGGCAAGGGCAACCGATGGCTCTCCCAAAGATGCATGCAAATCCTCTGAATTCACTAAAGCTAAAAACCTCCGAGGAGGTTTTAAAAAAAAGCAAGACCGTGAAATATCACCACAGGAAACGGGGGGGAACACCTCCCAAGGGCTGTCACTTTTGAACAACCCACTTATCAACACGTGGGAGCAAGAAGTATATACTCACGCCTCTGTTTCCAGGTTGCCCCCAGTACTGCTGCTGTCCGTATGCTCGATTGTTGTAGCCCCGGCGCTGACCTCCGACTGAGAAAAACAGGAGAGAAAGCAAGGTTAGGCCGCAGCTGCAGCTCAGTGAAATCCTTCAGGATTTCTGATGAAGTCCAAGATCCTAGCTGAGGTGGGGTCCCCCCAGTTTGTGGGAGAGCAACCGATATTTCTTGCACAGAAGCAGGCAGGAATCTTCAGAACTAGACGGAAAGACTGGAAGCAGCAGCCCGTTTTGGGGAACGCGTTAGACCAAGATGGCCAGGAAACAGCGGCGACTTGCAAGCACAGAACGAGCAAAAGCTTCTGAACGCAGCTGCCGGCCAGCCAAGATTCGCACTCTGCACCACGGGGTGGGACGTGGAAAAAGAGGGCCCCTTTTGAAAGGCAGGAACTCAAGGGGCTCACCCTGTGGCTAACTGTTCACACCTGTCCACAAACTCCAATCCCCCCTTGCTGCTCCTTCCCCGCTTCTAGTCCAAAACATCGCCACCCTGTGCTCCCGTTCCCCAACTCCCCATGCTTCGCCCCACTTCCCGCCAAGCATTGCGCTACTCACACAGCAGCCCGGGGGGTTGCTGCATACTTGGATGGCTGGGCTGAGCTGCCAAAAAGAAAAAAAAACGCTCTCAGTGAGAGTTCAAGAGTTCTAGCCCTTTACAGAAAAAAACCCAAAAAAACCCAAAAGGATCCTACAAGAACCGCCTGCTCGGCCGCGTGAGGAGAAGCCACAGAGATGATCTCAGCTGCGGGGCGGGTGGGGGGGAGAAGCAGTGGGAGCGCAGCGTGTAAGGCAAGCGGGAGGACGGCAAACGCATCTCTCCACCGGCACCGCGGGAAAACCGGCGCTGGAGTCAGAAAGGAGCTGCGTGTCTGGCCGCAGGAGGGGCAGAGAGCCGGATGGAGCGAGCCTCGTTCAAGGTGAATGTGGCCCCAGAGAAAAAAAAAAGATGAGGGATTTGGGGAAGAGATTCAAAGTTGCGGCTGGCCCCTGGGGGTTTTGATTTATTCATTTGCATTTCAAATTTGTCGCCACCCATCTTGCTGCAGAGTGACTCTGGGCAGTTTACAATAAAAAGAACAAATGAATTAAAGCAGACGAAATATGAATTAAAATACGTTACAACTAGACTTCCTATGTAAAAAATAAAGAGGGTTCCCCCTCTTCTCACTTAAACACTCCCCCTTTTCTTCAGAGGCTGGGCAGGATGGGCTTTTGAGAGAAGGCGAGGCGGAAATATTTCAAATAAGGGATCGACTGAAGGGTCAGAGTCTGACGGCAGAAAGAAAACGAGTGCTGTAATGTGTAGGGGACATCTGAAAACCAGCATGGGCAAAGATGGGGAAGCTTTGGGGGTGTTCAGTGGGTAAGAGGGTCTAACAACTCAAGTACAGTAACCGTCTCGTTAAAAATGAAACACACCGAAGGTGAAGGTGAAGGGGCCATTCTGATGAACTAAATGAATTCTTAAGCAAAAGCTGTTGATACTGACAATAAGATCCCTTCACATGAGCCCCCCCCAAAGTCTCCTTTGTTGCTCTCACAAGCCAGCTGAAGTGCCAAAGAAAGAAAGTTCAACTTACAAGGGCCAAGAGGCAAGCACAGACAGAACCAGGGGAGTTCACAGTACACTGCTTTGAAAGGGCCCCAGAACTCCTTCAGGATCTGAACAAGCTCCTGGCGACTCAACGAGCCGCCCGGACAACCGTGGCCGCGGCCTGCCCCCCAGCCTCACCATAGCCCTGGCCGCGGTTGCGATTCTGGCGGTTGCGTTTGTTCCGGTTGTTCCGGCGGTTCGTCCGCTTCTCGGAGGGTGGGAGCAGCTTCCGGGCCTCTTCCTTGTATTTGGTGACGAGAGGCTGCGCCTCCTCTTTTGCCAGCTCTTGGTAGAGGACTTCGTCGATGTAGTCGCACTTGTCCGGAAGAGAGAAGTTGGCTGGGGTGGAGGGGTGCAGAAGAAGAAAGGCCAACGAGATCAAAGTTCTTGGCGATCTTGCTTCGCAGGAGAGAGAACAGGCTGCCCCTCGGCCCCCAGCGTCAATTCCCCCAACTGACTGCCCCCCCGGACCTCTTGATGGAGCATACCTTTCATTTCAAGCATCACTGACTCCGGCACGTTCTCCCCTTCAGCTTTCTCTCTCTGCTCCAGTCTATCCACCCAATCTTCTTCCTTGGGCACCAGCACTACCACCTTGCGAACGAAGCCCTTGAAAGGGAGCAGTTTTCTCCGTTGGCCGGAATTGTAGACGTTGCACTAAGAGGAAGGAAGAGGGGCTTCAGAAAGGCCGAGGCGGACACCCAGAGCAGCCCGAGAAAGAAACCACGTCGGCTGGATCGCAACCTGATGCTTTCCAGAGATGCTGAAGCCCAGCTCCCATTCACTCAACAAGCAAGCAACCAAAGTTTCGGGCTCCCTGTTTTGCCACAGCAAACACCGTATTTTTGACATACGCCAGACTGAAATTAAGCAAAGGATCTTAAGCAATTGTCAAAAGTCAGTGAGCAATTTAAGATTTAATTCTTCTCCCCAGAATATTCCTGCTCCCTGAAACTTTAATTGTTGTAGGAGCATCAGCTCAAAGTCCTTCTCTGAAGTACAGGGAGTCCCCACGTTAAGAAGGCCCAGTTTACAGACGACTCATAGTTAAGACGGAGCCTATTGTAGCAAAATTCGAGTTAAATACAGAAGGATTCAAGTTAAATACACAAGGGTTCGAGTTCATTATACTATACTACTTAGACAGTATTATACAATAATACTGTTCCAGCTTACATACGATTTAAGGACAGACCTTGGGAACAGAACTCACTCCTAAACTGGGGACTCCCAGTATAATTTCTATTGCTTTGTTTCAGTCAAATCCTTTAACAATTTCTTAAACATCCCTTCTTACATAGCTGACATATTCCAAGTTTGGGGGCCCCAACATCACCTAGGTAGGGCGTAGCCCTTTAAAATGAGGCCTTCCTCAGGTTATCTAGTGATCAGGAAGCCCTTACTTTTTGCAATCTCCTGTGCAGATCAGACACCATTTTTGCCATGCTCATTCTCTTTCTGGGACCACCTCACAGAGCTCTCTGGCTTTTGAAGTCAAAATACCTGATCGAGAATAAAATTCCTCCTTGTCCGGGGTGCAATCTGGACCAGCTTGCTCACGCAACGGGCCGCTTGCTGAAGCAGCGAATCTCGAGCTTCGGTGGGCAGTGCTTCTTCAACCACGGGACCTTTCGTCTGACAAGGAAGGAAATTGGGGGAGACTGAAAAGATTAAATGAGGGAGGAAACCTGACATTTGGAAAAAGGGGAGGGGGAGGTCATCAAGGGGGGAAGGTCATCCTATCCAAAGGTTTTAGAAGCTACCTATCACCAGACCGTACTGTATTCAATCAAGTCAGGAAGGTGAGCAATGGTGGCCCATGTGGCATCTCTCATCCCTTTGGCTAAAATTTTACACAGCAGTCTCCCCCCACCCCCATAAATGCCCCACTCCCCAAAGTCGCCTCCTCTCCATCTGGTGACATTGTCACCATACCTTTGTGACCTGGACATAGCCCAGAACAAGATGTCCAGGTTCACACGCAACAAACACTCTGTGGTCAAAATGTTTAACTGGTTTGCCCTGATTTAGTGATCCATGCAAGCTGCAAGTCCTGGGCCTCCAGCTTTTTACCTTCATTTGGTACAGGATGTTATCGGTCCCCAAGATGTTGAAGCGCTTGTCCTGATTCTCCTGGGTGTGCTTCTGTGCCCAAAACGTTTTCCCACAGCCTGGCAACCCAACCATAAGCAAAACCTGGAAGGAGGTTGGGGAAGGAGAGAAGAGTCAGCCATACCACCCAATCAAGGCCTCTGCAGGACAGGAGCTGTCAAAATGCTATTAAGATTACAGGGATGCTTGGAAATACCTCTATGTGCAAGGGTGATGCAACCTTGAGAAGGAAAAAGATAAAAGGGAAACTAACATAGGATAGCCAGAAATATTTGTAGCCTTTCACCAGTCCTTTAGGGGAGAGATGCCCTCATCGAGAGCTTTTCGCTGCAGAAAAAGATGTTCCCATCAACCTGCACTGAAAGCCAATTAAAAATAATAGCATTTGCCTATTGTGAGATATCATGGCAACCAGCAACATGATTGGCTTTAAAAGAGGACTGCAGGAATTTGGGGGATAAAGCTATCAATGGCTACTAATCAAAATGACTGTATATTTCCTCAAGGTCTCAGAACCAGTGAGCAGAAACATCTATTGTCCTGGTGTTCTTCTGGTGTCTTCCCAGAGGCGACAGACTGGCCACTGTGGGAACCAAAGTTCTGAACAGACCAGGATAGATTCTCCATTCTTAGTTTTTAAAAAAGAACACCACACAGAGTTTCTGGAGCGTGAGGTTTAACACACACCCCTCTCCCTTTCTGGAAACCCCTCATTCCCTGCAACTGATAAAACAGAGGTCACGGGGCAGCGCTCACACCTACAAAGAAGCAGGAGGGAGCAAGCCAAAGGGGAAAAAATCATTTCAGGAAGTATTTCAATCAGACTGAAGTGGGCAATCTACCACCTGTATGGGCTTCTTGAAACTACTTCTCCCAACACCTCCCCCTGAAGGTCAAGAAGGGCTACAGGTTTTTCCCATTTTTAAGAGACACAACCTGACGCTATCTGGCAAGTGGGCTTAATTTAAAAGAAACCTTATCATGGCAGCCACAGTGCAAACCCAGCTGCCAGCTTACCCCCTAAGATTGAAGGTATCTAACAGGTTGCCTCGGGCTAAAACGAAGGAAAAAAAACAGGACTGAAGCAAAGAGACTTATACTACCTCACATTTTGCAGGCGCTTTGGGGGGTGGTGGGGTGCGCACACGCTCCTCAACAGGGACGGCATGAATGAACACATAGTCCTCAGGAACTGGGAAGAAGGGCTCTTCTTTCTGGCCGAAGTTCAGCTCCACGGCACAGTTCTTGCACAGCACGTGGGGCAAGAGGGCCTTGTCACCCAGCAGCTCTTTGCTGATTTGGAAGGCCACGCCCAGGTCCTCCCCGTTCTTGGAGAAGGACAGCTCCACCTCTTCGCTTTCGAAGTTCTGTAAGGCAGGACGCGGAAAGCGTGAGGCGTGCATTGGCCCTGCAGGGACGCGGGTGTTCAGGGCTCCTTGCAATGAAAGCAGCAAGCGACAGCAATGGCTCTTTGCTGACCAGTCAGCAAACTGGACAGATGGAGCTGTTCTAATAAGATCAGACCAAAGGCTGAAGATAGCACTTAGAGAGTGCATGGTGGTCTCCTGAATGAGACTGTATCGAGATACAGAGGAGTTACCTAGGCCCAGCAAGCTACACCTTGCTTGCACAGAACCTGGTTCCCCCCCGCCAGGGTTTCCCCAAAGACCCCCATCCAGTCTTCCCCCACAGCACTTACGGCAAAACAGCCGATCACATCGTTCTCCCCAAAGGGCTGGCCAAATTCTTCAAACTGCCCATTTTCAGCCTTCAACCCTCGTCCATCATAGCCGTAAGAAAATTCATCCTCACCTAGAAGACAGCAACGCTTGCTACGGCAGGGCTGCGGACACCCAATCCCTACAGGCAGGATCAGCTGAGCTGTCCTGTAACGCTGCCTCGACGCACGAGTTACCTAGCTGGGAGCGAGAGAGATCAACGGACCACCCAACGCGGAGCAGCTGGTTCTCCGTGCAGCCTTCCTTGAGTTGCAGATTTTGCGCCACCTAAGACAGGATAAGGGAGACCAAAACACCGGCTAGAAAGATGGGAAAGAGACCTACAGAAGATGCCTATCCTCATCCGAGCCAATTTCACCACCAAGTTCCCTGTTTCTGCAGACCAGTACTGATAGAGTAAGCGTCGTGTGAATAGCAGTTTAAGCAATTTGGCTTCCAAATCAAGAGAATTAATTTGTAATACTAAATGCTGCTGCTTTATGCCCGTTATCTAATCTTTCAAAGAATTATAAATCCTCTACCAATCATAGACCCCAACTGAGGAGCTCTGGTGGCTCCACATTAGTACCAATAATAATTTATTTACTGCTTTTTAAATACATTTTCCCAAAGGCTATTCCAATTATTCCATTGGCTGTTCTATCAATTTAATTTTCAGCCTTTTAAGAACGTTACAACTTGGGCAATGTTTTAGCTTGGTTAATTTTTTTCAACCTGTTCTATTCTCTTGATTTTTAAAGGAAATATTTTTGCCCGTGGTTGGGCTTTATTGCTGAGAGAGTGATTGGCCCAAAGTCACCTAAAGGAGGATTAGAAGCTACAGCTCCCTGCTCCTAGTCCAATACCTTAACCACTATGCAATGCTGGCTTTCTTGTGAAGCGAATACATTTCGTTTTCATAATATTGAACCGCTATCTGGTATAAGATATATTAAAATACCCAAATGGAAAAGGAGAAGTGTAATGCTGCCCTTTGCCGAATGAAGAAACACCTTCTTAAAGCTTTGCTCCATGAATTAAACAGACAGCACCACAAACTGGCCCAGATTCCGCTTGTGACCAAAAGTTCTAGACTCCTCACCTTCGCCTCAAAGCAGACTTTCCCCCCTTTCACCCCATGTGTGCTTCTCGCCCCAGACCAGAGATTGGGGAACTTCTCAGAAAACAGAGGTTGCCCTCCATAGCGGTCCTTGGTGGCTTTGAAGTGGAGATCAGATGTATCTGTGCGAGAAACGGAAGTGATACACCATTAAATCCAGAGCTTGGCTAACCCCTGTAACTGGAAAGTTCCCCTGAAGACAAACAAAATAGACTTGAGACCTGGAATTTTTTTTTTTTTTTTACCACATGGCTTTTCCTGTTGGATCAGAAGCAGGAGATTATAATTTAAACATTAAAAAAGAAAAAAAAATTTCACCGAGTAAGAACAAATTCCACTGAATTCAAAGAATTATTCTTTAATGAGGAAGAAGGCTGCAGCCTTGCCTTATGTGCTGGGCCACTAGAAGACTGGTTATAATTTAGATTATTTTTCTGCTTCAAGAGGACTATTAAAATAAAACCATAGAATCATGCAGATTTCAACGGTCTTCTTCAAAACTCCAGGCAAGTGATGCTGCCTTGACAAAGAACAGCACCAAAATTCACCTGATGATCTGGAGCCACGCATATTTCATCCTGCAGTTATCTTTGCATTTGCCCCTAGAGAGATATGCACAGAACCAATACATACATGTGTCCAGGATCACGAGAGTCTCATCATCCTCTGCCCTAGGCTCTTCTTCTGGGGGTGGCGGAGACTTAGATCTATATCGAAAAGTATAACCAACAGAATCATCTTTAAAATGTACCCGGATAGAAACAAGTATGTAAAAGAAAACAGCCCCCGCTCTCCCCAATTGTGGCCTCTGCTCACTGCACACCAGATGAGGAATGCACCCAACCTCTGATTTTTTGAAATAATTCATTTTCTTCCAAAAGGGCGTTCATCAGTTAGATCAGAAAGCTGTTTTATTGGTTTTGGTTTATGATCACCCACATCAGCAGAGGATTTAAGGTAGCTTATAGTTTGTAAATATCTGAATAAATGAGTAAAATAGCCTTTTTCTCATTGCTCCAACATCCGCTTTGTCTCATAGTGCTCTAGTAAAAGCGTTCAGAAACTGCTTGACCAAAAAAAAAAAAAAAAAAAGGGAGAGAGAGAGGGGCAGGCAGGCTATGGACATTTGCTACATTTCAATATTATTTTTTTCCACTCCCAAAACAGCTTTCGTTCAAACATTCTCATTGCTCAAAGAACGCTGTACACAGCTACCTAGACGTTAAAAACTTCCGATAGTAAAATACAAAACATCTGAAGTAGGCTAACATTGTGTCAGGCTGTGGTCCTGCTAACTAACAGTATGGTTTTTTCCTAAATTAGCAGGGATATATACTGCCCTTCTGACATTCCTTTTTGACATACTGTACCATAATGCAATGTTGCCCAAGCAGGTGTTATGGGAAACAAGGAAGGGAGAATGCAAAAGGAAGGACTGTGAGAAACAGAATGGTTCGCACATTTACCGAAAGCGATGGCTTACTGATCAACTTCAACTGCCTCGGTTTCTCAAATGCTACGCCCCGATAGCTAGATTGTCCATTAAGCCATAAAGAAGCAGGCATTATGCCTTAACAAGATGCATGTGCTCATCTGCTGTGTTCAGTAAACTATTGCTTATGGCTTAGTTCACTGCATGAACCTGACAACCCTGGCTTAATACACTGTGTGAACCTAGCCACGATAAACCATTTCTCCAGTTGTAAATAAATCAGCCTTGCAAGGCTAAGATGGGAAGCTTGTGGGAATCAACATTTCTTCCCTAGGCACCAGCTATAACCAAAGTTCTGCTGCATTTAACTGGCTAATTTTTATTTTTCTAGCCCTTTCTAGTTATTGCAGTTTTTACAAAGAATTCAGTGGCTGCAGCTTGACCTCTCTCTTACACACAAAGTTCCATACTCTGAACACAAATTAGTTAATTATTCAAGCTAGTGTACCTAGGGCTCCCTCTTCCCATTCCCCCCCCACAACCTTGTGAGGTAGGTTGAGCTGAGAGAGAGTGACTGGCCCAAAGCCACCCAGGGAGCTCCTGTGACTAAGGTCGACTTGAACCCAGGTCTGTCTGGTTCTATTCCAACTTCCTGACCACTATCACACAGATTCCGCATTCCACAGAAACAGTAAAGGCAAGAGCCAGCCATTTGCTCACCGGTACATCAATTCTTATCAATGAGCTGCAAACGTTTTCATAAACACAAAAAAAGGACTTTGCAGTGCTATCTAGCTGTTTCTAAGCCACTAAAACCAATCCTCCAAATTCTCTGTTCCGATTCTGTTTCACTCCTCTGGCAAAGCAGATTAAATTCCTAGCCAAAAGGATCCGTATCTCACCGGCTATTGTAAGCTTCCTCTCGAAACTCAAAATAAGCCCGGCCATGCTCTTCCTTCTCATCCCGCTGTCTCTTGAGCCCGTGGCGTTCACCGTCTGGCCCAGCCTGCTTTGCCTTCTCATCTTCTTCATTTGCTGCGAAAAGGCAGAAAAACAAATAGGCAGATTTTGTTGAAAACAATTGAAAACATACAGATAAACACAAGTTCTTCTGACTACTCCGAACTTGGAATATAACCCTCACGTGGTGCTTATCTTAGACCCTAGAGTAGCCCAAATCCCTTGTGCCCAATGAATAAATAATTATGATCAAGCCTCACATCACATCTGTCTGCTCTAGTTACTTATCACTCTATACAATTGCGGGAAATCAGAATGGCATGTTCCATTTTCTACTTTGTCTGGAGTTCTATTTTTCTGTAATGTTCTCAGAGGGAAGGCCTTTTAACATATGCATGATTGATATGTATAACATTATCCTTTATTCATACTTTCTATAAAAGCCTCCACATTTTAAAGATTAACATGGATGCTTAAACATTACAAACGCTTTCTAAATACAGAAAATCAATCTTATGTAGATTGAAATCTCCCAAAGACCTTATCCCATATGTACAACCCAAACTTCAACAGCCCTTGTAGTCAGCGATGCAATTCACATGTATCTTATTAGTATATTTCCTGCAGATAACCCTGGAAAATGTATTTCAAGAACTACAAATAACCAAGTCCTGATCAGGTCTGAGTACCAGCAATTTTGAAACCAGTTTAAGAAAAATACAGAGCTAGAAAAATCTGATTAAATCTTATCCTTGGGACTTGCTATTTGCTAAAACTCAATAAAGTACGAGTAGCACTTCAACTTCTTGCAAGACATAGCAAGTACATCAGATTTGTAGTGAAAATCTCCTTACAACATTGTTGGAGCATGGCAATTAAAGTACAAAGCATTGCGTTCCAAGTGCAAATCTTACCCCCACATTTAAACAGATAATCAGTCTATCATCCTCACGTGACCAGCACCTCAAAGTAAAAAGGAAGAACAACACTGAGGGCTATTAAGAATACAAAGAAAATGTTCTGGGCTATGAAAGGTTAAAACCCGTAAACATAAATTTCTAAGTATTTTCTTGCAGCATAGCACAGAAAAATGGAGCAACTGTCCAGGCAACCATTCCTTCCTGTCTATTAAACATGCAAACTGGAACAGTAACAATTATTCTACAATTATAATTATACATACAACATCATCAACAGCAGAAGTTGTTCATTAGGTTACTTCAATTTTATATATATATATACTCAGCTTTATTTCACATATATTCTAGAGCACATTCTACCCTTAGACTACATTAGCTTTATTAACACCTATGATGTTTATGATTTCTGTGGATAATTTTTAATTGTTTACATTGGGTTTTTGTTTATTGTACTCCATCCAGAGTCAGCCAGCAATGAGGCAGGTTATAAATTTTACACACACACAAACACACACACTCAAATTCATATATATAGTTTTACCCCACCCCATCACCTTCTTTAAGGAGTTATATTGTGCTGCCCCCTTTTTTACCTAGGTGAGAGAGAAAACTAAAAGGCTCAAAGTCATGAGGTTTTCTGGCTAGATGGGGATTTAAATCAAAACCCTCCAAGTCAACTGTTGCTACCCAGGAATTCTGGGAGTTGGCCTAACAATGGGGGGGGGGACAAGGTTGGGAATGGGGACCACAGTTTGTGGCAAAACAAAATCAGAACCACAGACCATGTCTCGCACCTTATTTTATACAAACCGCTGCCATGCCTAGCCTATGAGTGCAATTTTACAGAATATCTCCTCAAAAAAAGGGGGGAGTAGAACTTTGTCCTAAGGAGCCCAATCTAAGATACAACACAGAAAAAGGGGCAAAAGAAAAAAGAAAAAAAAAAGACGACGACAGCTATAGGTTATTCTGCTGCAGCAACCTGTAAGGGACACCAAAAAAGGGGCCGCCACCACAATTAATACATTTGTAGAGGAACTCTTCCCCACGCCAAATTTCCCTAAGTAAATTTCAAACATTGTCTCTATTCGCAAAATAGTAATTGGCACATAAGGCCTCCCCCATTACTAGGGTCTTCAATTTCGGTTGGCTCCCCAACCCTCCTGATCTTTCGAGCAAGCCAGAGGAGGGGTCGTTTTGGTCTCCCCTGGTCGTCTCCCAGAAGCCACAATACCCTCTGGCTGCTTCTAGCAGGCTAATAATAGCCCGATTCTCTGCCCGGGGGGGGATCTTACCGATCAGCCCCAGAGCGAGCATCCGGTGTGGGCCACGGGGCCGGCCCCAGCCCGTTTCCGGGGGGCCGCAGCTCGCGCGCCCCATCCGCGGCGCAGGGGCCGCCAGGCCGATCCTCGCCGCCCGGGCGGAGGGGCTGAAGGCGGGCGGAGACAGACCACCCCCCGCGCCGAGCCCACCCAGGACCGGGAGAACCAAAGCCCCCGCCGCAGCAGCCCCCGAGGCGGAGGAAGCCGGGCGGCTGCTGCTGCTGCTGTTGTTATATAATCCGAAAACACAAAAAAGGGAGGGAAATCCACACCCCTCCTCCCGGGCCACGCGGGCCGGGGATGAGGGGTCCCGGGGAGGGGGAGAGAAGCGCGCCGGCCGGGGAGGATGGGGGCCGCAGCGCGATCTTCCCCGGGGTGCCGGGGGGGAGAAGCCGGGCTCTCCCGCCGCCGGCCGCGGCCAAGACAGCCTCCGTCCCGAGGCGGGGGGAGGATCGGGGAGGCTCGGCCTCCAGGGACCCGGGAGGGGGGAAGGAGGGAGCCGCCGCCGCCGCCGTCCTTACCTGCCTGGTCGCCGCCCTGCTCGGCCTCGCCGCCCGCCGCCCCCGCGGCCGCCTCCTCGCCGGCCTCCGCGGCCCGCTGGGCGCCGTTGACCCCGCCGGGCTGCGCCGGGCCTTCCCCGGGCTCGGCCTGGGCCTGCTCGCCGCCGGGCGCCGCCGCCGCCGCCGCCTCGGGCTGCTGCGGGGGCTGCTGCTGCTGCTGCTGCTGCGGCGGCTCCTCCTCGTCGGCCAGCAGCGCCTCCTCGTCCTCTTCCTCGTCCTCCTCGTCCTCCTCCTCGTCCTCCTCTTCGTCGTCGTCGTCGTTGTCCCCCGCGACGCCCAGGCGGGCCCGGGCGAGGCTCTGCCCGCCGCCGCCGGCCGCCCCCGGCTCGGCGCCCGCCTCCTCAGGCCCGGCGGCCAGCATCTCGGCGTCCAGGGCCTCCTGGAGCCGCTGGGCCAGCTCCAATTTGAGGCCGCGCGAATCCAGGCCCCGCCGCCCGAGCTCGGCCCGCAGCTCCGTCACCTTCAGCCGCTTCACGTCCATGGCGCGCGCGCTCCGCGGATGAGGGAGGGGGAGGGGGCGGAGGGAGGAGGGGGAGGGCTCCTGCGAGCGGCCGGGCGCCCTCGGCCGCCACTGCGCCTGCGCCGGCCGCCCCGCGCGCCACGCCTCGACGCCCAGCGGCTACACCCTTGCGGAGCGTCGCTGCCTGCCGCGCCTGCGCGAGCAGCGAGGGCCGCGGCCCCCCGCCGCCGCCGTCTGTTCTCGGCCGCTGCGCAGGCGCGGGTGGGCGGGGGGAGGGAGGAAGTGCTCGCCAGGAAGGGGGCCCGGGCGCGCGGGCTGGCGCTGCGCACGCGCCCTTGGGAGCGGCGCGTGCGCAAGAGGGGCGCTTTATTATTTTTCTTTCCTTCTTCCCTTCCCCTCTTCTTCACTTCACAACGGAGAAAGCCCCCTTTTTTTCCCCCCTCTCCCTCTCGCTAACAGTAAATAATAATAACGTCTCCCTTTAAGGCCCCGCGCGGGAATGCGCCTGCGCCACCTCGCAGGTTTTTTTTTTTTAAACGAAGAGGTCTGGCCCGCTTCTCGGCTCCTGCGCATGCGCGCTCAGGCGTTGGGCGCGCGCGGGCTATTGATTGACTTAGGCGACCGAGAGAGCGCCGATTGGGGTGGGCGTATGGCAACTGGAGGAAGAACGCGGTCGAATTTTCCGATTGGCTCAGGCTCCGCCAATCCGAGTAAAGAGATGATTAAGCTCTCCTGCCTGACAAAAGAGGAAAACTGAGCAAGCGGATTCTGCATTGGACGAATCGGTTTCTCTCTTTTTTTATCGAGTGGGAGATGCCGCCATCTTCCCCCCCGCCCCCCAAAATCTCTGAGCAAAAGACAGATTAAAAAATCTAGCAACGAGTCTTGCCTTTTTTGGGACAGGTGCAGCTTTCAAATAGTTATTTCTACGCCATGGGGAAAAACAAGGAACCCAGATGAATTATTTACCTGCTTAACCAACATTAGGGAAATAAATCCTCAGCCTGGACAGTCATTTATTTAAATTCTTAGGCACCACTTCGTTTATGTCGTTTATTTTTTTTTTTATACATTAAAAAAATGAATATATGTACAATACGCACCATCTTTGCAATGGCCTAAAACAAAAAAATGCAATGTAAGGAAACCGGTAAAGTCCCTAATCCTCCTTTATCCTCTTTTAGCTCAAGCAATTCTGACTATAATGAAATCTCTGGAGTGGGGGAAACCTTTGTCTGGACGACTTTCCAAAAGCTGGACAGAAAGAACGCTGGATTTTATCTCCAATTTCACTGGATGTGTGTGAAAATGTTTCGAATAAATCTCTGCAGTTCAGTTTTGTTCAGGCAAATATCATGGCTATTACAGCTATTCTTGAACTTGTTCTTATTGCTATGTACCTATTTCCTTGACAAATGTATATAATGAACAAGTTACATCTGAAGATGTCATGATCAGCATCAGACACTTACAGATGCTACTGTTTTAACAGCTACTTTGGTCCCTGGATTATATCTTGTTCTTCAGCATCTATATTTTCTTCAGACACTGAGAAAGCCTAGGATATATCTTTTGGAGAGATTTTTTGGGGGCAGGTTTTGATTTATTCAGGGTTTTCCCAAAATGTTACATTTTGGAATTTTCAATCCTGAGTGGCTATGAATGGAGTCCCCTCTCCTTTGTTAACCCCATCAAGATTCATGCCAAGAATACCTTTCTCCTTTTCAATTTTTTGCAGGATCTCTTGCCTGCATAATTCACTATTTTGACATTGGAATTATAGCAGGGCCAAGAGCATAGGACTCCATGTGCACTATTATGTTTTATGAATCAGCCCCACATTCTATTCCTAAACTCAGTTCAAAGTCAGACACGGCTCTGGAAACTCTATAAACCAGTGTTTCTCAACCTCAGCAACTTGAAGAGGGGTGGGCTTCAATGCCCAGAATTCCCCAGCCAGCCATGGGGGAATTCTGGGCGTTGAAGTCCACACCCCTTCAAGTTGCTGAGGTTGAGAAACACTGCTATAAACAGGAATGCACTTAAAATCATGTTGCTCTGCCAGGTGTTGGGTGATCAGGAGCATCTGTGTTACCTGATCCAGATCTGATTGTTTCTAGATATATTCATACCCATTTCTAGAGATGTTATTTAGTACCATGGACCCCAAAAGGAAAAAAAAATCCTTACTCTATCTGTCTTTAACAGTAATTCTGGCTGGAGTGATGAGATGAGCTGCAAAACACTAGAGTACACTAGGCTGGAATAGGGTTGAGTCATTTATGATTGTGGGAACTCACCCTTTCTCTTACTAGATTGTGTAAATTACGTCCATTCAAACAAAAGATGGTTTATTTGGGTCTTTCCAATTATGTGGTCACAGAAACTTATCCAACCAGGTTAAAGCAGTGTTTCTCAGCCTCCAGAACTGCCAGATGTCTGCACTTCAACTCCCTGAATTCCCCAGCCTGCCTTGCCCACGGTGGAGAATTCTGGGAGTCAAAGTCCCACATCTGGAATTGCCCCGTTCAAAAAAACATTGATTTAAGAACAGGTTTCTCAAACTCGGTCACTTTAAGATCTGTGGCTGGGGACCATGACTGGCTGGGGAAGGGTGGGAGTTGAAGTCCACGCCTCTTAAAGCATGCTGGCTGGGGAATTCTGGGAGTTGAAGTCCACCCATCTTCAAGCAGCCACCTTTGAGAAACATTGATTGAGAAGGTGGGGGGAACCTATGTCAGTTGAGCAAATAAATATATAAAACCTTGGGGGGGAAACTATCCTAACTTATAAACCCTGGTTTACATTCAAATCAAGTAGCCTGCCAAGGCCACTAAGAGTTTGCCCTAAAAAACCCAACTCTGCCCGCCCATAGTTGCATCCGTCAGCTGACGTGGGCCACGTGACCCCGGCGGCAAGCAGCGCCGCCCGCCATTTTGGTAGTTTTCTCCCTCCCCCGGCTGACACTCGGCTTCCGGTCCCGGAGGGGGCGTGGCCTCCCCGGAACGCAGCGAGCCTCGCACGGGCGGGCGCGCGAGCCGATGCTCTGCCCGGGCTCCGCATGGCGTCCGCGAAGGTACCGCGTGCGGCAGCCCGGGGAGGAGGGAGGGCGGGCAGGTAGGCAGGCAGGCAGGCAGGGGGGCAGCTGGGCTGGTTTAAAGGCAGGGGAGCATGCAGGTGCCAGCAAAAGAGGGGCAGAGCTTGGGTGGGCGGCGGGCATCCGCTTTCTCTTCCCTCGGTGCGATGGGAAGGCTGCTCCCCAGGCAGAGTTTAAAGTGTAGTACGGTTGGTCGCCCAGTCAGCCAGATGTTTAGGCTGGATTTGGCATTTTTATCCACCTATCGAGCCCTTCCCAAGGACCTGAGATAGGATTATTATTATTAATTATTATTATTAATTATTATTATTATTATGGTTGGTCACCCAGCCAGCCAGATGTTTAGGCTGGACTTCGCGTTTTTATCCACCTATCAAGCCCTTCCCAAGGACCTGGTATAGGGTTGTTGTTGTTATTATTATTATTATGATGATGATGGTTGGTCGCCCAGTCAACCAGATGTTTAGGCTGGATTTGGCATTTTTATCCACCTATCGAGCCCTTCCCAAGGACCTGGGATAGGATTATTATTATTAATTATTTTTAATTATTATTATGGTTGGTCACCCAGCCAGCCAGATGTTTAGGCTGGACTTCGCATTTTTATCCACCTATCGAGCCCTTCCCAAGGACCTGGTATAGGGTTGTTATTATTATTATTATTATTATGGTTGGTCACCCAGTCAGCCAGATGTTTAGACTGGACTTGGCATTTTTATCCACCTATTGAGTCCTTCCCACGGACCTGGGATAGCCAGATCTGGCAATTGCATGTTCCGTTTGATGGATTATTATTATTATTATTATTGATGAGTTCCAAAAAATTGGGCTAAGGGGCCCAACCACCACAGCTTACCATTTCTTACATTTCTGCCTTTGAGTCAGTGTTGATGCCTGGCAACTGCCTGGACTAGTCCCTGCTGTTTTCTTGGCAAGATTTTCGGAAGGGGTTGGCCATCGCCTGCTTCACAGGACTGAGAGAGAGGTCACCCAGCTGTTTTCTAGCCCGGTGCCTATTGTATTAATATTACAAGTGTTGCTGCTGCTGCTGCTATATTATTATTATTATTATTATTATTATTATTATTATTATTATATACATGAAATGACAGCTACCTGTTCTTTTCCTGGTGTTGGCCTTTATTCACATTGAATAAAGAACCTTGGAGGTCGTAACGTATCGGCGTAGTCTGTGTGTGGATCCAAACAGGGTGGCCTTTTCTAATTTTGTCAGTGTGAAGATTTTCTAAGTGCTGTCCAAGGCTTTTTGGTATGGCCCCCAGTGTCATAAACCCGTGGGACCGCCACGGCCAGTATATGCCATCATCTTTTGGATTGAAAAGATTGAAAAACTTCGGTTTTCAGATCTTGATCCTTCTGATCTTTTCCAATTCCAAGCCACATTTTCTTCTTTGCAACCACAGTTAAATCCAGTGTGTTCTGCGCCAAGACTTTATCAGTTCGTACTCGGAAATCCCACAGTATTTTAACCTGCTCGTTTTCTATTACTTTTTCAGCTCTGTGTTCCCAATTTTTCATTACTGGCAGATAATTATTTTTACAATATTAGATATTCCATTATGGGTCGAGTCAAGCATGAGCTTTTCCCCTCACTCTTTCCACGTTCAGATCTTTATATCCTGCTTTTCAACCTTGGCATGACTGATTGCAATACCAAACCCAATATCAATATTGTATAATTGTATAATATATTGTATACTGTTGTATAATAATATCAAACAAAAATCAATAGTCTGTGCAATCCAATTCACTATGAAAGGGATCTTCTCCACTCACCCACGATTATTTGCCAGGTAGGGAATTAAAAAGATACATCCTGAAGACGCTCTTTTGTCAAATGCTGTGAAAATGCACACAAATGCCGTGTGCCATCTTTTTTATTAAATTCATTACCTGCAGAGACTCCAAGACTCTTGGCCATTTAATTATTCTGGGGAAAAGCAGTGTGACAGCCATACATACGCCAGAGTGGATGCGGTTCCTGAACTGAATGAGGTTTGAAAAATAATTTTTAGTGGCACAGCTTTTCCTGGTACAAAACGTGTGGGGGAAAAATGCACTCCTTGGCATGAAAAAAAACTCCAGCCTTGGCACCTTTTATACCAATGTGTTTAATGCAGAATGGATGTGTCATCGATGCTTTTCTGTGGGTGGATCGGACGGAGGGAACCACACGGCCTTGGAAAAGGTTGTGCTACAAAGCACATCTGGATGGATCTGAAGCATCTTCCTCTCGGCGCTGCAAAGGCTGCACTGCAAAGCACGTCTGGATGCATCTGAAACATCTTTCTCTGTGCTTTAAAATCTTATGTTATTGCTTTTTCTCCCCCCTCCTCCCGAGGGCCAGGTGCCTTCCGAAGCGACCACGGAGCTGCGTTTGCAACAGGCTCGGACCTTCAAGGAAGAAGGGAACCGCTATTACAAAGAAGGCCGTTTCAGAGATGCTGTGAGCCGTTACCACTGGGCCTTGCTGCAGATTAGAGGCCTGGATCCCAGCACGCCTTCTCCTCTGCAGGAATTTGTCGCCGAGAAGCCCGCTATGACGCCTGAACAGGAGAAACTCCTCTACAGCATCCAGAGCGATTGCTACAATAACCTTGCCGGTAAGCCAGCTTACAGATGATTTTCTCACGGCCGTATTCGTTTCCCACAATGCCCCAGATCCTGGCTAAACCAGTGGCATTGTGGGAAGCCACCACGATGAGTCTCGGAAGGTTAGACCAGAGGGGGGGGGAAGTAAAGAGGACGACAGATGGAGGTTCCATTTAAGCATCACGCTGAGCGGCCTTCGATAGAGCCTCCTCTTCCATTTATATTCTTATATACTCGGTTATGTTCCTAGCCTCTTTTTCAAGGAGCTGTCGTGCAGTGGGGGAAACAGAAAGCTAAAGAAATGCTTCGCTCTCCTTCCTCCATTACTTGATCCAAACAACAGCCCTGCAAGGTAGCTCAGGTTGAGAGCAAGAGCGTGCGCCCGACTCTCTGCAGCCCCCATGAGTGGTGGAGGACCCCACCTGATTCTCCCCAGGGTTAATCCTGCGTTGTAATCTCTCCGCCATGAATTCACCTCATTCCCCCATTGTGAGCAATCTAAATGCAGAGATTCCAAGATCACCCCATTTCTCCGTGGATCCGAATCCCCCTTTTGATCTGTTTTGAATCTCCCAGCTGGAGACCAACCAGGACAAGGGGATGGCATAAGGCAGAGGCAGCCATGTGGCCAGAGATCCAGAAACAACTTAATATTATTTTAAAAAATATATACATTTCACACTTTTTGGGGGGGCTTAGTGAGAGATCTTTATTTTGATGGTGGCGAGGGGCCTTAAAAGCTGGGCACGGCCCAGATCTTCCTGCTTCCGTGTTGACTTTCTCTTTCGCTCCAGTGAAAGAGATTTGTAAGTTGATTTTATTTTTTATTTTTTTGCCTTTTGCTGGGGCATCCGGGAAGCCACGCGCTTGCATGCTTAGCGTTCTGTCTCTCCAGCTTGCCTCCTTCAGATGCAACCCGTGAATTATGACCGTGTCAAACACTACAGTCTCAAAGTTTTGGAAAGACAAGCAGACAACGCCAAGGCGCTTTACCGGGCCGGAGTTGCGTTTTACCACCTGGGGGATTACGACAAAGCCCAACATTACCTTTTGTCAGCAACCAGCAGACAGCCCAAAGGTGAGAACGACTGCATTTCATCAACGGGCCTTGCATTAAGCCATGATTTTGGTGAATATACCATAAAGGGCTGGGTTCCTTTCACACAGGACAACAGTGGGGAAGGGTGAGCTGCTCTGATCTGCTACTCACAAATTTCGGTCTTTTTCTCAACCTCGGGCAGCCACAAATCCTAATTTGCAGCCTGCCCGGAGCCCCAAACAAGCCACGTTCTGGCTGCTGGCACCAGTGTCTCGTTCCTCATACCGAGACGATAGGAAAGCAGGAAAAGGGGAGACATCATGTTTCTAGAGTCCTTGGAGGACACGATAAACAAATGCTTAATGTTTTGTTCGGCTAAATGTTGATTGCAATGGGGAGGGGGAAGTTTGGTGATTTTAAGCAAGCTTGGCTGACCGTTTGGGAGCCAAACCCTGCTTCCTAACCATTTATATTCACTTTTTGGCCCGCTCCTTGAAATGAAATCATCTCTCATGTATGTGCCACCCAGAGCAGCTTAGATTGGCACATGGTTTAAGCGCGGTTTGCTTAATCTGCTCTCTTCCATAACATCGGAAGCCGACATTCAGGCCTTGCAAACAGATCCTGTCCCTTGTATAGTTGCTTCCATCGGCCTCCTGGATTTTTCCTCTTCTTTTTGCTCTGTAAATGTGTTTTTTATCCATGTTAACTGTGTCTTTATTTATTGCTTCAATATCCTGTAAGCCGCCCAGAGTCCCCCATTGGGGGGAGATGGGCGGGGATAAGTTTGATAAATAAATAATAAATAAAATAGCGAGATGGGCGGCATGTATCCCTTTGAAAAATAAAGAAAGGCATAAAATAAACAGCCTCTGGCTTTGTCCAAGATGCTAAACCCCAAAGCTGATACCTTTTTGGCTTAGCGCTACCTACAAGAATTTTAACTTTTTTCATTTTCTTCCCCTTCTCTCTCCCGGCTTCTCTACCCCAGACGCGAACGTCAAGCGCTACCTGCAACTGACCGAGTCACAGCTGAGTAGCTATCTTCAGAAGGAGAAAGAGTTATACATGGGAATGTTTGGGTAGAGAAATCAAGTCATCGCAGGAAATCCCCAGACGTTGCAGGCCGTGCGTTTCCGTTTGTCCGTGGACCACGCGGGCGATCGATTCCGGAGGGGTCAGATAGGTAGTGCCTTGAAAAATGCAAAGAACCCAGCTAGAAAAAAACATCACCGGGAGATTGTCTCCTATCCGTTTCTGCCACCTCGGTGGAAATCTATCGTGGGCAGACGTTGCGCTTCCAACTTGGCTAAAACGGGAACGGTCCCTCGTTCCCACATTTGTTCATAAAGCATTGTGAGAAATTCACTTTTGTGGGTCTGATTTCCTTCCGTTGGCGGACCAGGACACACGGCAGAGCTGAACGCCGAAATCTGAATTCCTTGTTCGTCGCCAGCTTTGGAGTCCTGTCTCGGAAGGGGAAGAGCAGAGACTGCTTTTTAAGGAACTGCCCGGGCTCGCTCGTTGCTTAACTATTGAATAAAACAGGTTTACAAAACAGGGAAAGCAAATCACACTAGGCTTTGCATGAATCTTTGATCGCATCTCTTGATTCCCGTGGCCGTTTTGATCGAGCTAGCTTGCAATCCAAGGGAATACACCCAGGGGCTGGGCTCACTCATCTTGCAGTTTGCTTAAAAAGTTTATTCAGGTTCACACAGCAGCCAAAACCCACCTTAGGCTTTTCGTGCTGTGTGAACTCAACAGCTGTATCCCTCCCTTCCCGTTTGCC
Organism: Python bivittatus; assembly: GCF_059951505.1. NCBI lineage: Eukaryota > Metazoa > Chordata > Lepidosauria > Squamata > Pythonidae > Python > Python bivittatus. Next base: position 3,899,258 of record NW_028277047.1, read on the forward strand.
TGCCTAACTTTTATCTTTTAACGTCATTCCTTGCTTGCAATCGAGATAAATACGGTACGTCCGGGTGGTGTAGCTTTGAGGCTCTGTCAGATCGGGCTAAAGCGATCCGCTTCCATTTGGGCGACCTCGTTTGCAACCCACTTCTCCCCTGCCCTTGACTATGGTTCCTATAGTGACAGTCCTCGGGAGCCAACAATGTTTGTCATTTGTCCTAGCGCGCACACTCATCCCTGCAGCGTGCAAGAGGTCAGCTTTAGTACACACCCTCCTGACCCTGCCTGTTGCAGATCTGGTCTATTAGCCACGGATGCACCCAGGATTCAGAAAATAGGCTTTTCTCCCCCCACCTCCACCCCCTTTTTGCACACGAGCCAGGGGTTCAATTTCCTAGCGGCAGATTACTCACCAAAACAGGAATTGGTCCGTCCGGGACAGAAATGAAATTATTTTGCAAATAAGAATGAAGCCGACAGCGTACCACGCTTCTGTTCATCTCGACAAATTTTGTATCTAAAATAGATCCCTGTTTGAGCCCTGGTGATGGGGTGGAATCCAGCCTCCGGGGCTGAGTAAAACCATCTATTCCATAGGTGAGCAAAATTGTCTCTGCTTCCATGGGCTGCGTGGAAGTCAGCAGCTGTTTGACAGCTCCATCGTAGCCGCAGAAGCAAAATTCAAGGCCGTTTCTTTCGGGGGGTTTTCCCCCCCAAATTCCATGGGTTTGGCTTTAGAAAGTCAAGACTGCAAGAAAAACCCCGAGTTTATTTTCAAAGGGTGCCCCCAACCCAGTCCTAGCATCCCCTCCCGCGAAGGAGAGGAAGGGACGGACCTACAACCGTTTTGGCAATTCTGCAAATGCAAACTTTAAAAAAAAAAACGCACGTCCGCGCTGTCTCCTTCGCCAGCAAACATCCTTCATTCCTGCCATGCAAGCTGGCCTCCTCCCTTACTTTTAAACAAATACTTTTCTCCATGTCAGCAGCTGGGAAAAGGGGCTGTTTGCATTTCTCAGCTGTCCTTTCTGTCTTTATCCTCGGCAAATAAGAATGTTTCTATCTTGTTTAGCTTGGTTCCTCCTGTTCACGGAGGGTCAATCCCTTTGCTGCTGCTTATAAGCCCTGGAATATATCTGGGGGGGGCCAAAAGTCAAAAAATATAAGGGACTTTGTGGTCTTGAGATCACTGCTTCTGTTTATAGTTAAGAATGTAAGTTGCTAGTCCTCAGGGTGAGACGGAATTGGCCAACACAGTAGCTGCATCGTAACCACAATAGTGACTTGTCTCCTGGCTATAACGGATGAATAAAAGCCAAATTGCTTTAAGGAAAAAAAAAGGCACCTTCTTCTACTGATCAAATGCCGGCCAGTTTACAACGTGGTTTAAACGTGGCTTGTTGAATAAACTGCCACTGGCTGGCCTTGCATAATACACTAAGACATTGTGCTATGTCCACATGACAGCTGTCTTGCGTACACACAACAGAGAATAATATTCTGCTCATATGGCCTAGCAAGTTGTTGAACGAGATGTCCAACTTCAATAAAGGTAGGTCGTGATTCGCGCGAGTTCGAATAGCGCAAGATTCGGTTTAGTGTGATTTGTAAATTGATCCCAGGGCATGTACGCTAGCCAAAATTCAGTGAATGCAAGGCGATGGGGCGCGCAGTTGCTGTTGGGGTTTTAGACGCTAATCGTGGGTGCAAAATAGAGAAAAGACTCCATTTCGGGAAAGCTCAAAAAGAGGTTCATTTCGAAGAATACAGGAGGTATTCTTCAGATGTGGGTTTATCCTCTTTGACCGTTACACCTACGGTAACCCTACATCCTTTATTTCAGAAAGATTTATTTAATTAATTAATTTTCTTGGTTTCGCTCTTGAATTTTCCTTGGAGAAGCAGAGTTTTAAGCATAAACCATTTCCTTTTTCTAAATCCTCATGAACCTCAGGTTCATCCTTAATTTTTTCCAAGGAAATACGGTCACTCTAGTTCCACAGTAGAAGCCTATCAACATGGACGCTTAAAAAATGGAACTATTTCCATCATGCTGGAACCCAGCACCCTATTTCCCATAGAAAGATTGCTTCAAAGAGCGCGAATTCGAATCAGGTGACCGTTTCGTGGGATCCTGTCACCGCACTGAGACCTACCTGTATATCCCAAAGGGAGCTCCCAGCTGAAGAGCGAGTTCCGTTCCCAAAGTCTGTCCTTAAGTCGAATTTGTACGTAAGTTGGAACAGTCTTATTGTATAATACTGTCTAAGTAGCATTGTGTAATGAACTCGAACCTTTGGGCCTTTAACTCCGATCGCTGTGTATTTAACTCAAATTTTGCTACAATAGGCTCCGTCTTAACTATGGGTCGTCCATAAATCGGGCGTCCTCTACCTGTATCGGCACCTCTAGAACAAACAGCTTCAGGAGAAGCTCAGCCCGAGCCACTCCACCCCAATCTCGGGCTAGTCCATCTTACGTTTGGCTAGAGGAGGAAGGAAATAGAGCCCAAAATATGCTAGAGGCATAGAAGCTATTCCACCCCAGAGCAACAATTCCTCCTTTTGGCACACGCCACGGAGGCTGGCAAATGGGCCTACCGATGGTCAGATTGGCACAGCACCCAGGCGTTTTAAATTTCAGGCAGGAGTGCCTGGCTTAGAAGAAGAGAAGTCAGCTGGAACGCACAGGAGCAACCTGGCCAGGCACCAAAAATAGGAATTTTTGAGTCCGGCAAGAATGGCGTAGGTGGGGGCACTAGAAAGCAGCCGGTAATGAGAGACACAGATCAAAACCCACATCATCTCCTTTCTGGTTGCATCAGACGGGGCGAGGTACAAATGACCAGCCAAGGACGCAAGGCTGGTTTCATTAACATGTTCCACGAAGCCATCATATGTTTGTTTGGTTCTGGCTTAGTGCTGTCTGCACACATGGCGTTATCAGCGGCTTCCTTCTCCTATTCTACAAACATAGCACCCGGAGAGTTCACCGTTCCTTGGTCCCAATGCTCATCCCCCGCGGGTTCCCTTAACCGCAGGTTAACACGAGATCCCAGCGCACGAGATCCAGTGTTAACCGAGCACCCCAAAGTTTCATTCCTATTCCTTATTTTTGTTGAACGTACGCGGATGGGCTACTCGATCGAACCCGATCCGAATCCCATTGGGTCAAATCTGGCTGGCTAAAATCACAATGAGGTTTTTGGCAGCCGCATCGGTTGCCGATTTGTGAATCTGCGCATCCGCTAAGGTTGCTGGAGGGCAAACGCAGAATGAATCACGCTCCCCCCTTCCCCGCAGAACTTGCTTTTGGCCGTTCTTAAAATTCACAGCAGGCCCGGATGCAGAGATCCAACTCCTCCAGCCTTCTGGAAAAGCTGCCACCACCTTTACCAACGAGTAAAACGAAGCTAGCGATCATGAGGGCTAGAAACTTGAAAAAAGAAAACTTGAAAAAAGAAAAAAAAGAGAGGAAGCATTTTGGATGTTTTGCATTGGGTGTTCATTACCCAAAGGGATTCGGATTGGGTTCAATCGAGTAGCCCATCCGCGTACGTTCAACAAAAATTATTCCAGATTTAAAAGGGTTTGGGTTAGGCTGCAAAGTTGTCGAAGAGGCAAATCTCAGAACTAATCCTGCATGATCCATGCCAAGCAAGCTCTGGCTTGCTGGCTGTCTCCCAGCCTCGTTAATTACAGTTATTAGCAACGTGGTGCCACGGAATCGCGCTGTAAACAGCAATTCGTGGGGCCTGCTATCCCCTCGGCGGAGAAGCAAGAGCACGGGCGTCAAGGATGCAAAATTGCACGGCTGGGGGGCAGGAAAAAATTCACCCTCTCACCTTTGAAGGGCGAGCTGGGGCTGGCCATGCGAACCCACAACACCGTTTTAATTATAGGAAGAACGCCCGGCCTCCACTGCCGAGACCCGTCAAGACTGGCCAAAGATCTCCCTTCTCGCCCCAAGCAAACGGAACTAAGACGGGATGCCAGTCGCCCTCCAGCTGGCACGCCCTCGTTTTGCTGGACTACAACTCCCCCATACCCTCAGCCAGCCCCGTTGCTCCCCGTTGGGGATGATGGGAGCCCTAATCCAAGGCGGGTTGTTGCCCCTTGAGGCTAATCACCATGTCTCTGGCTGACACCGCACGCTAAGCCCACATCAAATAAATTCAGGGTGGCCCGTTTAACCCCAGGTAAACCTGGGATTTATACACGGCACATAACTGGCATTTCTTCAGGAACCGTTTGCTGAATTCCCCACAAATGGTGGGGCTGACCCAACCCAGTACGAAGCACAACAGATCCATTTTTGTAATACGGTAAAGACAGACAAAACCCACTGATTTGGAAGAATTCAGAAGAATGATTTTTCCCCCATCGGCCGGGCTGGGGACAACTTAATCACTGCTAGAAAATCTTTGGCCTGCAAACATCTTCCAGAGTTTAGTTTCAAACTATGTCTCTAATTTCACGGCAATGAACATTTTGGACCAAAATACATTTAACCTCCAGGGACTTGCTTATTTTCTCTACCCTCACCCTTCACGTCTGGGAGAATGAAATTCCCAGACCAAAAACGTTTAAAAAGGAATATTAAGACCCAAGGCTGAAGACCATCTGCTTATGATCAACCCACAGGGGCAAGAGCCATGTCCCCTCCCTCTTAATTGATAGTAAGAAAGAATTTGGGGGGGGGGAAGGTTGGGATATTCTTGACCAAATTTGCAATGAGCAAGAAAATAAAAGAAGACTGCCCTCACTCAGAACTAGCTTTCAATCAAGTTCATTTGGAGAAAGGGTAACAACATAACCCAGCCCCCAGAAAAGATGCATATGTACCAGTCTTGAGAGCCGGGGATCAAAATTCATTTCTCTGATCAATTTTGGATCCAAATACAAATTCCTCAGCATCATTGCGGGCTTATACAATTTGTGATCTGAGTAGGGGGTTGCTCCAACCCCCCCCCCCCCAGTCGGCAACCTTTTCGGTTTTACTGCCTATCCTCTGGAACTAAAGGACCCAAAATGAACCTTGGAATTCACTGATCTGGGATATACCGATTGCATAAAATCCAAGATGAGCCCGTGATTTTTTTCCCCGACAAGATCAAAACAACCCCAAGAGGAGATGCAGACTTTAACAAAAGTGGCATTTTCTCCACCCCTCGCATAGCTCCTGCTGCAATGTTAAGAAAGCCAGTTCAGAGCGAGAATAAGCAGCAGCTGATAGAAAACATCTCGGGGGGGGAGGGCTTTCTACGGAGATCTCGAGTTCAAGTTCAACTTTGGCTTGGGTTCAGGTCCGTAGATGTCCTACGGCTCGAGAGGTTCACATCTGAATTCAGGAGGCCCTTGGCAAACGACCCAGGAAGCTTCAATGTGGAAAAAGGATAATATCCTGGAGGCACTCCCATTGTCCAAACTAATAGAGAAACTTTTCCAACATGATCAGTCACCACAAAACCAAACCCCCCACCCGTTCAGAAGGTTCGTTCATCTTTTCGCACACATCCCAACTGATCATCCAATCTTTTTCTAGTATTTGGCAGTTCGGGAACTCTTGAAGGAGCGAGACACGATCTTCTTCAGTTCCTTGAACGAACGGCTGCGCCGAAGCTTAAAATTAGGGGCGGGCAAATCTGCCAGATCCAAAGTGGCCGAGCCATGCAGCCATCGGTCTCCAAGCTGATGGAAAACCCAGTCCCCGTTCAGGCTGACCGCGCTGGTCGCTTCCACCTCACTGAGGCTGGACCCGCTGCCAGCAAGCCCAGCCCGCTGCCGAGGCGGCAGGTCAAAGTGGCTGTCCTCCAGGAAGCAGAACGACGCCGGCATGTCAGAGGAAAAGGCGAGGTTGCGGTTTAACGCCACTGGCGGAAGGAACGTTCCCGCTTTCCCGCGATGCCGTCCAGCGGTTTTGCTGGAAATTTCCAGAACCGATGTCCATTTCGGCTTGACGGCCTTGCCCCGGCTGGCTTGAAGGTGGCTGGGACCTACCAGTCCCGCGGCGGCGTGGACGTTCATTTCTGAGCTGGCCCGGGCCCTGCCTCCCGCGCGGGCTGAAGGTTTGCGGCGGAGGCTCAACCTGCGCAGCAACTCGCGGGGACTCAACCAGCTTCTCTCGGCTGCCTTCTCTTCTCTCTCGGCGGTCTTCACCAACTCCCGCGAAGCGTGTTTGCCTTTGTACAGCTTGTCGACGCCAGGAGTGGCCCGAGACAATGAGGCCTCCTTTTTGAAGGACGTCTCTGTCTTGATTATCTGCTGCTGGGCCCCAGCTGTCCAGCCTAAAGCCCTTCTCTCCGGCGCGGCGGATGGCTTGTTCAGGTCGAGGTTGACCGAAGGGTCTTGGGGCGCCGGGAGGGAAATCACAGACGACTCACTAGCTTTGGCGAGGTTGGTGGTACTTGATTGAAAGGAGCCGATCTCTGGAAACGGGGGGAAATCCCACAGCCCGTCCAGGACCCGGGAATCTCGTGCCCCCTCTGGGCCTTCGGGAGAACGCAAGTGAGAACAGGTGGAGATCCGCCGTCGGATCTTCCATCCTGGAACTGGAGCGAGGACCTGACCAGCCGCCAGCCCGGAGCTACAGACGGACGTCATGGATAAGCTCTTCTGGTTCCCCATGAGGTATCCAGAGTCTGTTCTGTTGGCTGCCGTGCGGCATTTGTAACGCAGCACCAACTTAGCCATGTACTGGTCTAAGCGGACCCTCGGGGGCTCCCTGGAGCAGACGGGTTCCCTCTTGGGCGAGTCGGATCTGGGAACCTTTGGGGGCCCTTCGTCAAGATCTTCCTGAGACGAGCTTTGAGAGAGGCCATTGGTGAAGAGAGGGCTCTGCAAGGCTACGGCGTGGAGGGGACTGGGGTAGTGGTAGACTTCATTGGTGTTTCGGGAGACCAGGTCAGACTTGTACCGTAGCAGCTGGAAATTCGGGGGCCTCGGGAGGGGGAAGGACAAGTCCCCCAGGCCCAAGAGGAACTCAAGGTCACCTGTCCCAAGAGAAATGTTGGAAACGAGCTTGTGAGGCACGAGAACCTACAATTATGCGCCTAGGACCTAATACTGCTTCTGGGGGTCTATCCAATCCTTGACCCCTCCTGATTTAATTTCCGAAGATATTTTTTAATAAAACAGAAATGGGAAATTAGCATCATTTCAGGGCCAGTTCAAGGGACCTTTCCATTTCCCCCAGCTTCTTAATGAGCTTATAACTGATGTTTGATTCCTACTTTTTTGATTTTGAATGACCAAATGACTGCCTAGTTTAGGTGATACTTTCATTCTGCATTTTATTTGACTTTATTGGATACAGGTAGTCCTTGTTGAGTGACCATAATGGGGACCATTATGGTCACTCAACAAGGACTACCTCATTAAGTGAGGCGGTCGCTCGGTGAAACTGCAACAGTGCTATGATCTGACGTCAGCTTTCCTTTGCTTTACAGACCTGAGAAGGTCATCAATGCGAGGACTGGTTGGAAAGTTACTTGTTCATCGCTGTCATAACTGCGAGCGGTCACTGTACAAGGCAGTCGCTAAACGAGGATCACCTGTATATCTTTTATTCAAACTGTGTCTTTTAACAGGCGTTATTGTAAACCGCCCAGAGAGCTTCAGCTATTGGGCAGTTAAAATATTTTAATAATGAAATAAGGAAGAATGGCACCGCAAAGGAAAAGCACAGTGAAATGCTGCTCCCTGCCTGACCGAGACTGATTTCTCAGGTTGACTGCACTGAGATAGCGTGCCAGTTCGACTCATCCGCACGGTGGAGCCCAACCTGGCTTGCTGGGAGAAGAATGACCCCCACGTCATGGAAGGACCCCACCTTTACCCACCTGCAGCGGACCAGGTTCAAATTGCCCCCTCTGCCAGATAGCTCCTTGGCTGGCACACATGATGTAACCATAGCTTATTACACAAACCCTTCTGGCTGGATTTACACGACACGCTTAGCCCAACTCTGAACAAGCCGTTGCGTCGGCCAAAATTCCGCTGTCGTTCTCAGCTTCGACTACCTTGCAGGGCTGTTGTGAGGATTCCAAAAAACCAGCCCCTCGAGGTCCACAGAGAGAAGCCAAATTCAGCACCTCCTCTGGGCCACGGACATTTCAAGGATGCTGGGGGCAGCAATGAGGACTAGAAACTTTGGTTCACATCGAGGAGAGGCTCGGAATGGTAAACACAGGGCTGGGTAGATTTATTTATTTGTTTGTTTGTTTGTTGAATTTTTCAACCGCCCTTCTCTCCCCAATGGGGGAACTCTGGGCGATTCACAACAAACATTAAAAACATAAAATATATAAATACATAAAACCTTAATTAAAAAGATTACTAAAAAGAAGAAGGAGAGACCAAGAGGATGAGAAATCTGAGGCTGAAGGCCTCTATGGGGCTAGCCATTTATTGATTGATTGACTGATTGATTGACTGAAATCTTCTATTGCAAAGCTGAAGGCAGCAAATGTTAACCCATCCTCCTGGCAGTTTCCCCCCCACAACAACCCTATGAGGTAGGCCGGGCTGGAAGGGAGGGACTTTCAGCACCCCCCAAGGAGCTTCTATGGCCAAGGCAGGACTCCAACCCAGATCTCACCTTGCCCATTTGACCACACACTCCTGCATTTTCTGTTCCTATTGATGCTGCTCCCTCACCCCGAGGGGCTCACGGAGGTCACCCTCCCCGCAAGGAATGCAGCCTTACCGGTGGACACGGGGCGCCGGTTGTCGGTCCTCGCTACGCTCGCCAAGGTCAGGCGCTGGAGCTGGAGGTCAAGGAGCCGGACCGCAGCCTCGTCGGTCGACCGTGGCCGAGCGAAGCTGCTCTCGCGCAGGCCGGGCAGGTGGGGGAGGGAGCCGATGCTACAGCGCGAGGCCCCGGGTCCGTCGCTGTGCACCGAGGCGCACGAATCCGACAGGGAGCCCATTTCGCTGGTTTCGTAAAACCCTGAAATGTGCAGAGACCCCTGGTTACAACATGCTGGGCTGCACACAGATTCTTGAAAAGAAGTACAAAGGAGGGGATCAGATCGACCCATGGCCATGATGGAACCTCCATGGGTAGTAACAGCCTACCCCAAATGGCAAATGCTGGAGAGAAACGGGGAGGATGGTTACTCTCATGCCCAACCTTCTCGAGATTGACTGGATCTACTGGATTACAACACCCAGTTTGCACATACTGATTTAATATACTGGCTGGGTAGGGAGAGAGATCTACACATCGAAACTGCTCACTAACAGGCGGATTCAGCCACAAGCCAGGATTCCCTTTGTGGAGCTGGAGATGGCGTAACCTCCAAAGCACTACCACAAATCATGGCTTGTGGGCGGTTTACACATCTTAGCTTGCGTTAACCATGGCTTGCTGGACCCAAACTTGTAATCCAAGTTTTGCATTCTTTGTGGGCACCCATTCAGACAGCTCTGAGCCCGGAGCGCCTTAAAACCACGGAGGGCAACAAAGGAGGATGAACAAAACGCCATTACTATTTCGTTTGCCTGCAAGATAGCTTGAAATGGTTCGACAGACCCTGGTTTACACAAACCCTGGCTAGGGAAGACCAACAAACACAGACATCCAAGCTTGGAGACCAAGCAGGACAGAGTCCAGAAAGGAAATGGTAGGACCTACGTTCTCCAAACGTGGACCATACCTGAACTGGGCCTGGAATCCGCTTCTGGCATCTCTGGGGTGTCTCCTCCGTTGATCCCCACTTTCTTGTTCTGCTCACCCATCATCCTCAACCCCAACGCTTCCTTGTCCGAACCATCTTCGGCCCGAACGCACAGCTCTCCAGCATCCACCTCCATGTTCTCCGACGAGGTGTAGAAGGCACAATGTTCCTCGGAGCATCCAAGGAGATGTTCTGCTTTGCTCTGGTCCAGCTTTGTGCCGGTGGCGTGGGCCAACTTCCCATCTCCAAAGCAATTCAGGTCCTCCTATTTGGCCAGGTAGAAGAACAGAGAAAGGTCAGAAGATCTTTTCTGGTGGGGGGGAGGCCCAAAGACCTGTGGCACTCAACCTCGGAGCGACGCTGCGTTTGCCAGAGTAGATCCCACCCATCCACCGTCCATCCTCCTCTCTTTCCAGCATCCTGCATGGTCCCCAAACTGTTGGGCTGAAAAGCAGCACACCGGCTCCCACCGCTAACCCAACAGCGTTTCAACCCCGAGAAGCAAAATACAAGCTGCATTCGTTCGTTACAGTGGGTAGGTGGGTGAGTTTCAGGCAGAGAATGGTACAAATTCAAAATACAGTGGAACCTTTGGTTATGAACTTAATTCGTTCCGTGACTCTGGTCGCAACCCGAAGGAAATTTCCCCATAAGGTTCAATGTAATTACCGTTAATCCGTTCTGGTGTGGAGGACAGGGAGGCGGCTATTGCTTGGAGGGAGAGTCCCCCTCCCTACGGCCACGGTGTCGGGGGCAGAAAATGGCCGCGGACCACGTGTCGGGGGCGGAAAAATGGCCGCGGACCGTGTCACGGGAGGGAAAATGGCCGCGTATCCTGCTCGTACCCCGAGGCGGAGTTCGCAAATCGAGGTAAATTTTTGTGGCCGGAGCTGGTCGTAACCCGAAAAGTTCGTTAACAGAGGCGTTTGTAACCCGAGGGACCACTGTATTTCCCTGGCTATTGTCAGGACCTCAAAGCAAGCAAAATTGAGCCATCTATACCAGCACCCTGGTTCTCACGGCAGACATCTAAGGCAGGACACACAGACACACCGGGTAGCCGTCCCGCTGTCACTCCCTCCCCTGCCCCCTTGGAGAGCAAGATATATTACTCCTGTACATGCAAGCTCTAATTCTTCCTGGTTGATTGCTAGGGTTGGGTATCAAACAAACAAACGAAGCACGCAAAAGATAATCAACCCAATGATGTTTTCCAGCCGCAGCAGACCTTCCTGGGTATCTTGAAGAAAATAAATTCCATCTTTCCACGTGGCGAGCAAAACACTTCCTCGTGAAAAGCGGCTGTTTTCAGCCCAGGACAATGAGCAAACAGTTTTACAGCAACAAACTTCCTTTAATCTCGGCGTGCCTTCCTGAATTGGATCAATACACAGTCCCTGCCTTCTAAAAGCAAAGCTGAGGAAGGAGAAGTTATTAAAAAGGAAAAATAAAGGGCTTTCAGAATCCAAGCAGCTTCACAATGGAAATGGGGATCTGCGTCAAAGTCGTATTTGGGGAAATCCAAGTTAAAGGAGAAGTGGGATTTTAATTTTGCACCCGGCCAGCTTTTCTTTAAAGCCGACAGCATCTTTGCCAAATATTAAACTCAAGGTGGGCAGGAATCTTGGTTGGTATAAAGGGAGGAACAACCTTCCCCATGCAAGTGGGGGGTCGAAGGCAAAAACAGAGGAGAGGCTTTCTGAGACTGACGCCAGAAAATTATGTTTGCCGGCTATTAAATGGGGCCTCCGGGCCAGAGGTATTGCAATTCTACTTTGCAAACAATTAATCCACACCTTGAACCAACAAAAAACAGGGCAAAACTTCAGCCAAAGGTAAAGAGATCTCTGCCACTTACTCCATCTTGACATTCTCTCACTAACCCACTTCTTAGGCATCCCCAGTGAAAGATCTCGCCTGGCTAGGATCCCCTGGTAAAAAATCTCGCCTACCCACAATCCCCTGGTGAAAGATCTCACCTGGCCACGATCCCCCAGTGAAAGATCTCACCTGGCCATGATCCCCTGGTGAAAGATCTCGCCTGCCCATGATCCCCCAGCGAAAGATCTCACCTGGCCATGATCCCCTGGTGAAAGATCTCGCCTGCCCGTGATCCCCCAGTGAAAGATCTCACCTGGCCACGATCCCCCAGTGAAAGATCTTACCTGGCCATGATCCCCCAGTGAAAGATCTCACCTGGCCATGATCCCCCAGTGAAAGATCTCACCTGGCCATGATCCCCCGGTTAAAGATCTCGCCTACCCACGATCCCCAGGTGAAAGATCTCGCCTACCCAAAATCCCCAGGTGAACAATCCCCTCCAGGCCCACTTCCCATAAACCTCTTGGGGTAATTGCATCTAGAGAGGTATAACTGTCATACCTCCACCAATAATGCTGTAGGTGCATAATTAAATTCCTGCCTATCAGCGTGGCCTCGCCCTCTGCATTTAGAGCATGGCCTTGCCCCCCAAACCCCCAATCCTTTTACCCACAGGAACGTTCCTCGATGAATCCCAACAGCTCGGGACAGCGATGCAATCAATTAAATTTGCACGCTGCCAGATCACTTAGATTCATTCCAGCTTACAGCACCAGCAAATACCACGTTCCCTTCACGATAAGGAAAAAATTAACCGACATACAGTAAATCTCCCCAGGAAGCAAAAAACCGAAGCTGTCGCTCCAAATCGCAAGAGAGACAGACAGTATTCTAAGTCAAACCCCAAATAACTACTCCATAACATGAAACCAGGATCTGTGCAATGGGAGGGTGGGGAAGAAAAGAACCCCGACTGGATCACCCTGTGTATTTGAACTGGCGGCTTTTTTACTAGTCCACCCAGCATGAAAAAATGACCATTTCATCAAACTTCCCCATCTCTTTCCAAGACTGAGGCTGAACCGAAACTGAGACAAGATCTGCCCCCATGCACGGTAGTTTGAAACCACAGGCATGCCAGAGAATAAAGCTGAGCAAAGAGAAGATAATAAAAAAAAAAAAAAGAAAAATGCCAATATGTCAGCCTCCAGCCCCTTCGCCTCCGGCCGGAGGTAACTGGTGCCAAGAGGAAGTCACCATCTCTACAAACAGCAGGTGCTTTGTTTCGGTAAGCACACCTCCAACCCCAGTGCCAAGGCACGGCGGCACCCGTGGTTAAAGGCAAATTCACCAGCCAGCCATGCAGGCCAAAGACATCTGCACCAGCTGCAAAGCTGGGGGAGACCCTCTGAGATTCTAGGTTTTCATCCTAGGACACCCTGGTTTTGGATGGGAGGGAAAGAGTGGGGTGGAAAAGGAAGGAAAGAATATTTGCACACTGCAGATTCAAATCCCAAAGCAAACAGGCTAAGAATTCGGGGGGGGTGGAGAAAAATCACAATCTCTACCCCCCCCTTTTGGAAATATGACATTTTTAGCCTTCAAGGGCAGCAACGGCCGTAAAAAGTGGGCCCATCCAACCTCACACACACCCCCAGGTTTTTAAGCGCGTAGGTAGCGTTTGCTCAACAGCTAAGCCGGAAGCAAACAAGAGGTGTAGCGTGCGCTGCGTGTGCCAAGGTGGCTTGCAAGCTGCCACAGCTTGGCCGGGCTTGAAAGGAGGCAAAATAATATTCTAACCACCCTCAAATCTAGCACCCCTCCCCAACTGATTTCTCCTGGCCAAACCTTGACTCTAAACATCAAAGCAGCGAGCTGGAGAAATTAACAAGAGTTTCTATTTCAAAAGACAGAAAAGAAGTCAATGTTCTTTTAGAAGTATCCTTCCAAAAGGTAACCACCAAGGATTCCCAAACACTTGTTCCCCCATCAGGCGTGTCCCTTTTTAAAAAACCTTGATAAGAGAATGTAATTAAAACAAAAAAAAGGGGGGAGATCTTTAAAACCATCATTCATCCTCGCGGGCCCATTTTGTAAACCCATGATGTCAGGTTGCTACACAAAACACCCCGCGCAATCTTGCAATCTCGAACCCCGCCCAGCTGCCCAGGTTTGGCACACATCTGTACACACGACGGGAAGACGTTTGCTGGCTCTAAAGCCCAACGCTTCATTCGGCTGTCCGGTGGATTCTCATCTAGGTTTCTGGTTGTAACCACAGCCGAGGGAGCGTCAGTTGCCCCAGATGATCAAACCGTGGGAGGGTTCACATATGTTTGGTATCAACATTTTGCTCTCGGAGCTGCGCGTGATGCTGATCTCACACCAACCCCGCCTTGATTCGCACACATCCCCCTTCTTGCCGAAGCCCACTCTCCCCCCTCTTTCATGAGCCCCATTCCTGACCCTTCCCCGCCCCCTTCAGAGCTTATCCTCCACATTAATTACCCATCTGCCACGTTGCACAAGCTGTTTTTCTCTTTCCTGCTCTTATATACCTGCTCAATCTTCCTGGTTCCTAGTTCAGCCTTTAATCAAGTCCTTCCGTATTTAAGAACGAAGTAATAACCTCCTTCGGAATATACTTTTCTGCCCCCAACCCCCTCCAAACTCAAGAAACCCCCTCCAATCCATTTGCAAATTTTTCCTCTTGGCTCCAAGCTTCCTCATACCTGTCATTTACAACCTCCCCCCCTGCAAATTCATATTTTTACGTTCAGCTCCAAGGGGTGCCTCCAACTCCAAGAACCCACCCGAGATCTGTTCCCATCGACAGCAAGCTCACATCTTACCCCTAATGGCAACTAAGTTTGGTGGTGGGCAACTTTGTGTCCCTGTGTGTGTGTGTGCGCATGTATGTTTACTAGCCGAAAAATGAATGTTGCAGCCATAAAGGATTAACCACTCCACGTAAGTCTGGAACCATATTCAGGACAGAGAAAGACTCTATCAAACTAAGCTTGACTCCCACTGACTTTGTGGACGTATCCATAAATAAGCATTGCTTTTCTTCTTAGAATGTCTGTTTTCAGGAGTGTTTCCAACTTCTCAGTCTAACCTCAGTCCTTGAGATGTCCTTGTGGTCTCCCATCCGAGTGCTAACCAGACTCAGTCTCCCTGCCCAGATGTGAGACATTAACAGCACTTCTCTGATGAGAATAAGACCCACCGTTTACACTCTAGCTCCATTTTTCTCACTGCCTTTTGCCTTTTCACAACTTTCCTCAACACCCCAGGTTAGGACTATACCAGCCATCAAAGTCTGCCTTCAGGTGTGACTAGGCTGGAGAAGGCTACCTTGCAGAAAGGCAACAGAATATTTCTAACTCAACTAAACCTTCATCTGCAATAAATCCTGATTTTTTTTTCTCCTCCTGCTGCCATGTAGCCAATTTTAGATTACAAGCATTTTCGGGTAGCAATTTTTCTTCTTAAGATTTTTCATTTAAAATCCCCCTACAGGGATTTCTTATCACCTCCAGGTGAAGTTAAACTGCAGTCCTTTGGTGAAGTACTGTAATCGTTTTTCTTCTCTTTCTTAAGCCCCTTTGCTCTAATTTAGGGTGGGGTTAATTTAGAACCAAATCAAAGCAACTAGGGATTATTTCTTGCAGAATACTCGAGATAATTTTCAGTACTATCAAAGGCACGCATGTTGCACAGGTAGATAAAATCTTTCCTGGCTGAGCTTCGTTTAAACCAAGTATTTTGAAATGTGGGGATCAAGAATCAGGCAAACACTTTTCAACAGCATTCAGGAAGAGGTCAGAAGATGCTGGGCCCTCTCACTCCATGCCCTGAGAACCAGAAACTCTAACCTGCTCTTTAAAAAAACAAACGCCACGAGCCCCGCTGCTGGAATGATGGGAGTTGTAGTCCCACGCTTTTAGAGCTTCAGTACCGAGCCACCTGCGGGAGTCCCCCAGTTTCAGATTTCCACCACTTGCTAGATCAGACCAAGAGACCAACTGAAGCCAAGTCTCAAAGAAATAATTAAGGTTGGATCCTCCCTTCTTTCGACCCAACATCCAGAGGAGCTTACAATCTAGGGAAAGGGAGGGAAATCATAACCCCCACATGTTGCACAGGTGAGGTACTACACTTGCTCTTAGCCCAAAGGCCGAGAAATACACACACCCGCACACATATTTGATTTAGACTCTAATTCAAAGGACTTTGCCCTCCTTATCCTCATCTTTGACCATAATAAATATCTGATTTGCCCAGGTAAGGGGAAGCAAAGCTTTTCATGAGCAGCTGGGCTTTCTCGTGAGTAAGGGCCCCAGGGACGGGAGGAAGCTGGCATGCCCAGCAGCAATAAAGAAATACCCATTGAAAAGGGGCTGCCAGCTGCCAGCCCAGCCCACTCAACCCGGCCAGCTCCTTCCTCACCTGCCGACGCGCGAGTCGCAAAGCCCCGTCCGGGAAAGCGAGCGAGCGCTTTGCGCGGGGGCTCGGTCCGGCGGGCGTCGCAGCTGACGCCCGGCAGGTCTCCTCGCGAGCAGATTCCCCCCCGGGGGGAAACCTCAGCAGGGCAAGCCTTCGAGCCCCCCACCCACCCCAAGCCCCTGGCGGGCTGCGCGTCTCCCCGGCCGCATCTCACCGATCGCGGCTCTGCCTCGGCTCGGCGCTCCTCCAGGGCGCGTTCCACGGTCGCCTTCTGCATCTCGCGCAGGAGATCCAACTCCCAGATCCCCGCCAGGCTGGCCTGCAGGCGCTCGCCGATGCGCAGCCGCTCGCTGCCGGACCACAGCGAAGGGGGCACGGCTCGGCGGGTGGCCATGGGGCCCCCAGGACGGGGCGCCGGAGCCCCCAGGTCGTGCGCCTTTGGAGAGGTGAGCTCGCATGCGCCCGCGGCGAGGCGAGGCGCCCGGAGCTGGGGAGCAGCCGGCGGGGGACTGGGGCGAAGCCTAAAGGGAGGGCAAGGATGGGGGGAGAGGGGGCAGATCGAGGGGCGGGAGGGGGAAAGGCTCGGCCCCCCCGCGCCACGAGAACTTCAGCGGAGCCGAAGCGCCAGCGCGCTTTGCGCCCGAAGCGGAGAGCAGCGCAGACAAAGGAGAAAGGTTTGAAAGAGTCACGTGGAAATAGGGCTTTTCCCCCCCCTTGGGGGTCCCCGCCCCTTTCCCTCCCACTCGCGGCGCCGGCTCTTGATTGGCCCAACCCACGGGAGACCCCCCCCCTTCCCGCAGAAAGCGAAATGAGAAAAAAAATCTCAAAAGTTTGGAAAGTTGCGCGCTTGGAAAGGAAGCCGGGCGTCAGGTAACGCCCTCCCCGGTTACAACCTAGTTTATTATTGTTTAAAAGAAAAAAAGTCAGCAAATGAGGTTTTACGCATCGGGAAATTGAAACAGGGTTCCTATCGATGGGATGGACCAACTGTTTGTTTTTTTTTTAGAATAATTCTGATAGGACCTGGCGGTCCCCCCAACTCCGGCGGTGTGTAGCCTTAAACGTTTACGAGAAGAAGATCAGGAGTACGGTTCCCTGTTTGTTTACGGGGCACAAGGAAAGACGGACGGGGAGGGAAGAGGAAAAAACGCAAACCCAGCCCCCGTTCGTCAAACGACGGCAGAAGAGCTATCGCAGGCAAGCGGGTGGAACCGCTAGGCGACCCTAGACCCCAAGCAGCTGAAGCTTCGAGGGCGAGTTCCCTGCCCCGAGGAGCTTACAAGTTGAAATATAGCCCCGGAGAAGCAAGAAAGGGAGAAAAAACGGGGAGGACAGGCAGGAACTCGAGAGATCGGTCCTGCTGCTGGTCCACACTACTAGAACACTCCGAATTGTGCAAAAAACCAAAAGCTCCAGGCGTCCTGCTTTGTTGCAACCCCCCCAACAGCCCTGCCAAGTCGCCCCCTTCCCTTCCTCTGCTCCACCTCGCGTAGCAAAATCGTGGCGCTCGGTAGCCGTCCCCGAAGCACGCCAAGTGGTGCCCTTTCCGCCTCCAAATATTCCTCCTGGCTGGTCTCTCCCCTCGGTCACCTCGTGGCGGGGAGTCCCACGGGACGTTCGCCCCCGAAACGGGCGTGGGTCCAGGTGGGGTTAAACCCTCGGCGGAGCCGTTCCCAAGGGGGGGGGAGAAACGCTTCTCTTGCTTCTTCTGCATCCCTGCCCTGCGTCCTCCCCCCGGAACCAGAACTGGCCGACGACCCTGAAAGCAGGGTGGGAGAATTAACTCGCGCATCCTGCGCTATTTAAGCAGCAGCGGGAAGCCGGGGGTGGGGGGCAGTTCACGGCAGAGCCGCCTCGGGGACCCAGGCGCCTCCTTCCAGTCTTCCTCGGTCGCTTTGGCTCAAGGGATTCGTTCTCCCCATGGCCACCTTTCCTCCGTTCAAGCACAGAAAATCCTTCGGTAAGAGATTCGTCTCTCCCCTTCCCCGTGTGAACGCTCCGGTTTGGATCGGCGGGGCGAGGCTGGGTTCCCCCGATGGCTACCGCCCCCTGTTGGCCCAAGAGGGGAATTCACCGTTCTTTTGGGTCACTTCTTGAGTGTTTAGAGCTGTGCTGTGATTGTTCATTAGCGGGCTGCGTTCCCACGATAGGTTTCCCTGGGCGAAGTAAACCCTAGTTCAGTGTTCCTCAACCGTGGCAACTTGAAGATGTGGGGACTTCAACTCCCAGAATTCCCCAGCCAGCCTTGCTGGCTGGGGAATTCTGGGAGTTGAAGTCCACACATCTTCAAGCTGCCAAGGTTGAGGAACACTGCCCTAGTTGACTCAGTTAACCCGGTTTTCTGGGCACCCATCTGTAAAATAACCTAGGTCAGGGTCTGTGGTTCTAGGACCCCCCAAGACCCTCTCAGGGTCTGTGAAAACGAAATGATTTGCCAGCCTCTGTTGAAAAATAGTCGTCTATTAAAACCCCATCAAATCATCAGAAGCCGTAAGGGCAGAAGCAGCATCGATTTTAATCTTTTCATGCAGTAAATATCGATAAATATCACCCCTACAAACAACAGCTGTTTTGGGGGCCTCTGTAATTTTTAAGAGGGGGAAGGGGTCCTGGGGGGAAAAAAGTTTAAGGAACGCTGATCTAGGTTCATCCAACATGCTAGCATAAAACATGACTGGTTAGTTTGTGGTTAAGGATGCGGTAAGAATGCAGCAAACCCCACTTCCGTGGATCTAGCCACCTTTCCGAGCCCTCTAGGTGGGTGGTATTGCAAATCCCATCGTTCCCAGCTAACATAACCTTGCTGATTTGGGGTTAAGGCTGCTGAAAGATATCCGATCAGGGAAGCCACGTTGCTGCAGAGAGACAAACTTTAGATGTTGCAATAAACCAGAGTTAGGTCTGGTTTGGCCTTTGACACCCATGGTTTGGGATGGTGGACTACAATCACCCCATTTTGAGGGGGTTCATGCAATGGGCTGAATCCCTAACTAGGCACCCATGTTTTCTAAGTTTGGCAGGTTGTAAACACAGCTCTTGGGCTCTGCAAGGTCACATTCTACGGCTTAGCGCGCCGGGTGAATTTTGCTAATCGTGATTCCTTTAACAAATCATGGTTCAATCAAGGCTTAGTGTGATGTGTGAACCTAATTACAGGGGTAGGAAACCAGTCCCTGGGAATTAAACCTGGGAATGTCCACCAAGAATCCACCATAACTCCATTTTTCGAAAAACGTTTGTTCTAGCTTCGAGGAAAAACGAAGTAACTGCAATTCGGATTAAGTTTCCTTATAAACTCCCGGTAGGTGTGTTGGGAAGTAGTGGGTTTCTTAAGGGCGGGTCTCTTGCACTTTGAAGCAGCCTATTTGCACAATCGGAGTGGACTTGGGTCTATTTTTCTTTCTTTCTTTTGCTTGGGCTGTTTCTTGGGGGGGGTTGGGTTTCACGTCCCCCTTGCTTTGTACGCGTATGCAAACCCACAAGACGTGTGTTTGTGCTCGTGCACAAACACACAGTTAGGTGCGTGCTTATCTTTCAAACTCCGTTCTTGGTTAATTACAGGTGATCCTGGAACGCTACCCGAAGGAGAAAATGTTACCAGCCTTGAACAAGATTAAATTTTTAGTCCCCCAAGACTTCACCATGGGCCAGTTCGTAACCATCATCCGGTGAGTATTTGAAATCCATGGCAGTCCAAGGCGAAAAATGCAAATGGACACTTCAGGGTTTATTTCTGCTAACCATTCAATTTTAAATGGGGTGTGATTAGCTCCCAACTGGCTAGATTTGCATTTGAAAACCAAGTCATTAAATCGTGATTGCCAACTGGGGGTGGGGGTTGTTGGATTCCTCAAATGAGCAAGCAAGATTTTCAAGATCCCTTTCACCCCATGAATCAAGATCCCCGAGATCCCTTCCCACCCCGTAAATCAAGATCCCGAGATCTCTTCCCACCCCGTGATTCTACTCTGAGCAATCTTATTCTGGTTGGGAAGGATGGCCAACTTAAAAGAAGACCGGGGAGAGGGCATTTTGGCAAAGGCGTCTTTTCAGTTTGGTAGACTTTTTTTTTTTCAACCCAACAGGCTGTTTTAAAAATAACAAAAAGATTTATGGGGTGCCTGCTGAATGGCGACCTGTCCCCGCAACCATTTATCAGGTCTGACCGAAGCAGTGGTGGGGCTAATTGGATTTACCTGTTCCCCTGCAGGAAGCCAAACTCCTATTACATTTCTGCAGAAAGGGGGGAAAAAATGAATTAGGTTATTATAATATTCCTTTCCAGCGCAAAGGAAAACCTTCGTTTGCGTAGGCTTACGTCGGTGCTCTTTGGAAATAAAAATGCAGGAAAAAGTCAGATCTAAGGGGGATCAGCTGGGGGGGGCTCCAGTTTGCTTCCTAGCTAGTTTCCAAACCAGATTGGACCATCCTGGCAACCCCCTTTGGCCACACTAAGAGGCTTTCGAAATGGCAAAAACGCCCCCCGCACAGTGGCAAGGATGAGACCTCAAAGCTGCCTGTTCTTCTCCCCCAGCAACAGGATGGCCCTCGGATCCACGCAGGCCTTCTACTTCCTCGTGGACGGCAACCACAGTCTTGTGAATATGTCCTCCACCATGGCTGAAGTCTACACCACCTACAAAGACGAGGACGGCTTCCTCTACATCACTTACGCCTCCCAGGAGATGTTCGGATGAGGGCCGTCGACCCCTTGGAAGACGGGATGGGTAGTCTCCTCCTTCCCCATCCTGGCCGCCTTTCTTCTGGATTACACCGTTCTGAACATGCGTCTTTAGATCTGTTTACCTTCACTGAACATACAACCTGGAGCGCTTCTGTTTTTCCCAGTGGGCAGGACAGGTTTTTTACGGGAAGGCGAAGTCCATTTGGGGTTCCTGAGCTGCGGGAACCGTTTGGGGCCAATGTCTTCTCCTTGGTGCTTTTCAAAGGAGGCCTAGCTAAGAACTTTGCTTCCTCCTGATCTTGGATAAATATTTTCCTTTTCTGCTCCAGATGCGCCAGGATACAGCACCCTGCTTCAGTTTGGGGGCAAACGCTGAGTCCTCTGCTGTTTCCAGTGTCCAAAACCCAAATCGTGGTTTTTCTCACGTCCCCAAAGCAAGACAGAGATGGGGACTCTCCAGCTGCTGTTGGGGTACAACTCCCAGTATCCCTTTCCCTTGGCCGTACCAGCTGAGGCTGCTGGGAGTTGTAGTTCAGTTCAGCTCCAGTGTAGAGAGAACTCAATGCTGATGGTTGTGCAAACTAGAGGATTAACTTGAGGCACCCACCAAAGGAATCACAACTATCTAAAAGGGCAACAGATCAGCAAAGGTTTTTCTTGCCCGGTTTGCGGGGGGAGAAGGAGCGAGCTTGTTTTCATTGCTGCTGGTGAATTTAAATTGAAAGTGTTTAAAAAAAAACTGCAGAAAAAGAAATGTTGGAAATGGCTAAAGTAGAAATCAAAAGTAAATTGCATGTGGTTGGCAAGCCCTGGAGAAGGGGAACAACATCATTGTTCATTTGGAGTATTTCTCAGCTCTTCCATTTTGACTAGCAAACAGGAGTTTAAGCCTGGTTTCCTTTTCTTCTGGCTCCAATTTCAGAGTGAAAAAGGGGGAATGATTTTCTCCCCCTAGTTTCCTCTACAACAATCCTGACACCCCAATAAACAGAGACTGTTTCTCTGCTCCAAACCAAACTCTTAGCTTCAAACGGGGTCGTAGCCTTCCTTAACTGTGTAAGGAACGGTGCTAAATCTTGGTTTCGGCCTAAGTCTTGGTAAGTGGCTGAATGCTTTCAAATGGCCTGCAGAATGAGAATTAGGAGTCAGAAGAGATACGAGTGGGTGGGGGGGGGAAAAAAACAGGAAGCACTTCT
Source organism: Python bivittatus (assembly GCF_059951505.1). Taxonomy (NCBI): domain Eukaryota; kingdom Metazoa; phylum Chordata; class Lepidosauria; order Squamata; family Pythonidae; genus Python; species Python bivittatus. The sequence goes on from NW_028277047.1 coordinate 3,921,080, forward strand.
GGTTCACAATGTGATGTAAGAAAAATCTTTCTTGGGTAGCACAGTGGCTTACGACGATTTAAATTGTTGGTGGGACGAACACACAAAACCAGCTTCCTGTTTTAAGTCTACACCCTTTAATTCAGCCAGCGTGGTTAGCAACAAGGAACTGCATAAAGTTTGTTCTTCCTTTTTAAGCTGGGGCAATGCAAAACCCAGTTTTGGGCGGGCTGGTTCCAAGATCCTCGTTCAAACTCCTACCTCCGGAAAGCAGACTTAATGTCCTCTACACCAAATTTTTCCCACGTAGCAGCTGGATCACTAATGAAGACCCAAAAGGGGGAAAATCACTTGGATAGCTTCCAGCCCCCCCCAAAGTGGGCTACAACTATCTCCTACAATGCCTGCTTTAGGGCCAGGTTCACACAATCAACTAGTGTTTTTCAAACTGGGCAACTTTAAGAGGTGCAGACTTCAACTTTGCTAGCTGGGGAATTCTGCGCTAAACCATCCAAGGGCTTGTGAGAGGATCTTGCACCAATTCAGCCCATTGTGCCCTATGCTATACAACCTGATAAAGCAAACCATCGATAAGAGCGATATGTGATTTCTGTCTTAAAAGTTAGCTGGCAGACCAAATACTTCGGCTCATCCCCCTCTGGAACAGCGGTTGATGCCCAACGTGGCACAGGTTTGAACTATTGGGCTCCTGGCGGTCTCTAAGCTGGTTTTCCTGCAGACGTTTCACTACCAGGCTAGGTAATGACATCAGTGTGTGGGAGAGAAGGGTTTGCTGCTATATATAAACAGCCAGCAAACTTCACTCCTCCATGCAGTGAGGTTACCTAGGCTGGTAACGAAACGTCTGCAGGAAAACAACCGAGTTCAGGGAATGCCGAGAACCCAACACACTTGTGCGACTAAAGCTAAACATGTTTCAGTTGGGTAAGTATTCCGTTAGAGGTGGAAAATGAAGTCCCGTACACCCCAAGAGATTCAGAAGCGCTGAGTTTTGATTTTTCTTTTCTTTTTACTGTGGAATATGTGTCTTTAGCAATAAGGCTGTATTGGAACTACTTACAGAACAAACAGGTTAGAGAACTGGAACATGGCAAATGGCAGTGGCTGCTTGGAAGGAGAAAGAAGGACGTCATTCAGAGATGGGGAAGAAGAGTTCTAGTATGCCCCAACATTTGGGTGGGTGGAGGGCTCAAACCAGTTCCTCGTCCGCAATATTTCAGCATCCAGTTGGGTCGGAAGCAATCTGCCGCCCACTCACTTTAGGCAGTGTTACGGCGTTTAAAAAGAGATCCTGCACCTTTTTGCCAATGAGTTTTGCCCACTTTGTACCATTACAACCAACATCAGATCCTGGTGCCCCTCGGCCACAAGGACGCCAATCGTTTCCCGTCCCCACAAATGAAATTCTGAGCTGCCACCGTGACGGAGAACGGATCTGCCCACAACCCAGCGAGGCTGATCTTTCAGAGGGCTAAAACACCGGCTTTAGAAGACTCGCTGTACCGGCAGTTTAACCCACAAATAAATACAGAAGATAAGCCATCCTCGTTCGGTGATGGTTTATGGTGGCTAATTTCCAGTCGTGGTGTAGGGAATGGCTGGAGGCGACTCTGCGCTGGCAAAGCGTTCGCCCCTAAGGGGAAACCAAACACCCAATCTCTGCAGCAGTTGTAGACAGGGTGACATTTACGAAGTCGGGCAAAACGACCCAGCCAAGGAGGAAGTGGGAAAACCAGAAACCAGCCGTGGGGCTTCTTGCAGGAATGAGAAGACCAGAGGATTCTGCCTTTTCTTCTGGGAATCAACAGCGTGCCCTAGGAAGGATTTTCCACGTCATGTTTACAGCGTTTCACCGCCAGGTCTTCGTTGTGGGCCTTCCGGATGTGCCGGTAGAGGTCTCCGGATTGAGTGTAACTCCGCATGCAGTAGCGACATTCATACGGGCGTTCCCGGGTGTGGACGGTGGCGTGGCGGCGCAGCGTGTAGGAGCAGGAGAAGGTTTTCCCACACGTCTTACAAGTGGGTACCTCCTCGGTAAAAAGGCCAAAGTTAGAGTGGGACTCGTAATCCTGCAAGTAGATCTGTTCGTGCAAGGGAGGAGTCACCATGGTGGAAAAGGTTTGTCCTCCGGGCACATGGATCATGTGGTATGGCCCGTGCTCTTGGGGCAGGAAGTTGCTCTCCGAAGAGACCTCTTCCATCCCGCCGGGCTCTTCAAAACTGTCCGGGTGGCGCCCACAGCCTCCCCCCAAGCCCACCTCCCCGCCGGATTTCTGGAAGACGCTTTCTAGCCTCAGGTCAGGGGTCGGTCCCTCCAACTGCTCTGCCGCATCAGGCTCCTCATCCGAGATCACGATGGCCTCCACCTTGACCTTGGTGGAGGACTGATTTGGCTCCTTGAGCCCAAACGTGCTGGTGCTCCCAGCCCGCTGTTCGGCATACCTCTCCGGAGGGGGATCTACGCTGGATGGCCCTTCGGCTCCGTTCCCAGCGGAAAAACAGCTGTACAACAGAGTTTCGGTGGAACTGCTGGGGCTGGAGAGGGAGACGTCCACGATAGGAGGTGGAAGAGGCCGAGCGGAGGAAGGCGCTTCCATGCCTGGCTGCGTGGTATCTGCCACATCCAGCGTGGAGGCCAGCGGTTCCTCCGAAGGCATTTTCTCTCCTGCTTTCCAGTCTTTTCTGTTTTTCTCTGGGTTGCAGGAGTGAGGTGGGGGCAAGGATAAGGCCTGGGCTTGCGGGGGCTGAAGCAGACATTCCTCCTCCTTCTTTGTGCTGTCAGCTTCTGCCAAAGCCCGAGCTTGCAGCTTCTTCTTACACACCTTGACGATGTCGTTCATGTGCAAATAACTGGCCGCAGCTAAGATGTCCTCCACCGGCATGTCGCTGAAGGAGAGGCTCCCTTTATACATGAACTCCAGCAAGAGACCGAAGGCAGGCGCCGTGACAATCTCGTTGTTGATCGAGACCAAGTCTCGCTTATCCAGCCGCTCCTTGTAGAACATCTGGAAAAAGGCACTGCAGGAGGCGAGGACGGCCCGGTGGGCGAGGAACTGGGTGCTGCCCACCAGGACCGTGCAGTCACAGAGAAACCCCTCGTGTTGCTGTTCCCAAAGCCTTCGTAGTAAGTTCTTGCTGTGGTCGGGGAACTCCATCGCGCGGGCTCTTTCAGGACAGCAGGAATGCTAAAGACATAGTCTGGCCCACTTGGAGCAGCCGACAAGAGAGGGAGAGAACAAGAATCATTGCTGGAAGCAAATAATAATAATAATACTTGATGGGTGGATAAAAATGCCAAATCCAGTCTAAACATCTGGCTGACTCTGTGCCTAACCGTCATAGTTTATTAGATTTATATGCTGCCCGATTCCCAGAGATTCTGGGTGGCAGATTCTATTTTAGGAATCAGACCAGTTTTTTATTCTAGATTTCCATGGGTTGATTATTTCTTCGATTTATATGACTGCTCATCTCGTACCCATGACTCTGGGCGACGAAGTTTTAGAATAAAATACCTACAGTGGCTAAACTAAGCTTAAAAAATAAAAACCCAGGAAAAATAAAATGTATAGCAGCTGAAGGATCACTCAAGGTCTTCCACGCAGCTGGAAAACAGGCTCCGTTACACACCCCAGGCTTGGGCAGAGAGTCAATATTGTAAGTCCTGGTTTGCATAACTGGGATTTGTAGAACAGACCATCATTGATTCGTACATCCTTTATCCCATTTAGATCCCACCCCCATCATACACAGACCCCAGCATCCTAAATTAAGGGATTTGGGGCCTCTCAAAGATCAGCCAGTTTGAACATCAGGCCCAGTTTCCCCGATCATGGCCTATCAGATGATGATTCATTACAGCTTATGTGACCTGGTCCCCTTCTTGGCTGCCAACAATTTAAGAACCTAGAAAAATACATAAAATCTACCCAGCTTTTTCCAAGCCCTTCCCACCGGGCATCCAATGGGCAGTGCATGATGGGTGCTGTAACCCCAGCCCATCTGGAGGGCCCCAGGATTGGGGGAGCAAAGGCTGGCAGACTCCTTTCTCCCCCCCATTAAACTGCCCCCACCATTTCCTCCCCCTCTGCAAAGTTGGGGGGACCTGTTGCCCCCTCCCCAATTGCCCCCTCTTCTCTGCACCCCTGTAATTCCTTCCCACTCATGTCGGGGGCTGCTCCCCATTATATCTCTGCGCCCCCTCCCCAATGCTGACTCCTTAATTGGCCCCCCACTGCTGCCCCCCCTTTTTAAGGAGAAGCTAGGCGGGTGGATGGATCACGGGGCGCCCTTCTTCCTCCCCCCCAACAGGGGGTGCGTTGGGCGATGGAGGGACCCCTTCCTTCCCCCACTTACCTACCACAAAGCAGAGGCCTCCAGGGACCCGCCCCCTTCTGCTTGATTGGCCACTCGCCTCTGCCCCTCTCCGGGAAGGCGGAGTATCAGCTGTCACTCCCAGGGCGCCTCTGCTCCTGAATGGCTCCCTCGCCGCGCTCATTCCCGCCCGTCGCCGCCCTCGTCCAACCTGGGCGCGGCTGCGAGATGAAAGGCGATTGGGGCTGGCCCCGCCTGCTCTTTCCTTTTATTGGCCGAGCGTGACTCAGACCCGGATCTCCGATTGGAGGAGGCGCGCGGCGGCGCCAACGTTTTCGAGGGTCAGTGGCTGAGCCGCCGTTCCCCCCTAACGGTGATTGGTGGAATAGCGTTTCAGAAGAAAACCCAAGAGGCGAGGAGGAGGAGGCGGAACTTCGGTTTCCCCGGTTACCAAGGAGGGGCGGGGGCTGTTCTGTAAATATTGAAAGATGCAAATTAACAATGCAGCTGTTATAATGAGCCATTGCTTGAAATACTAAGCTAAGGAGCACAAACCTCTTATTTTTAGTCAGAGCAAAACCCTTTTCAGAATAAATATAATGCATTATTAATTCTTTTTAACCATATGACTTTTAATAAAGGAAGCCCTTTAAATGCCATCATCTGTATTTTAATTACAGCAACCTGTAATTAAACAAAGCCCTTCTCTTGCTTCCTCTAGATATCTTTTTTCTTGTTGCAACCCTGTAGAAATAATCGTTGCAACGAGGGTGCAAAACAGGGTCCCAGCAAAATTTTCTTTGCAATTGTTGGGGGGGGGGGAATAAAAAAATGTGGGCTTTTCCCCCATCAAGATAGACAGTAAATGTTTTTAATCCAAAATGCTCATCATTGGGCCAGCTTACATTATTCTAACATATACTACTATTTGAATGTTTAGCATTCAGGAAGTAGACACGGTTGTCATTTCAATGAATATTCTCTATATTGTGTTTGTAAGAATTTTGCATGATGGTTTTAGAGGCTCTGTAGGGTTACAATATATGTGCTGGTTTAGTAGTGTCCCAACTGTAATTTAAATTGATGACATGCAGGTTAAGAGCCAATTTAATTGCGAGCCACACAGAGTCACCCTGGGTGGCATATAAATTTAATAAATGGAAGGAAGGAAGGAAGGAAAGAGAGAGAGAGAGAGAAAGGGAAGGGAGGAAGGGAGGAAGGAAGGAGAGAGAGAGAGAGAGAGAGAGAGAAAGGGGAAGGAAGGAAGGAAGGAAGGAAGGAAGGAGGATGGATGGATGCTGAATTGCAAGTTTCCTGAGTAGAAGAATTAGGTGATCCCTTTCTATTGGGGATTTATAGAATCCCTTTCTAATGGGGATTTTATGATCTGGTTTTGTGGAGATCTGATTGCCAGTCATTTGCTTCCTTGCTTTAGACCAGGGTTTCTCATCCTTGGAAACTTGAAGCTAGGTGGACTTCAACTCCCAGAATCCCCAGCCAGGAGGATTCTGGGAGTGGAAGTCCACCCGTCTTCAAATGGCCAAGGCTGAGAAACCCTGCTCTAGATATGTTGTCATCAAAAACAGATAAATATGCCAAAATAAATTTGTAGGAGTGCTCTGTAATTTAGTAATTTAGTGCTCTGTCTAAAAATATACTTCTATATAGTAGAAGGGGAACCTTTTATGTCCCCCCATACCCATCTAATGCTCCTATTCCTTCTTTTAGGCTTGTTTTTTATATATACTTTCTGTTTTATTATATATATTTTATATCTTCTAGCTCTCCATCATTTTTTTAGACTCTGAGGTATCTTCTCTGTTTGTAATTGACTGTACCCCACCTTCCTTACGCTGGTCTATGACCGTAATAAAGATTTGATTTAATTTGAATTTATAGGCAACTTTATCTCAGATTTTGAAATGGTGCTGTTTCACATGACTGCTGCAGTCCTAAAGATGTAAACCAGGAGTTAGCGTAATTCTAGGTTTAGTTACAAGAAAGTCAGTTCTACCAAAATCTGGAGGACTTCTTAGGCTGAGGAGGAAAACACTGGTTTAGGATCTGGGCAACAATGTGAAATATTGTTTCTTTTTTTAATAGTTTATTTATTAAAACATTTAAAGAAAGAGAAGAAATAGCTACATAAAAGATTAAAAAAAAGATGGAGGCATAGTGGATAAAGAATAAAAGAGCAGTTAAGTAAAGAGTTGACAACTGCAAAACTTTGAAATTCATGATTCCATTAATTAATTAACTACATGTATATAACTAAGTTCATCCTGTCATCTTAGGAAATAACTAGACATCTCTACAAAACCTCTAAACTTGTCGTTGATATCCCCCCTCTTTATAATCATTTAAAGAGAAAAGAAATAGAAAGAAAAAAAAGGGGGGGGGGGAAGAAACATTGTTGCTGTTGGAGATTCGAATTCAGCAGGTGCTTTTGTTAGAGGCTGGGTTCCTGAGCGTATGCAGAGTGCAATATGAATCCCAAGTAATTAAGTAGCCAAGAGTCTCCTTAAAAAGAAAAAATATTCATTGTACAGTTGCTTTGCACCCAGAATATAGGCTTAGCCCAGCTCCCAACGAACATTAACAGACATTGGTTCTATTTCAGGCCAAAAGCGTGTTACTCTCCCTGTTATGAACTCTCTATTTCCCCTGGTGTGCCAAAAGCTAAATGCAAAAAAGGTGATTTAATTTCCAACAGGTTCACTTTCCAAATGTGGGACCAAGATTCTGACCAAGTCCAAATTCCCTTTGTTATGCATTCGTATATCATTTTATTTCCCCCTCCGGCTTGAAGGCGTTTATGCAAAAGGGCTGCTTTGAACCAACAGAGGTTTCTTGCTCCCTCGACCGCTAGGAGTCAGTTGTGCAAAACGGTGCGTGTAAACCATAACTCACCAACCAATTGCTGCCGTGCTTGTCATTTTCAAATCCATCTGTAGTTGTCCCCCCCTCCTTTAACGTCTCTGTGAGTTGGCTAGATTTTCTTCTCTTTAAAAAGATAGATTTTGTTCGGCCCTGCCGCTGAGTCGTGGCTAGATAAAGGTGGGATTTATTTTTATTTTTTTTAGGGGGAGCTATTTCCTCCAGCACAAAATGAGGAAGAAACTAGCTGCTCCAAGCCAAGTCACTGACACCCCGATGAGAAGATCTACCCGCTTGCAACAGGAGAAAACTGCAGAAAAGGTAGGAAGATCGATCCGCAGATGGGATCCCCGACCGCTGCACTTTAAAGAATCTTGGGCTGCTCAGCTGGGAAAAATTTGCAGTATTCTGAACTGGAATTACAGAACAGATCGTTATATATATAGCCTTATGCTGGTCTACGACCGTAATAAAGATTTGATCCGATCTACATGGCTGTGTTTTAATTAAAAAAAAAATGGTGGCGTCTGCTGGACAGCTCCGTTTGGCCCATTATAAACCATGCTTGGCAAAGATTCCTTCCTGGCTTTTTAGCTGGCTGGAATAATGCAGTTTAGGGTTTTTTTTTCCTATCCCCCCTTTTTAATTTTTATAAATAACTCAAGGCGGCAAACTAAGACTCTTAATACTCCTTCCTCTTCCTATTTTCCTGACAATGACAACCCTGTGAGGTGGGCCAAGCGGAGAGAGAGGGACTGGCCCAAAGTCACCCAGCCGGCTTTCTTGCCTACGGCGGGATTAGAACTCACCGTCTCCTGCTTTGCAGCCTGATGCCTTCACCCCTAGACCAAACTGGCTCTCACCTTTAAAAGTTTAAAAAGTGTCAACACAACTTTTTGTGTTGTGTTGACAATTCAGACACAACTGCATTCCAATTTTTGGTGCCCCAGCTGAGTTTCTCATCCCATCCACCGCGGTTCCCACGGAGTCGCTGGATTTCTCCAGATCTCATTTTGCTAAAGGGAAATTCTTTCAGAAGCGTGCACCCTGTCGAATCCGGAGGCCAAAAATAAGGATGGAGCTGTTCTAGACAACATGGAGGTGGGAGTGAAGAAAAACCAGCAGAGCAAAAAATAACCTTTGTTTAACGGGGCTGCTTTTCATAACTCGTTCCAAGTCAAATCTGAATCCGTGGTTTTAATATATAACTACTCTGAGCATGTTGTTTGGAAGGAAGATAGGGACTGTGTATTATCAAATGGAGGTACAGTCTGAATTTAGTCTGCACATTTTTTTTCCTCTCTATATCTGCGTAAATGAAAGTACCAAAGGCTTGCTTTAAAAAATAAAACATAAGTTTCAGGCAGAGAATCTGGATTCTTTCTGGCAGAATCGGCTGTTCTCTGACCCTTTGCTCTATAATGGATCATCGCCGTGTTATGCAAGGAGGTAAAACATCTTCCTGGTGTTGCTGGAAATCTTTGATTGGACTGGCTAAGGATGATGGGAGTTGCAATCTAACCGCCTTGAAGGACCACAGGGTCTCACCCTTGCATTAAGGCTTGACATGCAGGGATAGCTGAATTTTCTGGCTCTTTCTTTGCCGAGGGCTAAAGTTTAGCAGGGGAGCGCTTAATCCGTGTATAGAGGAAATTCCAGCTCTGAAATTTGGGGCCTTCAGGTAAAAGGATCTTCGGTAGCACAGGGTTTTATATCTGGCCTTTCTCGGTTAGCAAAGCAAAACGCCGTGCAATACATTTTCCAGGACATAAACGCTCCCATTTGTTACAATAAATCTACGTAAGTACATTTGTTGTAGCAAAATGCTGAAGCCATTATGAAAGCATTCCAGTGCTGCTGTGTATTAAACAAGAGCTCTATTTATAACAATCAGTCTTCCCGTTTTGGGCACCTTTTTCTCCCCTCTGCTCGGTGTTGAGGATGAGAAGGGAATCTCTTTTGGGCGGGAAATAGAGTTTTCTGTAGTTCTTCTGTGAGTGACGCCCTGATATCAGCGTGTATCATTTGAACCTTATCAGAGCTCATTTGAAAAGTTGCTTCCTGTCAAATAAACCATACTAGGTTAGCTGGAATGTTAATAGTTTGATCTGGGGAATGTCAGGCAGCCTTTTCAGTAATTGTACCCCTTGTTTGCAATGCTCACTCCATGCTGGGTGTTGATCCTACAATCCTTTCCCAGTGGGAAACCTTTAAAAGTCGTTTCCCAAACCACTTGCGGTTCGAAGAAATTGCTGCTGCTACGTTGAACCAATTCTTGACATCCTCCGGCTGGCACAGCCATTGACCATGCTGGGTTTGGCGATGAGGGTCATTGACATCCCACACACCTAGAAGATATCCGAGGAAGGCTGAATGCTTTTCTTCTGATTGGGCAGCTAGTTTTATTATGACGGCGTAATCATTTTAGGTCCTGCTTTTCTATCGTGATTCTAGTTGCGGCCGTTGTTCTATACGCAGGTAGTTCCCGAATTAAGAACACCCGGTTTAAGGACGACCCATAGTTAAGAACGGAGCCTATTGTAGCCAAATTCGAGTTAAATACATAATGATTTGAGTTAAATACACAATGGTTCGAGTTCATTACCCAATACTACTTATACAGTATTATACAGTAATACTGTTCTGACTTATGGACAAATTCGACTTAAGGACAGACCTTGGGAACGGAACTTTTTCTTAAACTGGGGACTACCTGTAGTTTCTCCTGATAGATAGATAGATAGATAGATAGATAGATAGATAGATAGATAGATAGATAGATAGATAGATAGGCAGGCAGGCAGGCAGGCAGGCAGGCAGGCAGGCAGGCAGGCAGGCAGGCAGGCAGACAGACAGACAGACAGACAGACAGATGTATATTTTCATTCTTTGTGGTTACTTCGTGTTTTTTACCTGCTTTATAAGCTGTCCAGAGCTTACAAGTAAAACGTTATCAGGAAGAACAGAATAATCTTCTCTAGGCAGGCAATGTGCATACTCTGCCATCTTTAGATAAAAGAAGCAGGGACCAGAGATGAAAAAGAGTGACCTTGTTCCACCCGAAAGCGACCCAGCTGGAGTGGACAACATTTGAGCGTAGGGCAGACATTAGCCACCGAACACTGGCTCTGCTTGCAGATAGATTCACTTTCGGTCTTTGGAACAGAAAACTTGGCTCGAGTGGGTGAGGCAGTTTGGGGTGCCCGTTGGGGTTCACGGCGCTGGGCAGGCTGGTCCAATGGCCTATCTTTCTCCAAAGCGCTTCCGTATCTTGCTGTCAAAGGACGGTGGTGGCTGTGTGCGCGTTCCAAGGTGGGGAGAGAGATGGCCTTCACACTCCTATCTCTGCAGCTGCAGAAACATCTGTGTCTTCTCTCTGCAAGGGGAAACTCCCGAGAGAGTTAAATTAACTCGAGTTGCAGCTACGAAGGCAGCCAGCCAACGGCCATGACAGCAGGGTGGTTTTGCGTGTGGGGTGTGTGTGGGGGTGTTTTAAGGTGGCTGAAAAGTTTGCAACTTTCGAACATGCCCCGAAAGTTATTCCTGGAGGCTACGTGTTAGGAAGAAAGACTGTTGGAAGGTTACATCCTTCTTCATCCGAAGTTGTAGTGGAATGTCCTATTTCCTCTGTTTAATCGTTATATATGGGTGCCCTACAGACAATGTATGATATTTAATTGAATGTAAACTGGCCATTTTCTTCTATAAACACTTCCTCCCACGTTTGGCGCGTGACCTTTGAACGTTTTTTCTCTGGAAAAAAATATTGTGAACTTATTGTTCTTGGCCTTGGGCTAATGATCAGCCAAGATCAGCCAGAGGTATTATAGTGTCTGTCCTTCCAGGAAGGGCAAGTCAGGAAACAGACACTGCAAGGATCACAGGTATGGCACCTTTTATTCTTGGATGGCAGAAACTGGGAGGCCTGCCAGAGATTCCCTTTGCCCCCTCTTCTCCCAAACAGAATCAAGGCAGGATTCTCTTGAGTTCCTTTCTCACTCTTTCCCCTTTCCCTGGACTAAATTGTCATTTTTCTCCCTCAACAGCTCCTGAATACAGGTAGTCCCCAGGTTAAGAACGCCCAGTTTAAGGATGACCTGTAGTTAAGAACGGAGCCTATTGTAGCAAAATCTGAGTTAAATCCACAAGGGTTCGAGTTCCTTACACAATACTACTTAGATAGTATTATACAATAATACTGTTCTGGCTTTTGTACAAGTTCAACTTAAGGACAGACCTTGGGAACGGAACTGGTTCTCAAACTGGGGACTCCCTGTACCTTTATCAACATTACAGGTAGTCCTCACTTAACGTCCATAATTGGGACTAGAAAGTCGGTCGCTAAGCGGAGTGGTTATTATGCACAATGTCCCGTGACCATGCCGCTTAGCAACGGCCTTTCCAGCAGTCCCAGTTGCCATTGTTAAATGAGGACTTCATGTGACCACGACTTCCATCTTCCTGCCGGCTTCCCCATTGACTCTGCTTGTAGGAAGCCAGCAGGGAAGGTCACAAATGGCGATCACATAACTGTGGGAGGCTGCGACGGTCGGAAGCGTGGGCCGGTTGCTGAGTGCCCGATTTGCAATCACGTGACCGTGGGGGCACTGTGACAGCCGGAACTACGAGGAGCAGTTGTAAGTCCCATTTGTTCAGCACCATCATAAGTTCAAACAGTTGCTGAACGAGTGGACGTTCAACAAGACTACCTGTATCTCTGTCTTCTTCTATATATAGTAATCTCTAGCATATCTAACTATATTTATATGTGGATAAATTGGTTTACTTGTCATTAATTATCATACCTCCATTTCTAATAGGTGTGATTGATGTCCGTGTGTGTGTTTATGTGTGTGTGTGTATATATATATATATATATATATATATGTGTGTGTGTGTGTGTGTGTGTGTGTGTGTATTCCTGCATAGGAAGTACAGTTGCACCACCCACAGAAGAAGAGTTCCTTTATTTTCTGCCACATTTTTCTAGTGATGAAATAATGTCAGACCATTTCTGATTAAACTCCCATGTGATTTCTGAACAATAATCCAGAGTGAACCTCAGCGTTCCAGAGGAAGTCGAACTGCTGACATTCTCCAGCCTCGAGAAAGCATTAAAGCTTACAAGAAGCAGGTGGATCCCACCAAGGATCCACCAGATCTGCCAGAAGTTCCTTCAGAACCAGAAGCTCAGCTCGATGTCAGACAGCACGTGGAAAAAGAGAAAGTGTTGGTGAGTCTTGAATTAGTGTTACTTCAGAAATTTGGGCTTTACTTCCAAGATATAGCACTGCAGGAAGACCTAGTTGATTCCCAGTCCAGATCCCCTTCCCCTCTCCAAATTAAGGATTGCGCTGAATTCGATGCATGAGATACGCAGAATTATTCCTGTGCGACAGGGATGATCTTGGCCGTATTTGTGAAAAATTGCCAGCCTGGTGTTCCCCTTTCGAGGTGGGAGACCCACAAAATGACGAACAGGAATCAACAATTCTCAGTCTAGGTTGAACCGTTATATAAAGATGGAGTAGATGCCTCTAGGTCTCAAGGTTTGAAAAAGAACAGCCCAAAGTCAATTGACTTGTAAAGGTGGGAGGAAAATGCCTAGGATTTGAACATGGGGCTATCCTATCTATATTGGGTTTGATTCCTGTCTTCTGCAAGAGGTGGATCATCTGCGTATATATGATTTCTTTGAGGTCTGCAATAAAGCAGCTATTCTAGCCTTGTTAAATCGGTGAAACTTTTGTTCTTACGGGATACCCAGTTGAGTTTCTCTGGTGTGGATATTGATTGCCCTATTTAGTTAAATCTAACATATTGGGGCGGGGGGATAAGCCCTGAATATCAGTGGAATTCAGCAGAACACTGCCTCCCCCCCAAAAAAGATGGAGGCCCTCCTGCTTTGTGTCAGTGATTTTTCCTGGTTGTCAGCATACTACTTCAGGAGACCCGAAAGAAGGGGTTTGGTGGTACGTTCAGCGACAATCAGAAGAACGGCAGGGCAATCTGGTGGGGTCTTCATCCTTTCCTCTGCTCCCATTTGGCCAGCTTCCCCCCCAAAAAAATTCACTGTCCCTCAAACCATTTGAGTCCCCCATTAGGGGGAGATGGGCAGAGATCAATGTAATCACTAAATAAATAAATAAATGCATTTTCCTCCCTGGGTCCCTGGAAAGACAGATCTTCTTCCTGCTGGTAGGGAATCACTGGTAGAGATGCCCAGTTTTGTCTGTCTTAAGGAAAAGAAGCAGAAACGGACGTCAGGCCAAACCGAGACATCCATCCATTTTCCCTTTCAGCCCCCCTTTGTGAGGCTGAGGAGACTGGAGTTGAAGGAAGACCCTTCCCCACCACCAGACAGGGGAAAGGAGGTAACGCAGTTGGGCATGCAAAGATCTAGAGCTGTTCCTGAAGCGTTCTGAAGCATGGTCCACCCCGTGCCAGTCAGGGCTTCTGTGCCTTTGCTGCGATGGCGCCACGTTGCACCACCTCGTGGTGGGCAGCATGTAGAAACGGGAAGGTGGGACATATTAAATTCCTAAATAAATAAATTGTTCCGTGCAGGTCCGAATTTCTGCATGGAGGTCTGATCTCTGTTTATCGGCATTTTTGATATCCTGAAATTGCTCTTGCAGTGACCTCCTCTAGTTTTGTCCCTACAATTTTGTGGGGGAATTTGGAAGGTGGGTCTGGTTGAGACATTGCGGCTGTCCCCAACAACCCAGAGAGATGCTGTGGTTCAGTGTGGACTTGAAACCAGCTTTCCTTGGTTCTGGTCCAAAATCCTAACCATGATGCCATCGCATTTAAGGCACAGGAGCCCTGTTACTTGAGAAAATAAACTGGCATTTTTCCACCCATGGGTGTTTGTGGGGAGGCAAAGGAGGGGATGGGGTGTGATGACGTCATTGTGCAAATGATACAACTGATGTTCTAACCTCAGATGCCATGATGTCATGGCAAAGCCATGCCATCTGTACAACAGTGTCATGCTACACAGAGCATCGTTTTGACATTATGGTGGCTTACCACAGACATTGTTGCTTCTATGACCTCATTCCAATTTTTGGGAGAGGGAGGGAGGAACAAGAGAGGAGAAGCTGTGCAAATCTGCAAAGCTAATTCCCTTCAACCCTTCAATTACTTTTCTCAGAAGGGGTCACAACCTTTGCTTGGACGGGCTAAGAACAATAGCCTCCAAGTTTGATTCACTGGGCTGTTTGAATGGTGCTATTTCAGTATAATGATCCAGTTTACTAAGCTAGGGGATAGATAAGTCCTTTCAGTGAGCAAAGTGCTTAGAACTGTACTCTCCTCCAACCAGGATGAGCAGTTTCCAAGCAAGCCATGATATGAAGTGGATTCCAAGCCATATTTATGATTTGACTCAAAAATTAGACCAGCTTTGGACGCCAGCTAAACCAGAAACCCTGGTTTGCAAACCATATCAGCTGGTTTACTCAACACAACCCCAATGTGTTTGAGGGTGTTGTCTGAACCAAGTTCTTAATAATGGAAGATGTCCTGATGAGTTGGTTCACACGAAGGAGGAAGTAAATTCAGTTGTTCATTCCCTTGTTCCATAGCTAGAGAAACCAAATGTTCAGTGGGAGGTGGTAAAGGATCAGCGTGCTCGGCTGCAAGTTCTGGACACCTCGAAGCCACCAAGTGGGAAGGCTGGACATCTGGAGGACCCAACCACACCCAGCCTGGAAAGGCCAGTTGAAACCCGGAGGGAGCCGAGACAGAAGTCCTGGACTGGGATCACCCCAAGAATTAAGGTCCCCCCAATGAAGAAGACAGAGGTTTCCAAGTTGCCATCTAAAGTTATACCAGCACAAGGAATCCGTAAGAAATGGCCCAAGGTACGTTGGGGGTTCTTGGTCCCCAGAACTGAATGATCTCCAACTCCCTCTCTCTTAGGTAGTGTTTCTTAAACTTCTGACTTTCAGGAGCCCTTCCCACTTTGAAAAATTATGGAGGACCCCAAAGATAAATATGGGTGATATTTATCCATATTCCTTGTATTAAAAATCGAAATGGACTTATTTGTGGAATCTTTATTTATTGAATCATGTAAAAATAACAACATTAAGCCCATAAGATATGAACACCGTACTAAATCAACCTGTCTTGTATTCCTCCATGTTTTCTCCTTAGCCCAACCTCTATTCTCTCTTCTTCCTTCTCCTCTTCCTCATCCTGAGCATTAGTTGCTGGTTTGTATGGAAACATGGAATCCCCAACTCTTTCATACTCGGATATGGCCCTTTGACCCTATGGAAAAGTTTTGCAACGCTGTGGAGCGAGGCGGAAGAATGCGATGCGCAGTGCAGGCAAGGGCTCTTCGTTTATTTACATGGCAGAAAGGTGGTTCAGAAGTTGGGCCAAGCTTGGGGCAACTCCAACGCTGCTGAAACCCCTGTCCTTTCTTCTCCCTTCTCTCGTTTCTAGCCTGGTCCTCCTGGAGAGCATCCCAGACACCTTACAGTTTCAACCTCCAAGTCCTCAAAATCCCACCATTTACCAAGCGTGGATGGACCTTCTGTCAGGAGCCAACAGCACCGTAGAGATTGCAGCTTTCTACTTTACCCTACGAGACTCCGATTTACATATGGAGGAGCCTTCTGCAAAGCAGGTCTGTTTCTCATTTGGGTCTCGGGGATAAGATCCATCTCTGTAAGCCCCATGCCGAGAAGTGGGGCAGAGCCAAACAGGTCTTGTGTTCCATCTACAGGTAGATTTTCAGGTTAAAATCTTGGACTAAACTGGAGTTGGTAGTGGTTGAGTATTGATCATTTCAAGTAGGTGACCTCTTGAGCATTTCTTCCTCCTCCCACCATGAAGAATTCATGCTTACCTTTTAAACATAGTTATGATAGTTCTAAATTGCTTGAAAGATGGTTACCAGCAATAACTGGGTTTTAGAAAGCGACTGTTGCAAAACTTACGTCCAGAAAGGCGGCCAGTGTAGATCTTTCTCCAGACATGGCAGGCCTGCTAGTAAACACATACAACACATTGAGTATCAGGATCACCAGACATATTTCCTGTTGATCAGAGATCATCTGGAGTGTGGAGGGTGGAACATCTGTAGAAGGCTGTTGAAAAACTGGAGCATATCCAGAGGAGGGTAACTGGGATGGGACAAAGGCATCTGATGAAAAATGTTTGATGCTGCTCTTCCTGATATAGTGACCACATGCAAAAAGGTATCATTGAATAGCAATTATGGTGATGGTAATCACCGGCCCTTTGTTAGCCTTGTGAGGTAGTCCAGAGAAGAAGCACCACCAGGAGTACTAGCTCCATCTTTACTGTAAGGTTACCTGAACAGAATCTTGCAAGACTGAAAGTATTTCTCCCATCCCTCACTTATACTCTCCTAAAAACTAGGGAGGGTCCTTTCTAAGATGCTTCCCCCACCCCCATCCCTCCTTTGGACTCACATTTCATTGATCTGACTGTTGTCTAGGCTGCAGATCTTCCTTCTGTCTCCCAAGGTCATTCCCCATACCATTCCCCTCCTTGACTGCTGCCTTAAAATGATTATTTCCAAACAAGATTCTTGCAGAGTCTTCTTTAGCAAGATTTATGGAGATGAATCCCAGGAATTCCAGGACTGAGCAATTTCCCATTTAGAACCTGTAGGCCCCATAGTGCATTAGGGCAGGGACTTTTTAATTCTCTTCCTTTGATCCAGCAAAGAGGCAGGTCTCCTCACTGATAAGGGGAAAGCTTGCCGCAGACTGTCTTACAGCAGTCTTCTGAATCTTTATCTGCCTGGAAATTAACTCTTGCAACAGTAGTAAGTCCAACCAGGCTCGAAGATCTTGGAATGCTATTTGTTCAGGGTGGAGCGAGGAGAATTGAGATGCAGAAATAAATGGCATACCCTCAGAATGGGCTTGGTTGGCATCTCTTTGCCTAGGAGCAGGCCACCTGAGTGTCACTGCTTTGTATCGTTCTGCAGGGCCTAGATGTGTTCAATTTGCTACGCAGCCTGCCTTCACGGGGGGTAAAGCTCGAGATCGCCGTGAATAGCCCTCAGTCGTCCGAGGATGACACAGATGAATTGGTCCGTCACGGTAAGGTGTCTACAAAGGATACGGAGGTTCTTTCTTCCCCATGGTGGCTATTTGCAAGAAATCCTCTTGATCTTCCTTTTAAGCCGTGAAAGTCCCCACACTTACGACCGCAGGTTTCACAAGTTCATTTCCTCCTCCGTGGAGGAAGAGCTTGTCCATCTTTGGATCAGATTTCTTGGAAAGAATGATGTGGAATTGTAATATTATGATGGAGGAAGAGGGAAATGAACCTGATAGGCATAAAAAATAGGAGCTTTGTCATTTCTCATTTGAAATTATTAGCTGCCCAGCTCCGATGATCTCTGGGCGGCGTACCAAACTAGAGCAAACATAAAAACAGAGCTTGGTTGAATGGTGTCCTTAATAGAATCTAAGCCCCTATTTTATACATTTCAATTTTTATTTATTCATTATAGTTTGGCTCAGAAGTAAAATGACAGAGACTCTCTCAGCTCCAGCTTTTGCTGCTGGGGCACTGATCCTACAAACAAACGTGTGTGTGTGCGGACGCGCATGTGCCTCTATCTGTATCTCCGTTGCAAATTTCTCCTCCACTAGGAAGTTTCTAGTTAGCCTTGGTAAAACTGTGGTCAGTGGCTCAACCTCCTTGTTCTAACATGGGGGGAACAATGCTACATCCATAATCATTGCAGAACGATTGATTGATTGATGAATTATACATTGCTTCAGTCGCAGTGACTCTAGGAAGATACAAAAGCAACAGCTGCAGCCCATGCAATATAACCAAACATCTATAATAATCTTACGCAATAAAAGAAAACCAATATATAATTCTGGTTTTAAAAATTGCAAATCACGTATCATTCCTGGCACGAGAAGTCTAGAAGACTCAGTCCCAAAAGCTGTTTGAAACAGGCGAGTTCTAGAAGGCCATCAGAGGGATAGTGGAGAAGTGTTTGACAGCGATCGATACGAATAAAAACACCCCGTAAAATTGCCGGGAAAGTGGAAGAAGATCTGGGGCGTTTGGTGGTGCAAGCGGTAAGGACAGATTTGTCTTACGTCTTGCTCCCCAGGTGCAGATGTGCGGTATGTAAATATGACCCAGCTGACAGGCGGGATCGTGCACACCAAATTATGGGTGGTGGATCGGAAGCACATCTACATCGGGAGTGCCAACATGGACTGGCGTTCGCTCACTAAGGTACCTCCGTTGGACAGGGTGGTGCAGGTCAACAGGGGAAGCCTCTCTTCCGTAAGGAGGTAAGGCGATCGGTGAGGAGGCAGGTCTCTTCGATGATAACGGGGAACCGTACTGCTGGCTGGATCTGCTGGATCTGGATCCCTCGTGGGGAATCAACCCTTACAGCTGGGGTCATTCTGGAGGTGTCAGTCTCTGAGGAAGGGTCGGTAAAGCTGGAGGGTCTCCCCTAGGATGCTAACCTGATTCTTTTGATCCTAGGTGAAGGAGCTGGGAGTTGTGTTGTACAATTGCAGCTGTCTGGCGAAGGATCTGCACAGGATCTTCGCTATGTACCAAGCGTTGGGCAAGGAGGGGGCCTCCATCCCTACCACGTGGCCCAGAAAATTTGCCGCCGAGTCCAGCCTGGAGGAGCCTCGGAAGCTGCAACTCAACGGGGTAGAGGCACGGGTCTACATTTCTGTAAGTGCATTTTGGTTAAAGTGGTTTAGGACAGGGCCTCTCCAACTCGGGGATCCGACTCCTAGACATCCCCAGCCTGCCTAGCCTGGAGGAGAATGATAGGAGTTGGGAGCCC
Source organism: Python bivittatus (assembly GCF_059951505.1). Classification (NCBI taxonomy): domain Eukaryota; kingdom Metazoa; phylum Chordata; class Lepidosauria; order Squamata; family Pythonidae; genus Python; species Python bivittatus. Next base: position 3,940,101 of record NW_028277047.1, read on the forward strand.
CACATCTGGAGGGGCAGGCTGGAGACAAGATCAGGAAGGCAGGAATATAACGAGTTGGCTATTCCAACTTGATATCTTTGCCACCTCCTCAGTCTGCATGCCCCAGCATTTTTTGACATAGTCTAGCAACCACTTTTGGGCACAGACCAGCAGCCGATCGCGAACTACAGGCCACTACCCTCAAAATAACCTAAGTTTCTAGTCCTCATGGCTCAGGTAGCTTTCATCCGATTTAGAATGCTGGGAATTGGATCTGGGATTTTCTGCCTAGGGGCAAGTGTGGGTCAAATAAGCTGTGATCCCCTCTTAGGTTTAGCGCTTGAGGTGTGTCCAATCACTTTTCTCTTTTGGGTGTTTTTCAAATGAGGTGGACTTTAACTGCTCTGGTGGCCCCTAAAACTCAGGCCCCTGAGTTGGTGGGGAGCTGGAAAGAACCTAGACCCTGAATTGGACAGAGAAACACCCAAAACCTTTGCAAAGTGGCTTTTTCGCCCCCCACTCCCCCTACGAATCCCAAGTAAATCAGGCAAAGCGAAAAGCATTTATTAAGGGGGCGGTCGAGTCTTTATGTAGGATACCAAAACAAATGATACGCACATTTGACCGATGTGATGCGTCAGAAAGCCATAAAAGACATTCATGTGCGATAAAGGCTTTGCTTTGTTAGAGGCAAGAAAAGACAGACACCTTTAAAATATGTTGCATCTCCTCCTTTTCCACCCGGCTTTGCTCCTTTAACATTTGCAACTTCCAGCGAGGATTTCAGAATCTGTAGTTTGGTTGCTGAAAAGGCTAGTTTTTGTACATCAAAGGACATGGTTCTGCCTCCAAGGAAAAACACGGTTTCCTGATCTTGAAAAGGAGGCATGGATGGGGATTATTAAAGGGCTAATAATAAAGCCTGCCATTTTACGTAAAATATCTAAAACCACTTTCCTCCGGCTGGGGTTTTTCAAATGTGGTCGGTTGTGTACACCCCAAATCTCCCTGGCCTGGATCTCCCAAGATCACCTACGTGGAGCAGGTGATGTAGCAGGTAGAAATGCGTGGTCTGTTTTTATACTTTGCAACATTCTCATTTTTGCACGCAGAGCTCCCCCCCGGTGCTGTGCTCCGCCGGCCGTACGTCTGACCTCACCGCCATTCTGAGCACCATCGAAGACGCAGAGAAATTCATCTATATTTCTGTGATGGATTACGAACCACAGTGTTTATTCTGCAAAACTGAAAGGTGAGGTCAGCGCGGCCCGTTTTTTATTGTTTTTGCAAATGTACGTGGCTGCCCGTCTCATGTAACGTGGCTCTGGGCGGCGAACGAACACGGCAACGATTACAGCAAGGCGACCCATCTTAAAACACTGAAACATCAATAAAAATTGAAAACCTAAAAAGCCAAGATTACGGGAGAATAACAGTCACCTAACATCATACAGCCACCTCATAGGCTTCCCATGGAATATATATATTCTAGCCTTTCCCTACAGCTAACGTTCAAGTTGCTGTATGAAAACTGGACTTGGTGGTGCCCAACCAGCTCTTAAAATGCGCATGTGGTATAGACAAAGATGAAAATCAATCTTTATTAAGGTCATTAACCAGCAGGCAATATCACTTGCCAATATCCTAATTTATAAACCCACCCCATTTAAATCCCAGTTGAAAAACCCACCGGAAGCTTTATGAATATACGATAATACAACATGGTTTTAAGCAGAAATTATGTCAGGAGCTGCATTTCAAAAAGTGGGTAGGCCCAGCCCAAATGCCCCAAATGTGGCCTAAAAGCTATTAAAATTAAATTAATTCAGCACTTCGGATAGGATTGCTTGTTTTTCAAAATATTCCCCCTTCGGTCTCGGCATAAATTACAATTGGACTCACAGATGTGGTTTAGAGAGAGTTGTGCCTGTGGACCTGAGCAAGGATTTTCAAATTTTCAGGCTGAGGAACCCTGTTAGTTAAAAAAAAAAAAAAAGAATTTCCCAGGATCCCTGAAAGAGAGACAAAACTAGCGATAGAAAATCGGCTATGTTTGAGTGAACTTTTTTTCCCCTTAATCTCTCACGGAACCAGACCAAGTTCCACAGAACCCAGTTTCACTAGATTACACCCTCCTGGTGTCCACCCAGATGTACCTCAACAGATGTTCTCCAAAGTGATCTCAAGACACCAGAATTTGAGAGAAGGAAAGACAGGGAGAGGATCATGGATATTATAAGGGCAAGCGGCTACCTTGTGGGGCACTGTGCTCTTGGCCCCTTCCTTCTCATAATCGTGCCCTTGTCAATAAACCAGATTAAGGAATCTACTCCAGAGGAAGACTAAAACTAACTTTATTCAGATGGGCTCGAATAACAGAATCTTGCAAGTCTATGCTGTGCCTCCTTCCCCTTCTTATACTCCCGTGAATTAGGGAGGTGTCTGTCTGATCCACCTCCAGATGGTATCTGGACATTCTGGACTTAAAAACGCTTCAGCCCCATTTGCCTAGATCGCGGATCCTGCGGATCTCCATCAAGGTCATCGTCCTGACTCTCTACCCCCGCTCTGCTTTTCAAGGTTCTGGCCCGTCATCGACAACGCGTTACGGACCGCAGCCTGCGACAAACGAGTGACGGTGCGTCTTCTCATCGGCTGTTGGCAACATTCGCGGCAAAACATGTTCGTCTTCCTGGAGTCCCTCATAGTCCTGAGAAGGAAGCCCCTCCATTGCCCCATCGACGTGGTGAGTCTTTTGTTTGTCTTGGATTTCGTTCCTGAGTTTTGCAAAGGTGTTGCAACTGAGAACGCAGGATAACAAATGGTGAAGGAAGGTCGATCTGGCTTTGGGAAGGAGGAAGGAATGATTGAAATGTTAAGGGGGGACTTTCAGGAAAGGTTTCATAGTCCAAATGATTGATTGATTATGCGCCATTGAGTCAGTGTCGACTCCTAGCGACCACATAGATAGATTTTCTTCAGAAGGATCTGTCCCTAACCTGGTCTTTCAGGTCCTTTTTTTTTTTACTAAGAAACCACATGGATAGAAAATATAAAATGGTTGGACGAGAGGGAGATACATTTTATTCTTTGTTTTTCCTTTTCAGAAACTCTTTGTGGTGCCCACAGAAGGGGAACAAATTCCTTATACCTACGTTAACCACAACAAGTACATGGTGACTGATCGGGTGGCTTACATTGGTACGTAGCTCATGCCTGAATCTAGTTTCTCCATTTATGGCTGGTAGAAGCCGGTACTGGAAGTTAGGTGGTAGAAGCCGGTACTGGAAGTTAGGTGGTCTTATCTACAAATTATTTGTTGAGAAAACTCCAGGATTTAGACAGGAAATTTCTAAGCCTCCTTCTGTCCTTGTATGCATCTAAATTCTTGAATAACCGCCACCGTCAAGGTCAGTGTTCCTCAACCTTGGCAACTTTAAGATGTGTGGACTTCAACTCCCAGGATTCCCCAGCCAGTTGAAGTCTACACATCCTAAAGTTGCCAAGGTTGAGAAACACTGGTCTAGGTAGTGTACAGATTGGTTTAAAACACATTATATGAAATAAAACATCAGAGATATACAACATGGTATCAGGGATTGTGCTTAAAAGCATCAGTGATAATAAGAACATATACAGCACCCACACAAGAATAACCAAGAAATCCTATTAGTTAATAAACTGCAATCCAATTTACGGATTGTGGTAATGGCTGTGTGGTTTGCAGACTTTGCATCTTATGCTAAACTATAAACCATAGTTTACCAGGCCCGATTGGCTTGGTTTGCGCAACACGGCCTACATCTCATGGCTTAGTGTGATGAGGGAGCACGACCAGAATTTTACAATTTGCATTTTACTTTGTGAAGTGAGGAGCCCCTAATGTAGGGTAAGCAGTAGGTGAGCGTGGGTGCCAATGGGCCTACCGATTCTTCTCTGATTCCTACTAAGCCCTCAACTTTTAAAAAGAAATCAAATAGAAAGCCAGTGTGTTTGAAAGCAAAGCATCAGGACCGAACACATTTCTTTGCAACAAAATCTTTGCATCTTGCAAACCTTCTTTTTGGTTGGTGGGGAGCATCCTAGTAGCTCATTTTCTTTCTATCAGGGAGTGACAGACCATGCTCAGCAGGGAGCCATTTTGTGAGTGTGCTCATCACAGATTCTCAGAAACCCCAAACAGTTTCTTAACCTTGCTTTATAGTGGGTTGCAAATGACATATAAATGGATGCTCTTTCTCTTTTGTTCTCCATCTGCAGGTACGTCCAACTGGTCTGAAGATTATTTTCTCCACACCACCGGCGTTGGGCTGATCGTCAACCAGAGCGACGTGGCACCCGAAGCCCAAAGTTACACCTTGCGTCAGCAGCTGGTGGAGGTTTTCCTTCGAGACTGGGAATCTTCATACATTCTCCCGCTCGAAAACCACTGGAAATGCATGGAGATGTGAAGAGAATGAGGGGTCTCGCTTGAAGAATCAGTCTGAAGCCCAACCTCACTCAAACCCTTGGTCATGGAAGTCTTCCTTTAAACATCCTGTGTTTAAAAGCTTTTAGTATGCTTTCAGGAAAAAATTGGGGCTGCTTGCATTGTTAATCTACTGCCTCTCTGTGTTCACAAACTCTCAGCAGAACAGGGCCAGGATAGGGACATCTGTCGCTGATAATCCTTCTGAACTCCAAGAAGCTCCAGGAGCTGAAGAACCAAGTTAGGGACAGATCATCATGGAGAAAATCTTATATATGTGGTTGCTAAGAGTCGACAATGACTTGATGGCCCTCAATCAATCCATCCATCAATCCAAGATTCGTAGTGTCCAAAATCCAGGTGGGAACCTACGGTCCTCCAGCTGCACGCTGGCCAACGGTGAGGGACACTGGAAGCCCATAGAGACCTACCTTTTGCATAGCAGCCCAAAATACCAGCGTGGAGCTGAACTCAGGTGGGGAAAGAGGGGGAAGGGGCTTGTAGATCTTTCTCAGCATGGAGGGAAGCGAGACATCTCAACTGCCCGCCTTGCGTTTTGAATGGGGAGATGTTTTACTTCTCTGGTAGACCAGAGATCTGATTCATGCCACAGCACTGAAGCAGCATTTTGATAAGATGGGGAGTGGTCTGGAAGGAAGGTGGCCCCAGGATCCATTTTTTTCTCAGGCTTGGAAGACTGGGGGGAAAATAGGACCTTTTCCTTGGGGCCTATTTTGGGGAGATTTGGCATTGGGGGGCCATTTCTGGAATGGGAATGCCCAAGGAGATCACCCTCTTTGACCCATTGGCATAATACGAGTCCAAATCTGGTATCTTTTGGGCAAACTTTTAAGTAAAATCCAAGCGTTCTTCAGTGTTGGTGTTCATGGGGGCAGAGGAAAGAACGAATTAAACATCTCAGTTCCTTTGACAGCTCTTTCAAATTTGGATGCTGGTCTGAAGACCAGTCGGTGCTATTACCAAGGTATGCAATGGCACTCTCAGTCTCTTTTCTTGCACTCCCCCTGCTTGCTTCACTGAATTTTCAATGTACAATTGCCAAAGCTTAGCCGCATTTTGAGACCAGAGATACACAACAATTGTAGTACTCCAAAGCTTTGGGGGAGGGAGAGGAAAATACTGACCACCCTGCTTTGGGGGGATTATAATCCTGCTCCCAGTGGTCGTCTTCTTCCCCTGAAAAAATATTCTTTAAATTCTCTATTTCTTTTTGGAAACTTGAAAGAGCGCTTCTGATTTACTGCTCCTGAAGTTTGTCGAGCAACTTACACAGAACAACCTTCCTACGGGTATTTTCCTTCCAGGGACACAATTGTGTGGTGCGTGTGTAAATATATACATATTTTTAGCAGTCCAGCGGTGGATTTCACTTCCTTTTGTTGAATAGCTTTGATAAAGAACCGGGACCAGTGATGAATTGATGAGCGGGGAAAACCAAAACTCCAATATCTGGGCTGCGATACCCCACCAGACCACTAGAGGGCGGCAGAGGCATCCAGTGGATTTAAGTGCGCTTTGGTGCCCTCTAGTGGCTGTCTCTGAGTCCTGCAGCCCAGAAATGATATTCTGATTATTTCTTATTGCCAAGTTCTATTGAAATCTCTTTTTGGAAACTCAGGGATTCTGTTTGAGATGGGGAATTACGTGCCTTAATCTGTATGTGCTATAAGCAATGGAAAGGACATAGCTTGGCAGAGTTTATTTTTGATAAGTCAAAGCATTTTTATAATAAATAGGTTTTAAATCTTGTTTGCCTGTGTTCTTATTGTACTCCATCTAACTTAATTCAGACATTCCATCCAGTTTGGTTGTGATTATTATTATTATTATTGCTATTTATTTCAGTCTACCAGATAGTTCTGATTGGATTTGGTACTGCATTTTGACCTATTATTATTATAATTATAATATTATACAGTATTAATAATTATTATATTATTATTTATTTTTATTTATTTATCAAATTTGTCACTGCCCATCTCATGAAATGACTCTGGGCAGTTTACAGCAAGATAAAAATTCATTAAAATACACTAATTATTAATTACTATATTAATTACTATATACCGGTGGCCTCCAAACTCTTCAGCTCATTGACCCCTTCGTGAAATTTCAGATTCTTCATCGACCCCCAAACCTTTATTAGATGAAAATAATTTAATACATACTACTTTAATAGTACTACTACCGCTATTAATAACAACAATAGTGGGTGGTCCCATCGATCTTGGGGGTCAATATTGATCACTTTGGAGAACCCTGCAATTGCTCAGCTTGAGAAACTCTGCTCTAGGCCGTTTGCAGTTACTGTATTAAAACAGCAGCCAGAACAATAATTAATATTATTAATTAGTAATAAGTAATCAATTTAATAATATTAATTAATATCAATTATTAATCGATTAAGAATATAAGTGATTATTAATATTATTATTAATATACAGAACTCTTCATATTTTTGCTATTGAAATGTCAAATTCCTAATAATTGATTAATATTAATATTTATTAATATTATTAATATTATTAATATTAATGTATATTAACATTGATATTTATTAATATTAATGTATATTAATATTGATCGATATTAATATTAATAAAGTATGATTAATTATTAAGAATCATTTGAAGCTTCAATAGCAAAAATATGAAAAGTTCTGTATCAAACAATAAGAAAACACGCACACCCACAGATAGGGGCACCTGTAGCTATACCGTCCCCCCATTTCCATTGAGGGGCCCCCGCCCTCTTTTTCAGGACCCAAAGGGTTAGGGCCCCTTTGTTTTCAATGAAAAGAAACCCCCCCAACGCGATCCGCTTCGATTGCTGCGGCGCACGCGCAGTGGGGCAAACCCAGCCCAGCCCTCCGCGGCTGTCGGGCGCCTGTTCCTTTAAGGCGCTCTGGAATCCTCGCGCGGCGCAGCCAATCAGCGGGCAGCAGCGTTGCAACATTAAGCCGAGCTGAGGCCGCCGCGTTCCATCCGGTTCGGAAGCATTCCGGCTGGGACGATGTTCTATCACGTGAGTTTAGGGGGTTGTGTGGATCCGCGTCACGCGTCGGGGCGCGGATAGGTTGGGCGTAGAGCGGGAAACGGAGGCGAATGCCCGTATGTGTGTTTACGACGAGCAACAAAGCGCTTTCTTCCGCGGGAGCACCCCCACGTTCATTTTAGCCTCGGCTTTATCGGGGCAATTCTTTTTTAGGAAAGCTCAGGCTAGAATAAACGTGTCTTGAAAATGCCGCCCCGCTCTGGGCTGCTTCTAGGCCGGCGATCGGCCCCTTCTGGATCAAAATAACGGCGTGTCTCCGTGACAGACGCTCTGGTTTGTTTCAATCCTAGTTTGTGGAATAAGCCACGATGATGGAGGGGGGCAGGAAAGATCGAGGAGCTTGACAGTGGAAGCTCCATGTGGGATGGGTTGATCCATAATGGGTTGGCTGTGGGGTTAGAATTTAATAACAGTAATAATTTATTAAATTTGTCCGTGCCCGACTCTCAATGACTCTGGGCCGCTTGCAACAATCCCAAATTGCAATTAAATCAATAAAGCCTAAGAGAGAAAGGTAAAATATGAGTATTCTTCAGCCCTGCCTACCTCGCCGGGTTGTTGTGGGCAACTTCAGAGGAGGGAGTTTCTATGTATGCTGCCTTGAACTGGAGGAGAAAACAGGGGTAGAAAGTTAAGCCTTGAAGCTGAGCCATCAGTCATGGCTTGCGGTGGCTGGTTTGGGGGCGGCCTGACTTTTGGGGGCAGGAAGCTGGTGGGGGACGTAGTCCGTACCGAACCAGGTGAAGGCCAGAGTGGGTACTGTCTGTGCACGATGGGGATTGTAACCCTGCGCCTCTGGATGCCGGAAGGGCGAAGGAACAACGCAATAGAAATGTGTAACAGTGCAAATTTCCTTCCCCAACTTCCAGTCTGTCCCTCACTGGCAGCGTGGGCTGGGTGCGAATTGGGCACCTGCCGTCTCGCCGCAGCGTTAACGCTTTCCCTCCGTGTTCTTTGCACGCAGATCTCCTTGGAGCATGAAATCCTCTTGCACCCTCGTTACTTTGGGCCCAACCTTCTCAACACAGTGAAGCAAAAGCTGTTCACGGAGGTGGAAGGAACCTGCACGGGCAAGTAAGGAGGAAACCAGGTTTCATTTCTGGCGAGGCTCGGTGGTTGGTGCCAGTGACGGGCTGCATAAAAAGAATTAAAAAACAGTTCGATCTGGATAATGCAGCTGTGCTGGGCAGGTTTTTATTCTTTTTCGGTTTATCCGGGAGGAGCAATTCCACCTTGAACCTGGTTCGTCTAGGGCAGTGTTTCTCAAATTTGGCAACTTTAAGATGGGTGGACTTCAACTCCCAGAATTCCCTAGCCAGCCATGGATTCATACTAAGTCCAGTAGATAATGTGGAGTTTCTATCCTCTATCTCACTGTTTCTCAACCTTGGGAACTTTAAGAAGTGCAGACTTCAACTCCCAGAATTCCCTGGCCAGTGTGGCTGGCTGGGGAATTCTGGGAGTTGAAGTCCACCCATCTTAAAGTTCCCAAGGTTGAGAAACACTGGTCTAGGGCAAGAAGGCATAGTGTGTTTAACCCAGGTTTATTGGAAAAAGCCGTAAGTGAATTCACACAGCGTGCCGAGCCATAAGCTAGCATTGCAAACCATGATACAGGGGCCTGCCCAAGTGAAAACTATTATGAACTCACAACTTTTTTTTAACAGAGTTAAAATCCAGAAGACAAAAAGAGGGAATTTGTAGCTGGCGGGAAGGCCAAACAACGCCAACCTGTAGCCGTAGCTAGATTGTTTGGGAAGAACTTGACAGGCTGATTGATTTCTGGAAATCTAATGGTAAAAGAAAAAGTTATTTAGGACTATGTATGTCACTCCAACAGGACTGGCTTAGCGACCTCCAGATGGTCATAAGATTAAAAATAAAATACTACATTATAAACTACCCAGGTGTCAAAGAACAACTGTAAGACACATAACCGTCCTCTGGAAGAGGACGCTGCAGTCTCTCAGATCCCAAAACCAGGTTTAAAATAATTAATGTATTAAAAAAAACAAAAAACAGATCTTAATTGCTTTCCAGGAGGCTAGGAGAGTTGAGCCCTGTATGATATCTGAAATGCTCAAAAGGAAAGCAGGCCATAATCTTTGGAAATAAATGAGAGTTATGTTGAACAGAAGGCTTCATCTCTTAATTTTCCAGGTATGGCTTCGTCATCGCCGTCACCACCATCGACAACATTGGGGCGGGCGTGATTCAGCCGGGACGTGGCTTTGTCCTTTACCCTGTGAAATACAAAGCGATCGTCTTCCGGCCTTTCAAAGGCGAGGTGGTGGATGCTATCGTGACTCAGGTGAACAAGGTGCGTCTTCGGAGACCAAGGAGAGGTTTTTTGGGGGGTGTCCCTGGGGAGCCATATTTTAATTTGGGGCTTCTGCCACCCAGGTCGGCCTCTTCACTGAGATCGGACCCATGTCTTGCTTCATTTCCCGACACGTGAGTGCATGGGGAGGCAGGAGGGCGGGCGATTCTGCGTGAAATGGGCGAGGGAGGCGAAGGACCCACACACCCCTGCTGATCCTTGATCCTCGTTCTCCCCCTAGTCGATTCCTTCAGAAATGGAGTATGATACTAACTCCAATCCTCCGTGCTACAAGACTGTGGATGAGGTGAGTCTTTGCCCTTGCGGGCCTGGGAGAAAAAGGATGACACGATCTGCAACCAAATCTGATGCGATTAAGACTGGTTGGTGCATTGTAGATTCTCTGTTCCTGAGAAGAATCTCTCTGGGGAATTCTGGGCATTGAAGTCCACACAGCTAAAAGCATGCTGGCTGGGGAGTTATGGAAGTTGAAGTCCATCCGTCGTAAAGCATGCTGGCTGGGGAATTCTGGGCGTTGAAGTCCACCTGTCTTAAAGCATGCTGGCTGGGGAATCCTGGGAGTTGAAGGCCACCTGTCTTAAAGCATGCTGGCTGGGGAATCCTGGGAGTTGAAGGCCACCTGTCTTAAAGCATGCTGGCTGGGGAATCCTGGGCGTTGAAGTCCACCTGTCTTAAAGCATGCTGGCTGGGGAGTTATGGGAGTTGAAGGCCACACTTCTTAAAATGGCCAAGGTTTGGAAACCCTGCCCTAACCATCTTGATTTGCGTTTTGTTGTTAATGTTCCCTCTGCTTTTCCCCCCCCAATTAGGATATTGTCATCCAACCAGAGGATAATATCAGATTGAAGATTGTGGGGACCCGGGTGGACAAGAACGATATAGTGAGTTGTGGCATTTGAGCGATGGCCCTCTGTTGACTTTCTTTTGGCCGTTCGGAGTCGCTGCCGTTCATCTGTCCTTCGTCTCCTGCACAGATGGAGAGTTAAAGTTTTGACCCAGAACATCATCTGGGGAAAATCCGCAGAGCAAATGTGGGGAGAAACAGAGTTGGGTAGGATTGCGTTGTGTGGTTTGGGGTGAAAATGGCAGCACAGGAGAAGTAGAAATGCGGATGACTCCACTTCCAGCTTTTGCTTTCAAAGGGTCTTTGTGTTTGCGGGGATGAGGCTCAGGCTATTTCCACACCGGTTGGATTCTGACCTGTGTTGGTCAAGCCACAACTGAGCATACATTATCGGCATAGTTTGTAGACTCTTACGGGTTCAGTCCCTGCTAGAGCCTGGAATAGATCCTTGGATGGTCAGTAGAATTCATCCTTGGTGAACCTGACCATCCAGATCTCCTCTACTTTGACCTACCTGAAGAAGGATAGGAGTTCAGTTTTGGCCCAATTTCTCCATTTTTCATGAGGACAAGGCTGACGTAAAGTCGACTTCGCAGGACACAGTGCCCTGTACTGTAAATTAAATCAGCCTGATCCTTACAATCATGAGGACTCGAAGCTTGCTTTATTTTTAGAGAAGAGCTGTAGTTCCGGCAGACTCCTTTTTTAATGCAAAAATCATGTGTGTGGCCCTTTGGGGTCTTCCTAGAGAAAGGTGGGTGAATTCCTGTTCTGAAAATTGGAGATAATATGGGGCCACTTTAGTAGTAGTAACACACTTTTTCTCTCTCTCTTTTTTTTTTGCAGTTTGCTATTGGATCACTGATGGATGACTATCTGGGTATGTGTGTTTAATTCCTTGCTGTGTCATAAAATGGGTGACCCGCGTTTTGAAAAAGGAATTCAGGAGGATTCAGGGGGAAAAGAGAAATTGAATAATAGTGCAGGAGAGAGAATTGTTTGGGGGAGGGATATAATAATAGTAATAGTAAAGCACCACTGGAAGACTATTCCTGGCAAATAGAAGGGGTAGAAACGGAAGCAGTAACAGACTTCATCTATTTGGGCTCCAAGATCACCGCAGACGAAGACCGCAGCCATGAAATTAAAAGACGCTTGCTCCTTGGGAGGAAAGCTATGGGAAACTAGACAGCCTATTAAAAAGCAGAGATGTCACCTTGCCGACAAAGATCCGCATAATCAAAGCTATGGCTTTTCCAGTAGTAATGTATGGCTGTGAGAGCTGGACCATAAAGAAGGCTGAGCGCTGAAGAATTGATGCCTTTGAATTGTGGTGGTGGAGAAGACTCTTAAGAGTCCCCTGGATGGCTAGGAGGTCAAACCAGTCAATCTTAAAGGAAATCAACCCTGATTGCTCATTGGAAGGATCAATAATGAAGCTCAAGCTCAGATACTTTGGTCATCTAATGCGAAGAGAGGACTCTTTGGAGAAGACCCTGATGCTGGGAAAGATTGAAGGCAAAAGGAGAAGAGGACGGCAGAGGATGAGATGGTTAGATAGCATCACTGAAGCAATGAGCACGAAACTGAGCAAACTCCAGGAGGCAGTGAAGGACAGGAAGGCCTGGTGCGATGTGGCTCAGGGTCACGAAGAGTTGGACACAACAGCTGAACAACAACGGAAGACTATCAGCATTGACAAAATTGCCCTCCGTCCATTGCAAAAGGCAGCTTTGCTTGGAACAGCTTCCATCCTGCGATCATACCTTGCACACCATCCAGCCACAACATCTGGCTATCCCAGGTCCTTGGGAAGGATTTGATCAGTGGATAAAAGTGCCAGATCCAGCCTAAACATCTGGGTGACTGGGCAACCAACCATCATAATAATGGTGTTTTTTTTACAGTTAGTGACCCAGTTTAAGCATCCTTAAAGTTATGGAAGTAGAAAAGATTTAGATTAAAAAAATAGCAGTGCAAATTTCACAGAGGAAAAAGAAGGTGAGTGAAACGATCAAAAGTACCGAAATGGAGGCAGGGTGTTTGAAAGGACAAAAACAGCAAAGCTGTGGAATTGTGAAATGAACGTCGTGCTCTATTGCTGCATAATAACTTACTTAAGCCACGTCACTCTCGATTGAATCGTTCCTCAAAATGTTAGGGTCCTTCAGGAGTCACCCCAGAATGGCTATAGCAAAATGTCAGGGGGCGGGAAGAGGAGTAAAAGCAAAACGGAGGGAAACTAAAAATGAAGAAAACAAAAAGGGGTCATTTTAATTGTGCGAAGTGTGGAGGAAAGCGGGGTTACCTTCGTTGTGTGAAGATAAATTGAAGGAGATAGATAGATGGGTGATAGATGATTGATAGAGAGGAATAGATGGATGGATGATAGAAAATTGATAGGGAGGGAGAGATGGATGGATGGACGAACGAACGAACAAATGAATGAAGCCAGGAGAGAATGGATGGGTGGAGGATCGGGGAAGGTGCTGGGCTAAGAGTTCTCCCCTCTGCCCCAGAAGCCCCCAGGGGGCCTTGGGGCCAGTCCCTCCCTCTCAGCCTGGCCTACCCAACAGGGTTGGGTGATAACCATTAGGGAGATCTCCCCCCATAACCCCATTTAGTTCCCTGAGAAAAGGGGGGTTATAAACCCAGTTTCCCATGCAGCAAGTTTCAACCTCGGCTTTTCTCTTCCAGGTCTCCTGAACTGAAGTTCCATCTCCGTTCTGGCTTGTTTTCCTCCTCCGTCTCCACGATCGTTCCTTAGTCAGAAAGGTTGGCTGGCTGCTGTGTTAGGGGAAGGGGTGACCATTTCCAGCCTCTCATGTTCGCTGGGAGCGTTGTTGAAGGGCCACTGGTCTTCCCCCTCCCCTGTTGTGTTCTGCTGGGATTGAGTGTCTGTGTAAGCCCCTTTTTCGGTCATTAAACGTTTTCCTGTTCGGCGTGGCGGCCTCCTCTCTCCTTCCCTCTGTGCATTTGCAAATGCGTTCACCGACATTTTTAATATCTCAGCTTTCAGCTTGGACGGAGGCGGCATTGGTCGGACCGTAATAATCATTGAAATGTTTCCCCTTCTGCCATTTCATAATATTGGGTAAAAAGTTATAAGTGAATAGATGCGTGCCTGGGAGAAAGTTAATGTAAGCGTGGAATAAGGAGTATTAAGGGGGAAGAAAGATGTTCTCTTGTTCTCCTGATATTTCTGTTCCTTTCATTATACGCACGAAGCATTTGAATTCAAACAATTTCAAGTGAAGAATGGCCTGTTTGAAGGAAGAACACTGATTTGGGGGTTAAACAGCTGTTTGGAGAATTTTGAGCTTGTAACACTCCAAAAACATGGACAGAATTGCCTGCTTTTTGTATTTCTAAAGGGGACTTTTCCCCCTCATTTCTTTCTATACGTCATGCTCGGACAAAAGACGGCCCTCAAATTTTGCCAAACCATAATTCTTTTTTTTTTCCTAGACAATCGAGTGTGGGAGTTGGATTCTAAAAATAAAAAGTGGGGGGAGGAATTGCTAATATTTGCCCTAAAGCGGCATCTTTAGTTGTCAAAATAGCATCTGCAAATGAAGAAAAAAAAAATTGGGACGCCCTAGTGAGTAACATCAGAACCGATGCTCAAAGTGTTTAATAACGTGCAAAATATGGCAGGCCATCCTTTTCCAAGTCAGGGATTTTCTAACAATAGTTTGACCTCTCCAGTTTTTCTGACAACAAGGAAGGAGCAGTGAACGAATGAAAATGACATCTTGGGGTTCTTTTAAGGTGGGGTTCAATTGAAGGCTGCAGATCGTGCAAATTCTGTCTCTGTGGGATCCATTTGCAGAGGGAAGACGTTTCCCTGGCTGGAGGAGGGATCTGAGTTCAAATCTTGGTCGCCCCAATCCTTCAAGAGTTTGAATGAATTCACATGTGATACTAAACCAGAGATTACTGAATAAACTAAGACAGTTGGTTCATGTGACACATTAAACCAAGGCCAAACTATGATGGATCAGCATGTATGAAGTGTGTGCCTATGTGTGTTTATGGCCTGTTAAAAGCTGATAAATTTCGTTTTATATATAGATATAAAGTTTGATGGACGGTGGCTGATTTTAACTTCCTTGTGGTTCAACCAAAATATATTTTTTTCAGCTAATGAGCATGTGACAATGTTTTTTTAAAAACATGGGGAGGTATTGTGTATACTTGCAGATAAGCTGAGAATTTTAGGTGCCAAAATGCACCCAAAAAATCAGGTTTAGCTTATCCGTGATATATGGTAATATTTTTTAAAAATACCCATATTTCCCATATATACTTGTATATAAGCCCATCCGGGGATAAGTGGACCCTCAAATATTTAACCAGAATACCATGAAAAATGTGGTTTGGGTTATTATCTGCAGGTGGTGCATTTTTTGTAGTATTTTGGTTAAAAATTTGAGGGTCTGCTTATCCCTGGATGGGCTTATACGCAGGTATATACGGTTTTGGGAATTTGGCATTCAAAGATTGCTCTGAAGGTTGCACCGCTCTTAAAATTACCCTGGCGTTCCGCATAGCATTCAGAAAACGTCGCTTCCTGAATTTTGAGACATCGACTCTAAAATGTATTTTTTTCTTTCTAGAGTGTGAGCAGAGCACAGGGGTTATATCTCAAAGACAGCTGAACAGCTTAGGGTGAGTCAGAAGATAATATAGTTTGCTTGGGGGCGACGGGTTATTTTAACTTTGCCCGAGAAATCCAAACAAAAATGGAGAAAGTCAAACGGAAAAAGTCATTTTTTAAGTCTCCAAAATTCCCTCTCCAGGGTAGCTGTTACTCTTGGGAAGTCTCACTGATCTGCCTTTCATTAAAGATTCCCACCTTGCCAGAATGAGTGTGTGTGGAATGAGGTGTGCGAGAGCATGTACGGAATGAAGCATGCAAGGGTGTGTATGGAATGGAGCGTGCAAGAATGTATGGAATAGGGTGCAAGAGTGTTTGGAATGGAGCATGCAAGAGTATATGGAATGGAGTGTGCAAGAATGTATCGAATAAGGTGCAAGAGCGTGTTTGGAATGGAGCGTGCAAGAGCATATACAGAACAGGGTGTGCAAAAGCATGCATGGCTGAATTCCTAAATAGGAGCTGCTTGTGACTCGTCTTCCCCCCATTTCCCATAATAGGCAATGAACCTGTGAGGGCACCCTAACTAAGATGAGGGAGGGCGAGTAGTTTGAGTAGTAGAGCTGTCTGTGCTCCCTCCCCAGAGTGATTAGGGGCATGGAGTATTTGCCGTCCCCCGCCATGGTTTCCCCCTGCCCATGTTTTCCATGCATAAGAACTTAGTCTGAGCATGAGTCTGAGCATGAGATGTACATGCTCCGCAGGTGTGGCACTCCAAAAACCCACCTGGAATGGAGCATGCAGGAACACGGGCAATCCATTTCACCCTCCTGCAAGGAGTGTCCCACTTTCTCTGTTTTTTGAACCAGCCAGATTCCTCCCAGGGGAGGTGCACCGTTCCTGGAGGTACTGCAATACCAGGCCGATGCTTGGAGTGGACGGAGCAAGCCCCTATTCCATCTCCCAGTCCCAAAAATCCATTTAATATGTAGTCCTCAAATAGAGGACGTATCAGATATTAAACTGATAAGAACAGATACTACACTTGATCTTAGCCAAAAGGCCGAGAAGCGATGCCTTCCGCTGGCGGGCGGCCCCCGAGACTCTCCTGCGGAGCGCCCTGCAGGTCTCGGGGAGCGCATCGGGGCCGCAAGGAGCCGCACCCGGGGGGGGGCTCGGCCCCGTTTCTAAGGCTGGCAGGTTGGTCGCGCCCACCCCCTTTCTTCTGCTGGGCGGCATCGGCCTCCCCTGCGTGGCCATTTGGGGGTGCAAATGGGGGGTTCTCTCGCCCCTGTTCATTTCCCGTCGGCCCGGGTGGCTCTTTGGGCGGTCATTGGCGGGGCATTTGCATATGGTGACTCATCCCCTCTACCGCTCTCCTCCCCTGTTGTCCCTCTGCCAGCCGAGGGGGGCACCAGCGACCCGCCGCCTGCAGAATGGGCCCTGCCGGGGAGACGGGCTTTCGGGCTGGGGGGGCTTCCCACCCAGGATGGGCTCGGAGCTCTGCTGCGGCATCTCCCCTGACACGGCCCGCCAGCCCAGCCTGATGGGCACAGTTGCTCTCTCCCCCTTTCCAGCTGCGGTTGAGCATCACGTGTGTGTCCCAGTCCCAAACACAGATGTGTCTTTCCTCTTTCAGTTGCGCTCCTTGATTGCAGCAGGGGGTCTTTCCCACAGGAGGGGTCTGGGGAGGAAGGAAGGAAGGGAAGGAAGGAAGGAAGGAAGGAAGGAGAAGAAGGAGGGAAGGAAGGAAGGAAGGAAGGAAGCAAGGAAAAAAGAGAAAAGAGAAAGGAAGGGAAGGGAAGGGAAGGGAGGAAGGGAAAGGAAAGAAAGAAAGGGAGGGGAGGGAGGGAAGGAAGGAAGGAAGGAAAAGGAGAAAAAGAAGGCAGGAAGGAAGGAAGGAAGAGGAGAAAGAAGGAAGGAAGAAGGAAGGGAGGGAGGGGCCTAGGAAACACACCAGCTCAATTTCGCATCTATTCCAAGGTTCGGTTTTCCCTATTTTAAATGACTGTTTATACATCTTTTACGCACAGAAGGGCCCCAAAGAGGTTTTAAATCCCAAATTAACATTTGGCATTTCTGTCCAAAGGAATTTGGATGGGTAAAAGGAAAGTTTTTATTACAAACAGAGGTCTGAAGCCATGAACAGGATATATTTCCCCAAGGGCCAGAGAAGAAATTTGTCCGGAGGTGCCGATTTCTGTAAACGTGCAGCAGTTTCCCAAACTGATCGTCTGATTTGATGATCTTCAATTTTCCAATCCGGTTCATCATCTGGATTCAGAGATTTCATCATTGCCTCTGTGAAATCTGGCCCAGTAGCAACTGTTCCTTCAAGGTGGAGGTAGAAGTTGGACTTGGAAGAAGCAGGATCAAAGGAGCATTGATGTTTTTGAACTTTGACATTGGAAAAGACGTCTGAGAATACCATGGACAATCAAGAAAACTAACACATGGATCATCAAAGAAATCAACTCAGAGTTCTCACTTGAGGTACAAGTGACCTGGTTCAAATGATCAAATTTTGGACACTATGTGAAGACCCTGCTCTGTTCATAACTCTGAGAAGGGTGGAAGGAAAGAGAAGAGGATGATCAGCAGCATAGATGGGTGGACCATTGAGAGACCAGAACGCAGATCATCTTGGAGAAAGTCTCTCTCCGTGGTTGCTAAGACTTGATGCCACCTTGACAACATGTAATGAATTGTTATCTTCCGACTTACCCTTGAGATGGCTTGCAGTGCCTTTAAAACTTAGGTCAAAACAGGTTTTAAGGTGATGCTAAATTATATAAAAGATCTCGGGCATTCCAGCGTCAGCTTTGCTTCTGAATCTCAGGACTGATCTTGGAGGAAACGCTACTGAGCTTTCTTTGAGGCTCTGTAGAACTAACCCATTTGGGGACAAAAATTCAGTTGTATCTAGGGTTGCCAAATGATTCTGAACTGGTCTGGGTTCTCTTCGTCCCTTCCGGGAAAGGCTCACCCATTTATGACAATTGTCCCAACAGGCTTAATTGGTTAATGAATTGGCCCACAATGGTGGCTTCATGCAAGATGTTGAAACCCAAGTTAACAGCACAGACTGGGTTTGTACAATTTGCTTAGACGCAGAAAAACTAGCTAAGCGTGTCATGGAAAAAGCTAATTTGAAAGGTCATGGCTTGTAGGGTGAAGGGACCCCTGGTCTCCTCTCATTTTCTCTGACCTAAGGGGCATTTTTCTGATTTCCCCAGGCGGCAAAGGTGGTGGATCCCTAGAAATGGATTTTTCTCCTTCCCAGTGAAGAAGGCAGCTGATTTTCTCAGCCCTTGGACAAATCCCATCATTTCCTTGTAGCTCCTGTGTTTGGATAAGTTTTAACTGGCTTTAATTTTCGTGCCACCTTTCTTTCACAAGAGCTTGGATGTCCACAGGCACCCAAGCCTTGGGTTTTTTTTGCAAGTGATCAAGAGATGCACGAGAAAATCTGGCACGTGGCTAGAAGCTTGGCTGGGTTCTCAAGGCTACAAACCAACCATGGTTTCTTCCACCTGGAAGATGGCTTGGAGAGCAATTTCTTTGCAACTTTTCTGCTTCCATCGGAAGGCCGTCAGCGCCATAAAGGAAGACATTGATTTGGAAGACAAGGCCCATGTAAAGAGGAAGAAGCAAGTGAAAAAAAGGCATTAATACATCCAAGGGGGGCCAGTGCGACCTGTCTGTTCTACAGAATTTGCTTTTGAGCAAACCCATTTTCCTGGTTTTGCAGGACCAAACGAGTCTAAAATGCAGTGTGCGTTGTGCTGGGTGAACAAAGGGACCGCTAGGCCCCAAAGTATTTTTATTATAAATGATGCAAAGGGTTGTGGAGCAGGGCAGGGAAAATGTCCAGTGGACAGTACGGAGATGAAAAAGTGGGATTTCCATTGCTCTTAGTCAAAACTGTTGGACCAGAGCAGTTTATTCATTGTTGTAAGTCTGGAAACAGGTAACTCTTCTGAGTTTTTACAAAATGGCGGCCTTGGCTGGTTTCCCCAAATCACAAAATGGCTGCCACAGGCCACACAGCCGCCATTTTGCTAAAATTGGTCTCTTGCTTGCTTCAATACTGTATTTTTTCCCCCTCTGGCCAGTGTCCATAGAGAGCATTAAACAGGCAGCTTCTCTGAGATGGTAGTTGGCTGGCCACCAAACCATAAACCAGAATTAGCAGTGTTTTTTTCGTGGAAGACATTAAACCAGTGTTTTTCAACCTTAGTCTCTGTGGACTTCAACTCCCAGAATTTCCCAGCCAGCATGGCTGGCTGAGGAATTCTGGGAGTTGAAGTCCACACCTTAAAGTGGCTGTTTGAGAAACACTGCATTAAACCAACTAAACCCCCTTCCTTTATGGGCCAACGTTTGGCCCCAGCTGCTAATTTCATAAACCACTTTCTTCACTTTTGACCTTGTCTCGTGCAAACCCCACCATTAAACCAGTTTTAATCGGTTGCGATTGATCCAGAACAAACTACGGCTTTTCAAATATAATTTATTATAGAAACAGAAATAAAGGGGAAAAAACCATTTCCACAAAATAGAAACCTGCACGTAAAAAAGAAAACTCTTAAGACAAAAGAAACCTGCCACAATTACGGATAACATAATGGATATATAACAGCAACTCAATGCTCAGCCACAAATTATTTTTTTCCGATATACTGTTATTAATCAAGCTTTTCAGTGGCTTAATAGCCAGTTTGAAGGCCGAAAGCAGAACAACATCCTCAATTTAGAGATTTTAAACTAATAGAATTACTATTATTTAGAGATAAATTGGGTCTTAATTTAAGCTGTGAATCAGGGCTGTGGGCCAAAGACAGGTTTCTGGCTCTCAAATTGTATTCTGTAATCAGTGAATGCCAGTTTAACCACTGTGGAGTGCCAGGCATGACTTTTACCAATTGTTTTTAAAATAAAGTGTCATTATTGGCTCTTTTTAAAAATGTACATTCTTGGTAACAGCTTAGAGTCACTTAAAAAAAAAAATACAGGCGAAGAAATGCATCACATTAATTTACTGGAGACATTTTTCAAAGTCAATCCTGGGTGCCCTTTAATTTCGTCCGGTGGAGTTCACGGGGCCTTGGTCACCGCTGGATCTGGTCCAACCCCTTGTGAAAAAAAAAGAATTGTGAGAATTCACGCAAACCAAATTAGCATGACCCTAACCCTAGTGGCTACGATGCCCTCAAACCAATAAGCCACATTAAAGCCAACCGGGTCTCATGTGAACCCACCTCCCCAAGTTACCGTGCAATTTCCCAAATCAGACCATCTTCAACTCACGGGACGTGGATCCCACCCAGAGATCCAGCCTGGGTTACACCAAACGGAATCTAGCTTTGTCCCAGCGCTTGAGGATAGAACCAGCAGACGGGAAAGCTGCTGGCACCGAAGACATGACGCTGGGTCAAGTTTCCTCTCCCTCCGCACATTACAGAGCCGGGTACGGGAAAACCCAGCCCTGCCAAGAATGGGAGGACTTGCTTTTCCTGGAATGACACCAGCTTCCCCTCCCCAAAACGTGGTTCCCATTCAATAGGTTGGCTTGGGCTTCCCATCCTCCTCAGCCCTGGCTGTGGATCATGGGAGGTGTGGTCCCCCAGGCTTGGAAAGAAATAGAAACCTGGTTTCAGGAGAGAGCGAGAAGGATTGCGGTTGGCTGTGGGATTTGGGGGGGTGTCACCCCTAAACTCCCCGCAGGAAGACCCCCAACCCCTTCTGCATCCGTTTTGCTCCACCCGTGCTCTGCAGAGTCCGGATTAAAGCGATCGTCTCCTACCTGTTGTCTTTCCTTGCGTTTGCGGGCGAATTTTTTTCCCACCCCGTCCTCCACGGCAGGGTTTCTCAACTTTGGCCACTTTAAGACGGGTAGACTTCAACTCCCAGAATCCCCCAGCCAATTCTCTTTAGCAGAACGAGGCAGCGTCTTCGTGTCGGGGGGGCTGGCTCTGCCCGCTCGTGAAAAAACATCTCGGGAGGGACCCCGAGGCCCACGTGGCAGCCGGATCGCGCCTGGCGCCACGTGTCTGTTCTCTCTCCCTTTCCGACGTCCCTCTTTGCCCGCGTCTCCGATCCTCGAGGCCGCGCGCAGGCCAGACGATCTGATTCACGCATCGTCCCTTCCTAGCAGCCCGGGAGTCTGCGGCGGGCGCGGATCAGCCTTGCTCCGGCCTCCTCGTGGCTTCCCCCGGTCGCCCGGCTGACCTCCGACGGCGGCGTTGGATCTCCGCCGCCGCGGCCTCGGATCTTCCCCCACGTGGCTCCTGGACATTTCGGGGCCTTCAGGACGCCCTTCTTCTCCCGCTTCTTCTGATTCTCGCCAGAAGAAAATCCTCGCTTCTCTTGGCAGGCAGCGCCAAACGCTACGGATGTGAGATGATATATAAATTCAATAAATAAAGAGAATAAAACCACACGGAAAAAGACGCGTTTTCTCCAGGGAGGAAAAGAAATCGAACTCCTGCCTTGGATCAGGAGAAAGGCAGGGAGCAGGGATCCACCCGAT
This sequence comes from Python bivittatus, assembly GCF_059951505.1. Taxonomy (NCBI): domain Eukaryota; kingdom Metazoa; phylum Chordata; class Lepidosauria; order Squamata; family Pythonidae; genus Python; species Python bivittatus. The sequence continues at coordinate 3,961,940 of NW_028277047.1, forward strand.
CCCTTTGGAAGGAGAAAAAAAAAAAGAACTCCCCGCCCGCTTTACTTCCTTTGCAGAAAGCAAAATTCAAACGGCCGCGAGGAAACCTACTACGAGCCCGGGAAGCCGCCACGTGGCCCGATTCATAAAGCCGGAGGCCGGACTAAAGGGAGGAGCCCACCTCAGTTCCCGTTCGGATTGGTCGATTCTTTGGACCAATCAGAACAGCGCGGCGCCCCGGGGCGCGGCGTCGGGAGGTCACGTGACCCCCGCGGCGCCTACCCGGAAATTAAATCCACAATCAAAAGAAGTCCGCCACGTGGTTATAACATGGGCGCGCCTTCCGGGAAAATCAACCGGCCGCGGACGGTAATTCTAGGATTTTAAAAAAAAAAACCACTTTAATTTTCAAGTTTTTAATTTGTTAAAGTGTTTAGATCAGGAGTATGTCCTGAGGTAGTGGAGCAATTTGTCCTTGCTTGTTTGGGAGTCGAGGATCTGCTTGTGTCAAGGCATCAGGGCCTGTGTTTTAGGGGTCGTGGCGTTAAATTTTACTGTATTTTTATACTGTATTTATTGCATTTTAATTAATATTTATTTGTTGTTTTATTGTGAGCCGCCCAGAGTCACTTCCTCGTGAAATGGGCGGTGTCTAAATTATAAATAAATGAATAAATAAATAATATTCGAAAAAGGGAAATTAAATTCAGCCGTTGAAGAACCGCTGGGTGAGATGCTGCTGCTCGGTGGTGTAACTTCCGAAGTGGGCGGTATATCCCAGCTGTAAGGCAGTTCCTTGTTCCCGAGTCGTGATTACACGTAACAGAATTGACCCAACACGCCTCCTTAGGTTTGAGCTGAATAAACTCCATGTTCTCGGTAGTGCCAATATAAAAAGTAATAACGTTGACTTGCCCAAGGCAGCGAAGTGGCTGTGTACACACGTGTTTAAACGGGTCAGGGAACACGAGTGACTCCTTTGACCGTGGATGCTCAATGTGGCCACAACCTTGTTGGTTGTGTGGTATGTTAAGTCCCCGTTTAGTTAGCTTATGATCTATTGCATTCTGTAGAGCTAGAATATGGTCATTCAGGAACCAGATGACGTGTGTTGTATAGCCCACACATTTGTGTGCCAGAGAAAAGTGTGTTTGAATGCAGAACCTCTTCCTTGGTTTCTAGAACAGTGTCTCTCAACCTTAGCAACTTTAAAATATGTGGACCTCAACTCCCAGAATTCCCTAGCCTGCGTCTAGAATGACACAGAAACCACAGGATTTTATTTATTTATTTATTAAATTTATCTGCCACTAGACTCCTAGGGATTCTGGGTGATTAGTTTCTTCTGTTTAGTTTGTGCTAAACTGCCATTTTTCTGCAGCAAAGACGAACTGTATTCGTAGTGACTGCTGTTTCTAGCGTTTTCTCATTCTTTGCTTCAGGAGCTGCGGAAAAAACTCTTCAAAAGGCGCCGCGTCCTGAGCAAACAGAAGAGAAGGAAACATCGGATCGTGGGAGCTGTGGTGGATGAAGGTCTTATCACCATTCACCATCTGAAAAAGCGATCGTGAGTCACGTTTTCTGGGTGCAAAGAAATTGAAGGCCTATGGGATAAACACTCAAGTTATCTTTCGGACTTGGATCAGAAACCAGTATCTAGAGAAACATTAAGAACAGAACTTGGCTTTTTTTATTTATAGTTGCTTGTGGGAGGATTCAGTTTTATTGAACTGAAACTGCAGTTCAGAACCTCTGCCTCTCACCCTGTAAGTTCATGGACTTTTAACGTTCCAACCTTGAAAAGCTAAGCCGGTGGTCCTGGCTGGATGGGAGACCACTAAGAGATCCCTGGGAGGTAGGCTAGACAGGGAAAGGAAAAAATACCATTGAAAAAGACAACAATAAACCACTTCTGTATTGTTGCCAAGAAAATTACATACGTGTGCCTACGAAATTTACTAGGAGTGAAGGTACTCTCAAAGAAAACTTTGGTGTAGTAAAGAGGCTTTCTGAAAGGACAACAGCTACAATTCTCATTCTTCTCAGGTAATAACGGAAATACAGTGCAAGATATATGAAAGATGTAAGGCTAAGGAAAGTTGTGCTGGTAACAGACACAAGATTTGCCGTGAGGTCTTGCTGAGTTCATTCCCCGAGTGAATAAACAGACAGGAAATGGTTAGAGCCCCCGATGAGGAGGGGGATCCAAATGGTTAGTATTAATTCAGGATTCTGGAAGAAATGGGGCCACTGCTTACCTTAGAGACCTTAACAGAAGAAAGCTGCATTGGCATTTAGAGTGGTGTTTCTCAACCTCAGCAACTTTAAGAGGGGTGGACTTCAACTCCCAGAATCCCCCCCAAAAACCCAGTTTATTTTTTTATACAAGTAGTCCCCTGCTGGCTGGGGAATTCTGGGAGTTGAAGTCCAGCCTTCTGAAAGTTGACGAGGTTGAGAAAGACTGATTTAGAGGATAATGGTGTTTTTTTTCTTCAATTAATGAGTTGGCCTTAAACAATTTCCTCTTTTTGGCACTCCCTTCTTCACTTCCAGATCTAGTTCTCGGGCAAACATCACCCTCTCAGGGAAGAAGAAAAGAAAACTACTGAAACAACTGCGCCATGCCACTAAGGAGAAAACAGAGATGCAGGGTAAACTGTCTTCCCTCCAGTTGGGTGAAAGAACGAGGGATGTGGAAGGCAGAAGGTTTCCCCATTGTGGGAGCGAGTTATGAGTTTTTAACTTCTTGTTCTGCTCTCTCTTGTTGTGCGATCAATGGCTAATTATTGCCTTTAAGGCATTTCCAAGCCTTCTTTGATTTGGTTAGACCTTTCTGGTTTTTTTAGTAGCACAGCCGACCGTATGAGATACAGTAACAGAAAAACCCTTCCCTAATCCTGGAGTTTATGAAACCAAAGGGCTAAGTAGATGGAGGAGAATTGGCTTATAAAACACTGGGAGTAAGGAAGAATAAATGTAACAGGAAAGCTTGGGGTGGCCAAGATCAAATTCCAAGGTTATCTATCCACTTAGCTGGTTTATTAAAAAGGCAGGGAGTGTGGTTTTTAGAATACAGTTAATCCTTCCTGCTTCTTCCCCCAGTTATTCCATCCTTCTTGGATTATTAGAATTGTAGGGTTAGAAGGATCCTTCGAGGTCATCCATGCTAACATTTCCAACCAAGGACAACTAGTTTACTACTTTCCAGAAACTGGATCAGAGGTCTGCAAGTCCCTTGTGCAATGGAGGGCAGCTTTATGGCTTTGAAGGCGGGGTGACTTTTCACTGTTTTTCCCTTTCTTTCTGTGCAGTTGATGCCGCTCCAGCTCAGGGTGGAAAGAGGAAGAAGAAAAAGGAGGTAACTCCATCAGGCTGTCCAGATGTGGAGATGGCAGAAGCGGACATTACACCTGCATTGGAAAGCTGAGCCTGGCCTCTGAAATCTTGAAACCCAGTTCCTTGCTCTCTTTTCCAGCCTACCAGTAGCAGCATTCTTGGAAGATGAGGGTAGGGCTGGGAGGGGGAGAGACAGGCTGCCAAAACACCTAGAAAACTCAGCTTCTGAACTAGTTTAGCACCCTAAAGTTTGTTTGCTTTTGAAAGTAATTGAAACCCATTAAACCAAGATCTGAGAGGTGTGAGTGTTCCTTTTTCTCTTGGCGAGCATCCCTCGATTCCTGAATTTGAGGAGCTACAAAATATTTTAAAGTTTGTCGGGCCTGATGTTGCACCTTAAAGGGGTGTTCAATAAGAGACAGGCTTTACATGTAGGGTGTGGACTAGTTTTTAAAGAATTCCAGTGACTCTGCTGGATTATGGCACAGATACCTGGAACTGCACGTGTGTTTAGTAAATTTGCACATATGTGAGATGGCAACTTTTTAAGTGTCGGTGACCAATTTCAATTGAAAGGGAAGTGCAGAGGCAAAGATTTCTGTTTTCCACTTGTTGAAATTGTTTGTGTTCTGATCCATACAATAAAATGGCCCAAAAAACTCTGTCTTGCTTTAATAATTTTTTTCTTTGTGTTGTGAGGAAGAAGGGAAAGAGTATGGCTAGTTGGTACATTGTGCTAAACCATGGGGTATTTGATAGTGGTTATTGAATAAAATATAGCTAAGCTATGAAATGAGGAGTGGTTGAAGGCATCAGGCTAGAAACCAGGAAAATGTGAGTTCTAGTCCTGCCTTAGGCACGAAGCCAGCTGGGTGACCATGGGCCAGTCCCTCTCTCTCCAGAAAGAAAGGGCAAAATGTTTCCGAAAACGCTGCCCCAAAACTGTCCAGGCTATTGCTGGAGTCAAGACTGCTTCAAGGCACAAATCAACAACTGTGAACCATATTGAGTCATTAACTATTGTTAATAAGCCACAGCGACTGAATTGACTATATAATAATAATAGTAATACACTACCATAATTGAATATTACTATGGCTTGCATAATATGGGAATCCAGTCTGTTGCAGGATATTCAAAGGTAAGAGGAAATGGGGTTACAGTACTTTTCAATCTGAAAAGAGGGAGGGGAGAAATTACATTATAAAGTGGAAAAAATAAAGGGCAAACCTGAAAGATGTTGATAAGGATAAAAAATTTAACGGTTTATAGGTAGAACTTTGCTTTACAAAGGGAAATTCAAGAGCAAAACTGAGAAAAACTTTAAAATGCATATTAAAAAAAATATGTATAGTTTATTTTAAAAAGAATTCAATTTCTGTATTTTTCACATGAATGTGAAAAACCACATTAAGGGGTACCGTCGCTACGGTAAAATTAAAATGACCAAAATAAAGGACAAAGTGAGTTTTTGAAAAATAAATCTGCAAGGACAGCTTTCTGAAAGAAAAGATTGTCCTTTATAATAAAGGTCACTGTAACTATAAAGCATGTAACAGCCATTAACCCCAAAACTCATTTTTTTAGTGCAATAGACTAAAACAGCTACGCTAGCCAAATTTCCTGTCTTTCACTGTGTGAGGACAGCTGCCCTGTGATCAAAGAAAGGTGAAGTTCATTTTTATTCAATTTGTATAGCTGTCCGTCTCAAACCGGTGACTGTTGGCTGTTTGTAGTTTATTTGCTGGTGTGTTACCTTCTACTGTTGCTAGTGGTAAAATAGTCTCTATAATAAATTAAAAGTTGCAGCAACCTTGAACAGTCTCTTGTCAGTGGAATATCCCTGTGCCAAGGATTTAATATTTTATTTTAACCCGGTGATGTTCCTCCAGAAACATTATTTCACCATATTTGCATAATGATACACCTTCAAATTAAGCAGGAGTCTAGGTGGATTAATAGCTGCATAAATCCATGCAGGGCTGTGTTCTTTTTGGCAACAATAGATGGGAAATCTGAAGTTTTTGGCTTTCCAGGTTCACCAGTTAATTTCTCATCCACGTATCAACCAGGTGTGGTTGGTGTTTTGGGTTCAAATCACAACTGGTGAAATGCTATCACCTCCAACTACTATCGGAAACTGAAATACTTTATTGTGCTCGCTAACCAGCGCAGAGTTATTCTCCAAAATGCCACAAGCTGGTAGGGTTGTGTGCTGCCTAATCTCAACCAGGAAGAGTGAACACAAGCCTCTCCTTATGGCTACAGAGCATGAAATGAGGACAACAGGAGTTGCAAGAAAGCACATCTGAAGAGGCCCAGCTGCTATAGCTAACAGAAGCTGCACAGCATTCAAACGGAAGGATTCTTCCTTTCTGTATAGAGATGAACTGCAAGCTGAACCTCGAGCGGAACGTTCTTTCCAGGGTTGAAGACCCGAGTCGAACTCTTCGTCAGGTGACACCCTTCGTGTCCCGGTTTTATTCTTCCCCCAAGGTTCGGAGCCAGCGTGCGCAGGCGCAGAAGAGGAAAGAAAGGGAAAAAAGGGGGTTTAATCGCTTCGGTCGCTCCCAGGTTTTCTTCGCCGGGGCCGGCATGTCCGCTCTGTGCGATCCAGCGGGGGTGGTCGGGCCTCCAGGGTCCACCCCGAGCCCCAAACCGGCCGCCGCGCCTCCGTCTCTGAGGTAGTGGGGGGAAAGGGAGGGAGGATTTTCCTGCGGCGCTTCGGAGATCATCCCTCGGGCGGGCCTCTAAAAGGGGGCATGGCCCCCCTCCGCTCAGGGTTGCCAGTGTGGGCTCCGGCGCTTGCAAAGATCTCAAAAGGGTGCCAAGGCTCTGCCCCGAGGAGTTGCCAGTTCATCCTCAAGGGGGGCAGCCTACGAGGAAGGGGCAAAGGCCTGGAAGGAGGGCCAATCAATGACCGGATGTAGCTTTTTTAGATGATGATGATGATGGACGGACAATAAATGCCTAGATTTAGGGTTTTTTTTAATGAAGGTGATGGCCAATAAATGTCTAGACCAGTGTTTCTCAACCTTGGCAACTTTAAGATATGGCGACTTCAACTCCCAGAATTCCCCAGCCAGCTGGGGAATATCTTAAAGTTGCCAAGGTTGAGAAACACTGGTCTGGATTTAGGTTTTGTAAATAATGATGATGATGATGACAGATGGCCAATTAATGTCTAGATTTAGTTTCCCTAAACGATGATGATGATAGTTACTGCCATTAATGCACCAGCATATAATGCTTTCTAGAGAGACAGTGTGATGTAGCGGTTAGATTGTCAAACGGGGATAAGAACAATCCAAGTTCAAAACACCGGTAACATTTCCGAGGGGACTTTGAGCCAATCCGTTTCTCCCCGAATCTTTCTCATGGCAAAGTAGAAGGGAAGTAATATGGGAATGAACATACCATTTGGGCATGTATTTATTTATTTAAGCGATTTAGATACCTGCCCATCTCACATTCTGACATTCATTCATTCATTCATTCATTCATTCATTCATTCATTCATTCATTCATTCATTCAAGCAATTTGCATTCCTGCCCATCTTGCAATTGCGATTCTGGGTGGCAAATCCAGGATTAAAAAACTGGACAGAAAGAGAATCTGTCATAAATCGATTATACCTTCTCTGCCAAAGGTTCTCTCCTTTTGGAGCCAACTACACTTAGAGATCCTCGCTATTAATGTTTGGAAATATGTTCAAACTCAGTTATTTAAACAGGGATTTGGGGACTAAGGATGAGATGCATAATTTCATTCCTGGGAAATGTATGGAGCTATTATTTTTATAAATTAGAATGGGGTGGTTTCTGTGATTGTATTCTCTCCTGGGTGGATCCAGATATTGTTTTTAATTGGTATTTAGCGTTGGACAAGGTAAATTCCTCTCCAGGTAAAAAAACCCCCTGAGCTCAGTGTCATTTCATATTCATTTCCCACAAATGGATTTTTCGTAGGTTTTCTTTCAATCCTCTCCACATCGCACTTCCCCTGACTTCACTTTTCTTCTTTCTCCTGTAGTTCTCAAGAGTTGGCCCAGGAGATCAAGGCCTTCCTCAGCGGTGTCGACCCCGTTCATGGGAACAAGCTCACCATCAAGGAACATGCTCGGTGTGCCATTTTGCTGCTGCGCAACTTACCTCCTGCCCGCAGTGCTGTGTTAGAGCACCTCCGGGGTGTCTTCGATGAGTACGTGTGCACCTACCTGCTGGAACTGGAGAGTGGCGACGGTGGGATGGGTGGCCTCCGCTCCCAGGGACCCAACTTGGACGACGTGGTGTCAGAGATCCAAGCCGTGCTGTCAGAGTTTGTCCGCATGAACCCCAAGGCTTGGGCTGCCCTCGTTTCCTCCTGGTCTATCGACCTGATGGGGCAATTGAGTAGCAAGTATGCCGGGCGCCATGACGTACCCCATGCTAGCAGTCTCAATGAATTGCTGCAGTTATGGATGTCCTGCAAAGCCACACGGGTACTGATGGAGATTTATACCCAGTGCCTTTCTTCGATGATCAATACCTGTCCAGATGCTTGCGTAGATGCTCTCCTGGACACTTCGGTCCAGCACTCACCTCACTTTGATTGGGTGGTGGCCCACATTGGTTCCTCCTTTCCCAACACCATCATCAACCGGGTGCTCTCCTGCGGGTTGAAGGACTTTTGCATGCATGGGACAGCTTCAGCAGACCTCCTCCTTTTCCCCAGCACCGCAGCTGCCGACAAGCGGGTTCCCAAGATCGCCTCAGTAGTAGGGATCCTTGGCCACTTGGCCTCTCGCCACTCGGAAAGCATCAAGCAGGAGCTGCTGAGGATGTTCCACAGGAGCCTGGGACCCCCCCGGGACCAGCAGCAGAAGGCCACTGTTCCTTTCTTGCTGCAGCTGGCGGTCATGTCTCCCACCTTGCTCAGCACCATCTCGGCAGAACTGGTGGACTCTCTCAAGCCCAGCATCCTCAACCAGCTGCACCAGCACTTTGCTGCGCTGCCCCGAGAAGAGCTGGAGAACATGGTCAGCATTGTGGTGCACCTCATCTGCCAGACTTCGGGGGGCGCCTATCGTACGCTGCAGTTCCTGGTCAACACCGCCATGCCAGCTTCGGTCATCACAACCCCGGGTCTGGCGGTCCACGACAGCGTGCGGGAGGCTTGCGACCGGGTCATTCAGCTCCTGCTTCTCAACCTGCAGAAGCTGGTGTACAATCGGGGGTCGGCCAGCTTGGTGGAGGCCCCTCCCCGCGTGGTGCCTTTCTTGGATGATTTGAAGAACCACACGCAAGAGCTTTGCATGGAGACGCTGAAGCTGGAGCGGAAGCGGTTCCTCTGGCTGCACCAGCTGCTCGTCCTCCTTTCTGTGTACTGCACCCCGAGCTGTGCCAGTGAGGCCCTCTTCTACCTGCTCACGCTGGCAAAGAGCCAGGAGGGACTCAGCCTAGCCACCCAGCTCTACACCGTCCTCAGCTCTTGCATGACCGATCTGCTGCCTGCCCTGGTCAAGAAGTGTGTGCGCCAGCTCCACGCAGGGTTTCTCTCGGAGCAGCACACAGCCCAGCTCTTCCAGAACCTGGCCTTGATCATGCAGTGGGAGGGCGAAAGTCCTGCCTCCATGGGCCACCAGCTGGGACAGGCAGTCTCCTCCCACATCTACGACTTCGGGCAGCTCCTGCTGCACAGCAATCCGGAGGTTGCCCAAGCGGCGGCTTTGCTCCTGTCCGTCTGCCCCGCGCCCAAGGCCATCCGACCAGCCCACTTGCTCTTCCTCATCCGTTCGGCTGTGCACCACTTCTTCTCCGTGTTGCGTGAGAAGTGCCCTGCCGGCATTAGCTACGGAAGCCGCCTTCTCAGTACTCTGAGCGGGGCATTGCCCACAGCCAGCAAAGCCATCCTTCAGTACCTTGTTGAAGGAGCCTTGCACCAGGGCAACGCAGAGCTGTTTGGTGGGACGACAGAGCCCCCCGCCGCCAGGAACGACACCACGCTGGAGGCCACCAAATTATCGCTCCTGGACATCAACCGGCGTTTCATGGCGGCCGTCAACTTCTCTGGAAGCGTGTGGTCGGTGTTCCACGCGGGGGTCATTGGGAGAGGCCTGAAACCGCCCCATGCTTTGCATCAGCAAGAACCAGAGGAGATCTCCCATAATGTCCAGATTTTCTTGGGCCTTTTGCTGCGGTGTTGTGGGGCAGGGCGCTCGGGCCCCGAGCTGCCCCAATGCAGCGCCATCAGCCCTGAGGCTGCCAAGACAGTGGCTGTGGTGCTGGTGGAGACCGTGTGTCCTGACGTCACCAACAGTGAGCTGGCTTGGCCTCCCGAGGAACACACCCGCAACACTGTGGAGCGGGACATCCGGATCGGACGCTCCTTCCGGGACAACCCCCTGCTTTTCCAGCTGTTGAACTTGGTGGCCATCGGGAGGCCAGCTCTGTGCTATTGCTCGGTGTTGCTCCGGGGCCTCATGGCGACTCTCATGGCCCACTGGGAGGCCTCCCGTGAGAACGACACCACCAGCTCACCCTGGCATTTACAGGCCTCCTGTGCCCTAGTGGCCTGCATGGGGGAAGGTCATCTTCTCCCCCCCGTGTTGAGCAACATGCACGAGATCTTCGACCAGCTGGCCCCCTTTGAGGTCCACCTGCTCCTCCTCAGCGTCTGGGACTACATGCGCGACAACAGCCCCTTGCCCCAGAAATTCAGCTTCGACGCCAGCACGGGGCTCTTCTTCCGGGACTTTTCCCGAGACATCGACGCTGGCAAATACCTCTACGTCTTACACAGCGTCCTGCATAAGAACATCGACCGGTTGGGTCTGCTTTCAGGGCGGTTCCACACTTAGATCCTCAGATGCGGACCTGTTGTGCCGTGGATTCGAGAGACCAAGGGCTGGGGATGGTGGGTCTTTTAGGGACTGGAGTTTGGATAGGAGCACACGAGAGGCTTCGGCAGCGTTTGCTTCGATGTGCGGCAGCGGGCAGAGGAACGGCCTTTGGGCAGAGGACAAAGATTTATCTCGGGTTCTCTCCCTGTTCTTGCCTTTCAGCTTGTTGGAAAGGGACATTGGAGGAGGCTTGCATTTTAGTTTACGGAAGGACTAAGTGAACATTGGAAATATATTAATGGATAATACGTTATCATTTTCTCATCCTTCCCCTTCCCCCCTCCTCCTCATCTTTGCCCTGTTCCTCACTTTTTTCTCCTCTTCTTTTTTCCTTCTTCAATCCTGACCTTTTTCCTGACCTCATTCTTTCTTCCCTCCTCCTCTCTTCATCTTCCTCATCCCTTCCTCCTCCGCTCCTCATCCCACCTCCACCCTCAGTCCTCTCTTCTTCCTTTCTTTCCTCCTCTTTTTCTCCTCCTCTTCATCTTCATTGTCCTCTTCTCTACTCCCTAATACACACAAGAGCTCTCCTTCTTTATAAACAATCGCTCTCAAATACAGAAGTTTTTAACAAGGTTCTTTGGAAGAGTGTTTTTGACAGTCAGTAAGTAGAGCCACATCATCCTGGCTGAGTGTTGCATGGCAGAGCAGAGCTGATCGAGTGTGGTAGGAGGACTGGAGCTGGCAAAGTTCCCCACTTTTGTGCTTTAATTGATTCAGGCCACAAACCTGGGGAAATTTTTGGGTTCGTGTATCTTGGTTACATGCAGTCTGTGAAGGATTGCAACAGGTTGCAAAGCCAGTGCAGAAATATATTTCTTAATCAGAGAAAAGTGGGGAGGATATAGAAGCCGGTCAACAAATTTCTGTGTTTCTTTGAAGATTTATTCTCCAAAAAGGAAAGGCTATCAGCAAAAATAGTTACTTGATTCCTCTGTTGATGGGAGAAAGCACACCGTTATTATGCAGAGATAATGAAATCGGATTTCCCTGAAGAACTCTGTGCTTCTGGGTTACACAGCTCTCTTCATCGTTTCAGCTTTATGTGATCAATCTGTTTTGCCTTGATTAATGCAGATTGATTGTTGCAAGACCCATCCAATAATCAGAACAAACGGGGCCCTTGTTATGTGCTTTGATGTAAAAGCAGCATCAAAGTGGTTCCGATGTGGGTTCTTTCTTGGAATTACAGCTTTGCGATCAGCTGATTTTGCAGAAGTATTTCAGGTCAGCGGCCAGCCACAACCCGCCTTGTAGCTGAAACAAGCGTTCGGTATCTTCTCTCCATCTCTTCCTTCCTTCTCTTCATTGCGCCCCTGCTGCGAAAACAACTTCTGCTTTGCCTCTTTCGGCCCAGTTAGCGCTAAGGAGATACTGGGGTTTTTTTTCCAGTGGTGATTTCTGCATTAGAAAGAAAATAAGTTTAATTTGGAGACTTAGCAGTCAGACAGGCCCCGATGATGGTTCTGGTGTTTTTAGCCATTCTCAGCAGTATCTCTCATTTTCTCCACCATCTGAAGCTGTTTGGATTGGCTACTTCTCTGAATATAATAAATAAATAAAAGCAGGAACTCACAGCCCTTTGGATTTCCTTCATAATCAGAACAATGGAAAACCAACCAACCAACCAACCAACCAACCAACCTACCTACCTACCTACTTACCTCCCTCCCTCCCTCCCTCCCTCCAATGTGGTTGAACATTTTGGGGCATGTGTGCATGTTTTAAGTTTATTGCTAGTTTATATATTTATTGGGTGCATAGGCTGCCTCTCTTTCAGAAGCTCCCTCCTGCTTTTCCCCATTACAACAATCCTGTGAGGTAGGCTGGGCTGAGAAAGTGTGACTGGCCCAAAGTCAACCGGCGCAAGGCTGATGTTAGAATTGAATGTGGGTCTTCCAGTCTTACACTGTAATAATAATAATTATAATAATTAATTATTATTATTATTATTATTTATTAAACTTGTTGGCAGTGGCGGCTCTCGTTGCCTTGCTGTTCGAGGAAACCTGAAAGCAAGGAATTAAAAGTGAAGCATAACACAATATAAAATAATAAATGTTCAGAACATAAAACAGAAATAATAGCAATAATGGGGGTCATTATATCTCTTTCAAGGGTTTCACATTCTACAGGGGCTCATCCTGTATTTTTACCCCTGCAAGTGACTTAGGAGTGCTGTATGCAACGCCACCGCTTTCTGATCCCCCTCACAATCACCCTGCGAGGTAGGCTGGCCTGGCCCAAAGTCTGTCAGTGGGTTCTATGGTTAAATAGGGGGTTTAAACTTGGGTCTCCCTGGCGCTCCTCTGATATCTTAGCAACTGCACCTGAGAATATGCACCTTGCTCTGCTTTCAAAAGCCACCTGCCAATTTCTGTCTGTGCCTCCAGGGCAGGGATGGGATGGACTTCTGCTGAATGAAGAAAAGACTGAATTGAGGACTTAGGGATTTGGGGGTTAGAAAGGGTTAAAGAGAAGGGAAAGAGTAAGATGTCAGTTACTCAATCGAACAAAGAGAGGAAGTCAAAATTCTATTCTTGCTTTCTTTTTTAATTTTTCTATTTATTTCCTAGCTGTTTTCTTTTTCTTGTTTTTTTATACTTTCACTGTACTGTAAAATTCTAATAAAAATATTAAACAAAGGAGGAATGGGGATTGTTTCAAAGCCGGCGTCCTGGACTGCAACCCCCATCATCCCTAGCCAGTGGGGGATGATGGGGAGCTGCGCTCCCCTCCCCCTGGAGGGCGCCGGAAGTGCCCTTCTGTTCCTGCCCCCCTTTTCCTCTCCCCCCAAAGGACGCAGGCGTCCGAAAACGCCCCCCCCTTCCCGACCGAATGGGAAGCGCCGTCCTTAATAATGCAGCGGCCTGTGGGCGGGGCCTGCTGGGCCGTCGTCCGCTCTGGCGATTGGCAGAGCGCGGGGGCGGGCCCTGCGGAGAGGTCCAACGGGAGGTCTGGATATGCGGGGGCGGGGCCAGCCGCGGCGGAGGGGGCGGGGCCAGCAGAATCCAAGATGGCGGAGGCGGAGGCGCCCTGGAGGTGAGAGCGAGGCTTGCTCGGGATTTTTTTTGGGGGGGGGTGACGTGTCTGAGAGGGAAGCCGGGGGTCGCCCTTCAACCGGCTCTCCTTCCTCAATAACCTCTCTTTCATCCTTCCTTCACCCCCTTTTAACTTCTGGCACCCCCTCGCCCCCTCCCCTAATTCCCCCCCGTGCCTCAGTTTCCCCTTTTTTCAGGGACTTATGTGGCTTTCCCCTTTCCTAGACAGCCCCCCACCACGCCTTGCCCTCGTGGCTTCCTCTTCTATAGGGCACCCCTCTGTAGCGCCCCTAGACCAACCTTGCCGTGCGCGGCACTGCAGCACCCATCATCCTGAGCCGAGCGGTCTCAATTTGGGGCCGAGGTGGCCTTCCCTTCTTGCAAAGTGCAGCCACCATCCTCCCCAGCCAGGCCACTCCTTTCAATATTTGGACCACTCCCCTCCACAGCCCCAGCTTGCCTGTCCATAGGGGACGATGGGGTTTGTAGTCCCAGCCGCGGACGAGGCTGACCAATTAGGGAATGATCCATGCAGGGGTCTCCCTGGGTCGGTCTTTTTACAAGTTTGCAGAGCTTTGGAGAAGATAAGAAAAGCCCTTGATCTTTCCTTCCCTTTGACTCCCATCAGCCCTGGCCAGCCAAGGATGATGGGAGCTGTCATCCCAAACATCTAGGGGCCATCAGGATGCCTAGCCAAGCATGCTCTTTTCCCAGGAACCCACATCCGGGCAGCCCCCTTCCCCACCCTGCAACCTCCTGCAACCGATAGACTGCCCCTTGGCATGGATGCTCTCTTCCCCACTCAGCCAGGCAGTAGCCTCCGGATGAGGAATTCAGCTGTCAGTTTGGATCATATCCCCAAATCATTTTGCCCAGCATTCTGGTTGTAACGGCTGACAGTTACTGCTTGCAGGAATTACAGAGTTAATAGATTCCTCTGCTTTTTCTGTGCGGAAAAAAAACTCTGAGATACTCTCCGTGATCTTGTCTTTGGTAATCTCATTATACGGCTACCCAAAACTGTCACAACCCTTTTTGAATTGCTGTATTCTTCTCAGTGATCCAATACTTTCCCCCAGTTTATTGGTTTATTTATTCCACTGACCTCTCCTCTTCCTCTCCTTCTCACAAGCTAATTTTTTTCTCTCTCTCTCTCCTTTCCTCCCATTTCTTTATAATCGGTGCAATTGCTCTTCCTGTTTGTCTCTGGGAATCAGTTCCTTTTTACAGTTGGGTTTAAGAAATGCACTTCAATTCACCACTGAGTTCTTTCATATCATATGGTGCTGTGCTCCCTACAAATCTGCCTGGCCTTTGGGCCCCTTGAAGTTTCAACAACTTATTTTTCACCTTCTTGAATTGAATGCTGAAGTTCCTGAGGGCTAGCAACTTTCATGTATCTGAAACAAAAGAGCTGAGATTCACACTTGTGTTGACCCGCACATTGTCCTAGAACTGTCTTTCAGTGCATACCACCACCGGTTTGTAGTTGTCCTAATTAAACCATGGCTTGACGGAAGTGATTTCTCTTGGATTTTGGTAGCCTTTTTGTAGGAGACGCTCATCCCACATAGAGGGTCTGGTGGCCATGCAGCAACATGAGCCGAAAGGAAATCTCTGCCCCATGGAACTTACAATTTCAGGTCTGGTGTGGATAGAAGAAGAAGAAAAATGGAAAATATTTGCAGTTTTTATGGGAGGGTTTAAAATTAGGTGTTTTTCAAGCTTGTCAGCAGCCTGCCTCTTTGCTCTATCTGGTTCCAGCTTTGTTTCTTAAATCTCTTGGTTGCAACATATATGGAGACTGGAAGTGATCTTTGCCCCAGCAGCAATTTGCCCTTCGCTCCCTCCTTAATGCCCATAGTCCCCCCCGCCGCCCGCTTTCGGCTAGAACAGTGTTTGTCAACCTTGGTAACTTTGAGATATGTGGACTTCGTCTCCCAGAATTCCCCTGCCAGCATGCTGACAGGGGATTCTGGGAGTTGAAGTCCACCCATTTTAAAGTTGCTGAGGTTGACAAACACTGGGCTAGAAGCTGCTTCCAATCCCCAACAACCTTGCTGGGAACTTGATCAAATCCTGAAACATGCAGCTTAGTTGGCCTTTTAAGAGACCTCAAATGCCTCCTGCAAAATAATAATTTGCTGTCTCCCCTGAGTGGGGCACTGAGATAATTTGCAAGTACAAGAACAAATCTTACGATGGTCTATTACAAAAGCTTTCAATAGGCTAATTTTAGAGGGAGCAGGAAGCTATTTTGTCACCAGCTGAGGAAGACGTTGCTCAGCCATAGAACATCTGGATTGGGGCATCTCCAGGTAGGCTGGAATAGACTTCTCTGTAGGCCTTTAGAATGGCTTGCCGATCCTGGAGACAGGCACCAGCTTAGGTGGATTGGTGAGCTACACCGCTGCATTTGGTGGTCAGGAAAAAATGTGTTAAAGTTCTTTAATTCTGTCTCATCCTGGCTAGTAAGCAGCTGTGTATCAGCTTCGCTCACCAACCACTCTTGTACATTGCTATGGAATTATAATATGACTGTGCACCTCTGGCTAGTTTGGACAAGTGTCCCCCCCTCCCCTCCCCCCCCAAAATTAAAAGTTGAGAAGGAAAAGCGTTTGCATTACTTTCCTCACCTTAATAGTTGCCTTTGTGGGCGGATTTGTTCTTTCTGAGCCTTTGAATTTTGCCAGTGGGACATCATCTCCTTTCCAAAATCTACTCTGGCTGCTTCTTTCAAAGAGATTTTAAGAACTGCCTCGGCTGGATCAGCATCAAGCTTTGCAGAGAGCCCCGTGGGCTGCTTCCAATAGCCCATAAGGCAGTGCCTATCCTCGTTCTCCATTCGTTGTGTGAGATCCCCATAGTGTAGAGCAGTGTTTCTCAACCTTGGGAACTTTAAGACGTGTGGACTTCAACTCCCAGAATTCCCCAGCCAGCATGGCTGGCTCAGGAATTCTGGGAGTTGAAGTCCACACGTCTTAAAGTTCCCAAGGTTGAGTAGCACTGGGGTAGAGGCTGCGTGTTCATTCACTGTCAGCAAACTACCATCTCCCCAGTGAATTTAGCCAGTTCCCTTCCTGCAAGGCAACAGCCCTGGCCAGATCTTGTGGGAGTCAGAAGTTTGCAAGCTCTGAATGCGTTGCTTAAAAATGCGTCTTCCTTCCTGCTCCACCCAGGATGACCGCTGTCGTTTGGTTGACTCTTCTCCTGGCAGTGGTGTCGGCGGTGGACCGAAGCAACTTCAAGACCTGCGACCAGAGTTCCTTTTGCAAGTAAGTCATGGGAAGGGAGAAGGGACGGAGAAACGCTGGCAGTCCCTTGTTCCCAAAGGAAGCAGTGATGAGATGACGTCGTCATCATCTTCCCTTGCATGGCACCCAGGCTGGGGAATGAGACACTGGAAGACATGGCATGGCTGGTCTGTCTCCAGTAACTGTGGTTTCTCCTCTCCAGGCGTCAGAGGAACATAAAGCCTGGAAGCTCCCCTTATAGGGCTCTGCTGGAATCTCTGCAGCTCAGCCAAGATGCCATGAAAATCCAGCTTATTAATGAAGCCAACAAGGTAAATTAACCCCCTTGGACTTCCTGGAGGGTCGGAAACAAGTCGTGCCCGCTCTCTTTCGGACCGTCTGAAAGGTTTGAGGGTTAGGAATGGGCCTCGGGGTGAGAAAATTGAGAACTCCCCCCACGGCTAGCGAGATGAGTCGGGCCACAGCCTCGGCTCGGGGTGGCGTTTGCTGGAGGTAAAACGCTGATGGGCTCCGTTCTTTCCGATGCCAGGTTCCTCTCCTCCTCGAGTTTTATGGCTTGAAAGGGAACATGACTCGCCTCCGGATCAATGAGTTGACTCCCCTCAAGGCCCGCTATGAGGTACCCGACGTCTTAGTCCAGGATCCCCCCACCACCAGGTACGGAGATGGAATGGTGCGTGTGTCCCAACATGGCAGGTGGTCTTGGGGTGGGTTGTGTGGGAGAGGGTGCGTTAGGAGGCAGCCTGCCTTTAGGGCTTCCCCAGGGACAGGGGTTCAGGGATAGAAAACTAAAAGATTGGGTGTCACACCGTACGGGTCTTGGTGGGGATGGAAATGGTCTTCCAGCCAGATTGGGGTTCCACCTTCCTCTCTGGGATCAGCCCCTTCACATCCCACTCGTTCTGCAATGGACAAGGAAAGCTGTTAGAGGGGCCTTCATTAAAGGGGATAAAGGAGAAGATTTCTGTCTGGGTTAGATTTCTGTCCCATCTTTCCATCAGGGGCTTACGCTGGGCTGCACCGCATGTCCTCTTCTCTGTTTTCCCCAGAACAACAACCCTGTGAGGGAGGATAGGTTGCAAGGGAACGCCTGGCCCACGGTCAGCCTGGAGGCTTCATGGTTTGGAGGGACTAAGACCTGGGTCTTCCCAGTGCCAGACCTTCCCTACTACACCAGACTGGCTGTTGGGCTGAGAGGGAGGAACTGGCCCAAAGTCATCCAGGGAGCTTCTGTAGTTCAGGTGGGACTCGAACCTGGGTCTCTCCGCTCCTAGTCTAGGATCTTCCCCATGGAGCCACCCTGTATCTTGGGCTGAGAGGGAAGGACTGGCCCAGATTCACCTAGAGACCCTCGTGGCATGGAGGGATTGGACCCTGGATCTCCCAGCACCAGGCCAGCTCCTTAACCGCCGCACCACCCTGGCATTCCTGTGGGGTCATTAAGGCTGGGATTCCGCAGCACGTTTAACCAGCTCCGTTAAAGACCTAGCAGCTGCTAAGGTTACTGTTAACCAGGTTTTTGGTTTTTTTTACAAGGTAACTACTATGCAAGCCAGTCTGCTTGGGTCATTGTGGCTCAGTGCATTGGGCGAAACTAGAATCTGAGTTAATTCAGTAACCTCAAGCTTGTGAATCTAGCTCAGTGTTTTTCAAACTCGGCAACTTTAAGATGCATGGACTTCAACTCCCAGAATTCCCCAGCCAGCGTGCTGGCTGGGGAATTCTGGGAGTTGCAGTCCACGCATCCTAAAGTTGCCGAGTTTGAAAAACACTGAGCTAGCTTAAACATCCCTCTGTGAACAGATGAGGATGTAGCATGACGATGTCTGCTCTTCCCCTCATTTCCTATGTCCTCATCCCACCCATGTGTGTGTGCCCTCCCCCAAGATTGTCTGTCACAGGCCGCGACGAGAACAGCGTGGAACTGTCGCTCGGTGACGGGATCCACAAGGTGATCCTGACGGCGAAGCCTTTTCGCATGGACTTGCTGGCAGGGCGGGAGCTGGTGCTGAGTGTCAATTCCCGGGGCCTGCTTGTCTTTGAGCACCTGCGCCAGAGAAAGGACTCGTGAGTACCTGGGGTCTCCACGCAAGGAGTGGAGAGGGTTGTTCTGAGGCACGGTGGGGTCCTTTTCCTTAGAATGGGAGCCTGCTGCTAGAGGGGGGCTTGGTTCACTGAGGTTAGCATTCCTGGGTTTCGTCCAAATGGGTTGAGTGGGGCTCATCTGTCAATCATCTCTTTGGCTCCCTTTGTGGGAGCGACCCCCATCCGTTGGTAGGGCCCAGCTGTTGAATTTTGGGAAGGAAGATTGACGGTGATCCCTTTTTCTTGCAGCCAAAGGTGCTGCAGAGGTGGGGAGTAAAACTGGCAATCAGGAACAGGATTCTTCCCACTTGGTCCATTCCCTGGAAAACGGACAGGATTTTTGACCACAACAGCCATATTTTCTCACTAGAAAGGGAATGGGCTTTGCAGTACTTCTGGATGCAATCTCCGGAAACAATGGCAATTGCAGTTACCTTTTCAACCTCAATTTGATGGAGAGCTGTTGGGCTAAGGCAGTGTTTCTCAACCTTGGCAACTTTAAGCTGTGTGGACTTCAACTCCCAGAATTCCCCAACCAGCCATGGCTGGCTGGGGAATTCTGGGAGTTGAAGTCCACACAGCTTAAAGTTGCCAAGGTTGAAAAACACTGGGCTAAGGCCTCCAAACAGTTTCCTGGCTTTTTTTGTGGAAAGTTAAAAAAAAAAAAAAACTATTATTCAGGTTGATGCAACCTCTGTTTTTCGGCATGTTTTCGGACAGCTGAGGTTCAGGGATTTATGGGCGTTGACGTCCCACAGAATCCAAAGACTTACAAGCTTCCCCTGTCTCGTGTGAGGAAAGCAGCAAGCTTTATATCCATGTATCTACCTCTCTGTCTGTCTATCTAACTATCTAGGTGGGTTGTAGAAGATAGACAGATGGAACACTTGGTTTCCCCTATCCTTCTCTTTCCTAATACTCAATGCCCCACCCTGGCTGGCTGCCCTTCCCCAGGCAGGAGCCAGGCCCAAGGTGGCGGGGTGGCGGTCGGGGAGGTTGGGGGCATCTCTGAGATTCCATGCACTGACTCTCGTGTTTTCTGTTTTTGTTGGTCTGTACCACCCCCTCTCGCTCGGCCCCCCCAAGTTTCTCGGATAAAGTTAGTAGCACGGTCGTTAGCATTTGGGATAGGATCAAGAACCTTTTCTCTAGGTAAATCTGCAGCTTCTGCTACTGTTTCTCAATCCCCTTTCCCTGCCCCACGGGGATAGTGGTGCTGCCCTTCCTTCTGACATATACAGCGGGGGAATCTCACCCCCCAGCCTCTCTCTTTCTCTCTGCCCCTTCTTTTGGGAATTGAGAATTACGTCTCCTTTCCGATGGTCCTGCAGAAGAGAAATGGGGACCACACATAAGCCAGGGTGTGTGAGTCTGCCTAGTAAGAGAGCACTGGGGGTTGATTGAGATCCAGGGCTGGAACAGAAAGGTGTTGGGGGAGATATCCAGAAATATTTTTAACCCCCCCCAATGCATCCATCCTGGTTCATTCAGTGGGCTGTAACGCTTTCACTAGATAACAAGCATTAAGAGCTAACAAAGCCACATGAAAACTTCCACCAGGTTTCAACCTTTTAGGTTCTGGGAACTACCAGAGAATCAGAGAAGCACTTGTGGAACATGGGTCGATCACAGTTAAGGGACGTAGATCACCCCCACCGAAAATCCCAGCTAGTTGTTCCCAAAGAATCTGGGATGTATAAACCAAGAACAAACTCTGGCTTCCTGGCTTTTAAAGGGCACAGCAAGCTAGGATCCCTCAGTGTGGAATGCCGAAACCAGGCACCCCGAATATGGGCACCCTCCAGAGGCATAGACTTCATCTCCCAGAATGCCTAGGTAGCCTAGTCATTGCTGAGAATCCTGGGAGTTCAGGTCACCGATGATGAAAGGCTGCAATAAGCTTGTGAATTTTGTTTAGGTGGTCTGCTCACGCTAAGTGGTGGAACCTAACAGGAGTAGCCTGAGTTCATCATGCCAAACTGTGTGTGTAAATTGCAAATCTGGATTCTCTAAAATCCTGGCTTAGCATACCACGCAAATGCGATAGTCCAGTGAGCTTCACGACTGGCCAAGGATGCCTTGGAAGCACACCACCTACATCCAGCAAAGTCAGATGTGAGCCTCCATCAGGACTAGTGGATCAGTAGCTGAAAAGCAAAAACAGGCCATCACTTGCTGCCGGCTCTCTGGGTAAAATTGGTCTCCAAAAGCCAGGATATTTCTGGAATCTAGCTTGTTGGTTACTCATGTCGATTTTCCTCCCTCTTTTCTGAGAAAAGATAAGTCACCAGCCAATCTTCTTTGATGGCCTGTGTGCAGAATCAGGCCTCTTGACAGGGAATCGGATTCTTTCTATGTACAATTCTGGTTTTCTTCTCTTCTGGACTCCGGAAGGTCCGCGGCATTCCTGATGGCTGGCCGGCAACTGCTTCTTGAACTCTTAACTGCCTTGTCTCATTTGGGGGACGCTGGTTGGGGAAGGCTTAGGGTAGCTCGGTGAAGGTACCGAGAAGGCCTCTGTTTGGGCAGAAGACAAAGATTGTCCTTGGCTAGAAGCATAAAAAGGGATCTGTCCCAAGGGCCCAACAAGATATGGGCATCAGTAACTGGTTTTACCCCGTTCTCTGCCCCATGGCTAGCTCTTCCCCCAGTCCCCCGATTCCCTACTAACTAGCTGGGCTGTGAAACAGTGTGTGTGCTTAAATTGATTGATATTGCAGTTTGTTTGTGCCAGGGGGTACGTGTGGGGGTCCAGACGTGCACCCAGACATGGACGCACACCAGATCTTTCTTTGGCGTTTGATTAGCTTTTTCACTTGCTGTTCCTGGGTGGGGAAAGGTGGGGGATCTCAAACTGAGCCTTTCCTTTTCCCATCTCCTTTCCTTCCAGAACACCAACAAAGGAACCAGAGTCAGAAGGGGAGGGGGCTACGGAGGCCTCCGACGTCCCTTTGCCTTCGGAGGAGGAATCTGCGGAGAAAACGGAGCAGGTGAATCCAGAAACCCGATTTTTCCAAGAGTCAGGCAAGGAAGTGGTGGCCTTGGGTCTAATTCCATGCCTGCTACAAAGAGAGAGAAAGAGAGAAGAACCCCCCCCTCCAGGATACTAGAAACTCTGCTTGCCTGAAATTATCTCCACCCTTAAAATAGCCATACTTACCTTACAGTGCCTGTTTTTTTAATTGTTATTATTTATAATAACTGGAAAGAAACAACGTTCCCCCACCCCGCTTACAATATGGCATCGAATAGGGACAAACATCAGCAAGGTGGGCGTTTTGGAGTGGCTTTTTCCCTCCCATCGATATCTAGCAATGCCACTAAAGGAACCCTGAATATTTATGCAGTGTCCACGTGCCGTGTCCTTCCACAGCACGCCCTTGTGGCTCGGCTGAAAGATCCTTGCTTCCTTGTATGTTAAGTAACTTCAGACAGATGCTGCAGTTAATAGAGAACCGAGCTTTGTTCAATGGCAGAATGGTTTAAATTATTACCAGCGGTAAGGATTTTATTGTTTCTTCCACTCTTCCTTTTAAAAGAGCCCGGAGCAGTCTGTATAAAACCACAGCACCGCCCAAGGAAAGCAGTTTGATCAGGCGATCGGCAGTAAAATCCATCTCCTGTTCAGCAAGGCAATTAAAGTGATGATGGTACAAAATAAACATGATTTCAAAAGTCCTCATTCAGTGCCTGGCATTGGGAATGTAAAACAAAATCAGGAAGGAAGTAATGGGAAAGCCTTCGTGCTTTCAGAGCGGTGGTTCATCGCGTGACCCTTTTGTGTTTTTTTCTAGCCGGAGGAGGTATCCAAAAAGGAAGGCGAGGCTGAAGAGGATCCTGGATCCTGGGAAGAAACTTTCAAGACCCACACAGATAAAAAACCCAATGGTAAGAGCTTTGTACTGGGTATGGGTGCTTTTTAAATTTTATTTATCTGTATTACGTCCCCCCCTTTTCAATTTGGAAAGCACTGGATTGAAATTATAAGCTCTCCTTTCCCAATTTCCCAGTACAATGACTGTTTAACATGCTTGTCATTTAGAAGGCTGAAAAACAGGATCAGCTAGATCAGGGTTTCTCAACCTCGGCAACTTTAAGATGAGTGGACTTCAACTCCCAGAATTCCCCAGCCAGCCTTGCTGGCTGGGGAATTCTGGGCGTTGAAGTCCACACATCTTAAACTTGCTGAGCTTGGGAACGCTGAACTGGATCAAGCTGCATCTTTGAACAAGTCATTAATTTTGCATGTTCATTTTTGTGACTGTCATTAATTTTCTTCCTGCTGCTCTTGATAAACAGGCAATGATTCTTCGAGACATTACTAAAGAAAAGCTGCTATTAAATCTATAAGGCTACACTTTACTTTTAATTCTTTCAGGATCTCAGTGGTAGAATACTTCTTATAACTGGTGACTGGGGATCACAAGGGCTTTAGAGCAACAAGTATATTTCTTACAAGAGTCAGGCCCCGAACAAAACTTTTACGTTCCTTTTCTGCACTACTGGCCACCATTATTTGGATTCCCTAAACAAGCCCCGGTTAGGGAATTTTCCTTCTTCCCTGGAGAATTGTCCTGGTTAGTTTCCTGGAAATAAAATACCGCAGGCAAACCAATATCCTGCTTTGTGGTGTGTGACTTCTAATGTAACACCAAACCTCAAGGTGCTTAACTGGGATTCACAAACCAGCTTGTAGTTTCACATTCTGGCCTGATGGTTGCTTGCAAACTGGGGTTTATCAAGTGGGATCCCTTCAAATCAGAAGATGAAGCACGCTTTGGCATATCAAGAGTGACCTCACCCAGAAGAACTTGGTGGCCATCCAGCTCTTTTTCTTCCCATCTCCTTGTTCTACAGGGCCAACGTCGGTAGGACTTGATTTCTCATTCCCGGGAGTGGAGAACGTATATGGCATTCCAGAACATGCAGACAACCTTCGTCTTCGAACCACCGAGTGAGCGGGGGGTCAATGGGGGTGCTGGCAAGGGGCCATTTCTGGTAGGACTGGAAAAATTGGTGTTGGAAGATGGCAGGCATCTAACAGTTTAGATGGTGGGATTCTCTGAGGAACTATCATGCTGCCGGTGGGGGGAATGGCAATCTAGAATCCTTTATGCAATTTTCTCTGCTCTTTCTAATTATCACATGCTTGGCAGGGGAGGGGATCCATACCGCCTCTATAACTTAGACGTCTTCCAGTATGAAATCTACAATCCAATGGCTCTCTACGGATCGGTTCCGGTGTTGTTAGCTCACACCGCCCAGCGCACTCTAGGCATTTTTTGGTTCAATGCGGCCGAGACCTGGGTGGATATCACCTCCAACACAGCTGGCAAGGTATGAAGTGTGGGTCTGGCTGAGGCCTAGTATATGACAGTTTCCCTAGTCACCTATGGTAACCTAAAGTTCTGTACAGGTGAGCAGTTGGGATTTTATTCAAGTGAGTGAGAGGGTTGACAGCAGTGGTGAATTTCTTCACCTCTCCTTCATTAGCCTGCTGAGTTTTGTCCTGGTTACAGAGGACGTATCTCTACAGAAATATTAAAATGTCGACTCGTCCCACCTTTCATCCACTTTGCAGTACCAGACAACATAAGGAGGTTACAAAATAATGGAAATGCTGTAAAACCGAGTATAGAATATCCAGTTGTTTTAGCTACCCACAATGGTTGATAGTTCTGAGACATTGTCTAGAATTATTAAAATGTCTTGGGCTTTCAACCACCAGATGTTGCTGCTAGGGAGGCCAAGTTGGTATTTATTAGTAAACCAATACTGTCGATAAATTTAATATATAAGGTAGGGTTGTTGTTTTTTTAAGTTTAAGGGTCGTTCCTTTTTTTAGTATATTTTGATGTTTTGCTTGTATTTTGTGGATTTCTATAAATAAACGATGCCAAGTTGGGGTTAAATTCAGAGCAGATGCTAACTCTGATGGTACTTGGGTCTGGGTGGTGTCCTGTGATTGGGGCCACAGCAAGAGTTGATAGACATCTTGCAGTAACCTGGTTTGTTTGGTTTTGCTTCCACCTGTTGGGCAAACCCGCCCATATAAGAGGCTTAATTTTACAGATGAACCTGATGAGTTGTGGTTATTCATCAAACCATGGCTTCGTGTGATGTGCAAACCACTGTCAATTTGGCTGCAGAGGAAGAAGTGTGGGCAGGCGCAGGGAGGGGAACGGGGGAAAATAGTGTGTGAGCTGATAGGAATCACAGATAGTGTCTGGCTGGACTAACGAAGAAGGGTTCCCTGCCCAAATTCTCCTGCAGACCCTGTTTGGGAAGATGCTGGATTACATACAAGGAGGAGGAGAAACACCCCAGACAGATGTTCGTTGGATGTCAGAGAGCGGAATTATAGATGTGTTCCTACTGCTGGGACCTTCACCTACTGACATTTTCAAGCAGTACACATCCCTCACAGGTGAGTTGGGTGGGAAGAGAGGAGATCTTGAGGACAAACAACAGAGGCAAAAAGAAATGAGGTTGGCATTAACCTGCCTGTTCCTCTGAATTCTGCTTTCAAGCATCTGGAGGTACTTGGTATCTTCCCTTTGTTCAGATGAGGAAACCTTGTCTGGAAACAATCCAAAGAATGAGAAAATTAGGAGCCCCGATTAAGAATATTTATTAGACCGAAGGTGAAGGTGGCAACCTGAGAATGCCAGCAAGGCCTCGGTTTTGAATGAGACGCCAATATACAGGTAGTCCTCACTTAACAACCGTTTGTTTAGTGACCAAAGTTACAACAGTGCTGAACAAAGGGACTTACAACCGGTCCTCGCACTTACAACCATCACAGCACCCCTGCAGTCACATGATACCGATCCAAGTCCTTGGCAACCAGCTTGCGCTTACAGTAGTTGCAGGGTCCCAGGGTCACGTGATCGCCATTTGCGACCTTCCCAGCCAGCTTCCAGCAAGCGAAATCAATGGGGAACTGCATGATTTGTTTAACAGCCACGTGATTTATTTAATGGCCGCAGTGATTCGCTTAATGACTGCTGCAAAAAAGGTCATAAAATCAGGCGCAACTTGCTTAACAACTGCCCCGCTTAACGAATTTTCCAGTCCCTATTGTGGTTGTTAAGTGAGGGCTACCTAGGCACTTGACAATCAATGTATGGCAGTGTCCTCTATATGTATGAACGTGGTAGCAGGTCCATAGCCGTGTGTTTCTGCTTCTCCAGGCACCCAGGCTCTGCCTCCACTCTTTGCCCTGGCCTATCACCAGAGCCGCTGGAACTATAACGACGAAGAGGATGTGAACACAGTGGACAACGGCTTTGACGAGCACGACATCCCGTATGACGTCATCTGGCTGGACATTGAACACACTGACGGCAAGCGCTACTTCACCTGGGACCCCAACAAGTTCCCCCATCCCCGGGAGATGCTTCAGCAGCTGGCAGCCAAGAGGCGGAAGGTACCGGAAGAAAGCTCCAACTGACAGGCCTTCCTGGGGCGTGGTAGTTTCTGAGCCTCCCATAGTTGGACTGTAATTTGGACATTCCAGGCATAGGCAGGATCTAGAACCCCAACTAGACATAGATTTGGCAAAGTAGGAGCGGTTCCCTCAATGGGGTCTTCAAGGAGATGGGTATGTTAAGCCACCTACTCCATCGTCCCAATCATGTTATTTGTCCTTCCCCCTGATGCAGATGGTGAGCATCGTAGACCCACATATCAAAGTTGATACCGGCTACCGAGTCCACAATGAGATTCGCTCCCGGGACTTTTACGTCAAAACCAAGGATGGGAATGACTATGAAGGCTGGTGTTGGCCAGGTGAGAATAGCTATAAGATGGTTGGCTTCTTCCTGGAGTCTGAGCCAGCCCCTTTGTCGGGAGTAAGCTGCATGGCGCTGGTGGGCCTCCAAGATGCTGGTGACCAACTTCTTTTGCCCCTGTTGGACTTTCTAGAGCCAGGAAAGCTAAATCCTAACCTTCTCCTCATCTTTTGGATGAGAAACCCCCACATTGGCATTTTTACCCATTTTATGAAGGGGCACACTCCCAAAAGTGCTCAGAATTCTAAACGTTTCTATCAGTCCCCCAATGTTTCCTTGGGTAGTAGTCTGGACCAAACAATCAGCTGTCCCATTGAGAAGAAGACTCAGCTCAACTCTAAGCCCTTTCTCTGTCTCCTTGTGCTCAGGTTCAGCAGGCTACCCGGATTTCACTAACCCCCAGATGCGTACCTGGTGGTCCAGCATGTTTTCTTACGACCAATACGAGGTAGGGATCTTCCTGGTCTGTGCAGGCCTTCTTTCTACTAACAGAGCAAACCCTACTCCCTTCTAACACTGAAGATGTTACCTAGCTGGGTAATGAAACGTTTGCAAGGAAGCAACCAACCTCAGAGCACCTCAAGGACTCCACACTTCTTTCTACTCTTTGACCTCTTCCTGTTGCTCACTTCTCCTTTGACCACAGGGCTCCATGGAGAACCTCTACACCTGGAACGACATGAATGAGCCCTCTGTCTTCAACGGCCCTGAGGTCACTATGCACAAGGATGCTGTCCACCAAGGAGGCTGGGAGCATCGTGACATCCACAACCTGTATGGCTTCTATGTGGTGAGTGTTGTTTCCTTCAGGGCCATCACAAAGCGAGTCTTTGGCCTGAGCTGCGTGTCCGAGGACCCTGGCGAGTTGTTGAATGAGGATGGCCTTGACAGAGAGAGGGAAGACCCATTACCAAGCCAACAAACAGATAAATGTGGCTTCAGCCCATACAAAGAAAGAAGTTTATGAAAGGGTCTTAGACAGGGACCCCCCCCCAATTCACAAGAAGATAAAAGAGGGAGGAAAGGAAGCACATTCAGACTTGCAAAATTCTGTTACTATAGCCATTCTAATAAAAGTAGTTCTAGGCCTAAGTGGCGTCTGTTTCTTGATCTGTCTACCTTCTAGGGCAGGCGTCTCTAGAATGTGCACAGAGGTGTGGGACGATGGGAAATTGTGGGCTGTGGAGTGGTTGGGTCTGTAGACAGTTGGGTTGACTCTTGATCAAAGTTTCAGCGGTTTCGGTAACAATCTTTTCTCCCCATCTCTGGCAGCAAATGGCAACAGCCCAGGGCCAAGTGCAGCGGTCTGGTGGTGTGGAGCGGCCCTTTGTGTTGTCCCGAAGCTTCTTTGCGGGTTCACAACGTTACGGTTGGTAGTGGGCACGTGAAGATGAATGATGGCGTAACTGCATCTTGGGCAAAAGTCCCCCATTGAGACTTCCAAGCTGGGCCTGGGGAAGAAATCCATTCCAAAGATTGGAGGGACAGATGTTCAAGTCCTCAAAGGAAGAGCTTGTGGGGAGGCTGTGAAGAGACAGCCGTGGGGAAGTCAGATGTCAGTTTATCTCATAAATCGCAGTTCAGCCCAAATGGGAGAAAGTTGAAGAAAGGTCCTCCAAGTCTTCGAAAAGACTCTCCCTTAATTCACTCGTTATAAATGGGACTGGAAAGTTTTTATTCGGTTTTTTCTTTTTTAGGCCAGTGTTTCTCAACCTCGGGAACTTTAAGATGTATGGACTTCAATTCCCAAAATCCCTCAGCCAGCATGGCTGGTAGGAGAATTCTGGGAGTTGAAGTCTACTCAAAGTGGCCAAGGTTTCGATTCAATTATTTTTATTTTTCATAATATACGAATTAAAAAAATGAAAGAAAAAAAGATTCCAGTAAAAATATGAGAAACAGAAGAATTGCGAAAGGAAAAAAAGTAGTAGAAAAGCAGATTAGAAAATAGAAATATGTTGGTATCTTTTCTTCTGTTAGGTTTTTCAAGATTTTGTATTTACCTGGAGAAACATATTTGAGGCCTTATCTAAAATCTAGCTAGATCTGATGTCCTTGGTTTTGCACAGAGCAATGGTTAAACCTGTAATGGTTGAGTAATGCATCTCCCTTCAGGGATTTGTAAAAAGATTTATTGCATGGCGCCAGGAAGTCCACAGGGGGTGAATAGTTCTTTATTTCGAAACTTCTCTTGACCTCGTTTTCCCTAGGAATGGCAGGAGAGCTCATAATACAAGGAGATCAGCGACACTAAACCCTGGAAATCAAAATAGTAACGCCAGCCATGACACCCTGCGCCCAAAAGCTGTTTAAAAATGAGCTGAATGCTATTAATGGTCAGTCAAAGATGCTCCGTGAGAGCATATATCAACCCCCAACTAAACTGCTAAAAATTATGCAAAGAAGAATGATAGAAATGCAGCAAAGATCTCTTCGGTTTGAAGCAATTGAGCTAGTCAAATCGAAAGGCTTCCCCAAAAGGGTTATTAATCCTGAAGTAGATTGATTGAATAGTGCCAGAACCAGGGTTAGGCTGACCAGAGATGATAGGGTTTGTAGTGTTAAATTTCCGGAAGGGTAGTAGATTGGGAAAAGTCAGTGGCTACTCACCGTGTCTTAGCTGCTGTTACAGCTCATTGCTGTTTTGTACAGGCGCTGTGTGGACAGGGGACAACGCAGCCGAGTGGGACCACTTAAAGATCTCCATCCCCATGTGCCTCAGCCTGGGTCTAGTGGGCATCTCTTTCTGTGGAGGTAAGCCCTGCCGGTCGCGATGTAGAGGGAGGATCCGATGGCGTCTGAATAATGGAGGGACGATTAATCCGGTCCCTTCGAATGTTCAGAAGGATGTGTTTCCTTGGCCCTGAAGGTGTAAGAAGCCTTGGGTGGAGGGGGAAGGTCTATTACACCCATTTTTCAGATGGAAGGGGTAAGGCAGAGTGGGGAGGGGCCCTGTGGAGTCTTCATAGCAAGCAAGGTCGAGGTTTGAATTGGAAGGAGGCGTCTCAAGCCAAGGATAGAGAACTACTTTTGTTTGTAGTAAACCAGTGTTGTCCAAACTTGGCCACTTTAAGATGAGTGGACTTCAACTCCCAGAATTCCCCAGCCAGCCATGGGGAATTCTGGGAGTTGAAGTCCACTCATCTTAAAGTGGCCAAGTTTGGACAACACTGTGCTAAACGAAAAAGCTACTGCAGTACAGCAAGAGAATTGCATTAAGCCTTTGGTGGTCTTAAAACATTGATTTCTTCTAAAAAAAAAAGGCTCCCCCACTCCTCCACTAGACACCAAGGAGTGGAAATGTTATTTCTACAAGTCCTTTGCTGATCCAAAGAAGGAAAAAGGGCCCAACCCCAGCCAGGGAAAGAAGACTCCCCCCCCGCCCTCCCGATTTAAAAGACATTAAATGTCCTCTCTGCATCTTCCTTTCAGCCGACGTGGGCGGCTTCTTCAAAAACCCCGAGCCGGAGTTGCTGGTGCGCTGGTATCAAGCGGGAGCCTATCAGCCTTTCTTCCGGGTGCACGCCCACGTGGACACCACCCGCCGGGAACCCTGGCTTTTCGGCGAGGAGAACAAAGCCCTGATCCGGGAGGCCATTCGGGAGCGCTACGCCCTGCTCCCCTTTTGGTACACCCTTTTCTATCAATCTTACCGGACCGGCCAGCCCGTCATGAGGTGAGTGGAATAGGGGCTAGAAATACGGAGAAAGAGATGCGCCCTGATTCAGGTCACCCCTTGCCCTGAACCAAAATCTGACTTGCTTGTCCTTGGGGGGGTTGAGGTTTACAAACCAGAGTTCAAGAGTTGGGTCATTTCAAGTTTTGGAGGCTAATTCGGTTAAGGAAATCATGGCTTGGTTTGCAGCGTGAACCTGATCTATGTGTTTTTATTGTCATGTTAAATAATTATAATTTATTAAAGAATATTATTTATTTCTGTCTTAACTTGGTCGCGAGCCGCCCAGAGTCGCTTGTAAAAAGTGCAATGGGTGGCTATGTAAGTTGGATAAATAAATGATAAATAAATGAACATACGCATAATTTCCATCCGGATTGGCAAAGTCCGTGGCTTAGAACCTGGTTTTGAGTTTCTAAATAATCGTTTTGAGTTGCTTTTCGCGCTCCCTTTCACAGACGGCTCAGCGTTCTTGTCCGTTAGCCTAGCCAAAGGCAGTTTGTTAATTTGTAAATTGCACCAAGCCATGATTAGGGATGTTTAACTCGCTGGATTTGGTGTCACACAGAAGTGGCTGGCAAGCTACAACTGTGATGTGGCCGACACATTAAGGTATACTTTACCCATGATTCGCAGAATAACCACAATCACCTAGGTTCGCTCAACATATCTAAGGCACAGTTTTATGCTTTTGGCTCATTTTATTTTTAAACTATTTTTAACTGTTTTTATTTTATGTATAACAGTTTGTTTGTTGTGTTTTTTAACTTGTGAACTACCCCAAGTTACGTCGGTGAGATGGACAGCTATATAAATGGAAATAAATAAGGAAATAGGTCAGTCCTGGTTTGCAGATCACACTGGGTGGGTTCATACAACACCCAAAGTGACAAACAAGCTTATTTTTTAAAATAATAACTTTATTAAAGCTACAAACAAACCTAGAGGGCTGCATGAAGCCGGCCTATGGTATGACGGGGGAAGGAACCGTGGCTCAACGTTGGGTTTGAACTGACAAATTATCTTCTTGCCTACTTGCTTCATCGTTCCAGACCCTCTGCCCCACAGAAAGGGGACCACTGAGCAGGTGAAAACAAAAATACAGTGGAACCTCAGTTTATGAACTTAATTCTTTCCATGACTCTGGTCGCAGCCCGAATTGGTCGCAACCCGAAGGAAATTTCCCCATAAGGTTCAATGTAATTACCGTTAATCCGTTCTGGTGTGGAGGACAGGGAGGCGGCTATTGCTTGGAGGGAGAGTCCCCCTCCCTACAACCACGTGTCAGGGGCGGAAAATGGCCGCGGACCACGTGTCGGGGACGGAAAATGGCCGTGGAGCACGTGTCGGGGGTGGAAAATGGCCGCGGACCACGTGTCAGGGGCGGAAAAATGGCCGCGGACCGTGTCACGGGAGGGAAAATGGCCGCGTATCCTGTTCGTACCCCGAGGCGGAGTTCGCAAACCGAGGTAAATTTTTGCGGCCGGAGCTGGTCGTAACCCGAAAAGTTCGCTAACAGGCGTTCATAACCCGAGGTACCACTGTACTGTAGATCAGTATCTCTAAGCCATGGTTTGATGTGAGTGATGCTGGTGCGTCTCTTCTCTTAAATCATGTTTTGTCCAGGCAGAGATTATGCCAGACCGTCTTCACACATCCTTAATCATAGTTTGAAATCATTTCCCAATGGTATTGTATGATAGTTTCTCATGACCACATTAATTCTTTCTTTTTGCTTTCTGATAGACCTCTCTGGGTAGAATATCCCCAGGATCCCACTGTGTACAGCATTGATGACCAGTATCTGCTTGGTAAGTTTTTGTGTGTGTGTGAGAAGGGCAAAGATGAAGGTTCAGTTGTTCTACTTCCTGTCCCTGGTGCCTAAACCCCAGAAGTCTTTTGATTCCTGTCATTTTCAGCTGAGAATTTTCATTTCTGAATTAAAATATGTTTTCTAATCAGACGGGAGGGGACTCCTTTGATTTCAGTAGGTTATAAAGGACAGAAATGGTCTTTTTTGATCCGTATTTCAGAGGGGCCTCTTGTGGGATTAAGCCATTGGGGGACATTTTGTCTATTGACTCTCCTGTTAAAATGCCAGTCTCTGAATAATTAAAAATGAAGCATTTGACAGTGCTAGAACTCGAGGCATTCTATAGAAAGGCTTTGGGGAATGTTGACAGCACGTGACTTATACTATCTTGTTTTAGTTCTTGGCCTTATTCAGTAAAGTCGCCATTTCTTCATCTGTTGGACTACAATTCCCACGACTCTTTGACCACTGTTGGCTGGGAGTTATGGGAGTTGACGCCCACTGCCCCAAATTCAATTGATTTTATTCCTTTTTCAAGGGGCTTCCTTTAGAGTTGGCGGTGCTGTTTGAATTTGAAACTAGTTTTTGAAATACCGTAAGCGGTCCGTTCAAGTTTCTAGACCTCATGCTCATTGACCAATCTCCCTTGCAGGCAATGCCTTGTTGGTTCATCCAGTAACAGCACAAGGAGCTCGAGGCGTGCAGGTCTACTTGCCTGGCAAAGGAGAGGTGAGATTGGTGGATTTGAAGCCAAGTGTTACACTGGCTGGGGGAAAACTCCTTTAACAAGGAGCGTGTTATATGCATGTCCGTATTTAGAAGAATTTTATGCTGCCTTTCTGTTCGGTAGAGCAAGTACATTATTGCCAAATAAACCATTCAGCCTCGGTGCCCTCAAGCACAACTTTAAAAACCACAAATTCAGGTTCAAAAACTCGCTGTGGGCAGAGAATGCTGGAACTTCTCCCGATCGACTTTTTGTGCTCTTAAAGAAACACAAATTCACCTTGGTTGCCTGGCCCTGTTTCAAGCAAAGCACTCCAGCACTGTCAAGACTTTTGCATGGATCCAGATCCCAAAGCCCTCTAATACATTCTCTTGGCAGGTTTGGTACGATGTCCACACCCACCAGAAACTCCACGCACCCCAGACCCTTTATTTAGCAGTCACCATGAACAGTGTAAGTTGAAGATTTCAGGGAGAGGATGCATCGCAGAATGGAGGGGTGCTCCTCAGAGACAGGTCAAATTTGGGGGGGGGAGCACAGAAATCTCGCTATCGGCTGAGGAGTGGTGATTTTTCCCAAAATCACCCACCCTACCTGAGGATGTTGGTAGCAGGAAACCGTCCTGAACTCTGACCTCAACCCCTTCCCACAGATTCCGGTCTACCAGCGTGGCGGCAGCATTGTGGCTCGGAAAGAGCGGGTTCGACGTTCTTCAGACTGCATGCAGAACGATCCTTACACGCTCTACGTGGCTCTGGGGCCTCAGGTGAGAATGGAAGGAGAGGAATGGATACGTTTGGGAGGCTGCGCTGTGCTGTCCAGTCTGGGTTAACATCAAGGGCCAGTCAAGATTCTAGCAAGGATTCAACCCTGGTCACTGGAGATACACAGCCACGGTTTTCTCCCGTAGGCAAGCAAGGATGTTGGGAACTTAAGCCACAGCTCTGCAGTGGGGAGAATGGGCCCTAGACTTGGGTCCCGCTTTTCTGCTCTCTCTAAAACACCCTGCTCTAGGATGGGCTTTTTCCAGACGTGTGGCTTTCACTTCCCAGAATTCTCAGCCCGTCCCATGCTTCCTGGGGAATGCTGGGAGTTGAAGCCTCTGGCGAAGGATAGCGGGTCTTGAGGCAGAGGTTGAAAAGGCCCAGAAGAGGCCCTGCAAAAGGGATTTGCCCAAGACGGATGTTCCCTGTTCTCAAGGACAGTCTTGTGCTGGGATTAACCATTTGGCTCTTTGCTTTTCTGCCGTTCCAATTCCTCCCAGGGGACCGCACAAGGAGATCTTTTCGTTGACGACGGGCACACGTATAACTTTGAGACGAAAGGACAATATCTGCACCGCCTCTTCCGTTTCTCTGGCAACATGCTGACTGCCAGGTATTCAGTCTAGGATTTTTTTTCCTCCTCCCCCCCCCACTTCCATCTGCAATCCTTTTTAGTAATGTTTTTAACTAATGTTTTATGTATTTATATATATTTATGTTTTTAATATTTGTTGTGAGTCGCCCAGAGTTCCCCCATTGGGGGGAGATGGGCGGTTGAAAAATTAAATAAACAAACAAATAAATAAATATATAAAAAATCCCCTTTTGTTCTTGCTGAACTCCCCAACTTTTCTTTCAGCACTGCAGATCCAAAAGCCAGCTTTGAAACCCCGGCCTGGATCGAACGGGTGGTGATCCTGGGAGCGGGGAAACCCGCGGCGGTGTTCCTCAAGCAAGATGGTGAGTTGGTGGGGAGGGAAAAGTCGCAGCGTCTTTATTTTTCTTTTTCATGGGGGAGAGAGGAAGGGAAGTTACAGGTGAGTCTTTACACCCCATTTGTCCTGGCTCAGATCCCAGTATCACCAGTCAGAACTTGCAGATTGCAGCTCGCTCAAAGGAGGTAGATGTAGAAGTCAGGAACGAATGCTAAAACCCCTGACCGGCATCCCAGCTTTAGATTTTAGTTCAGAGATGAGGATTGATGGAGCAAGCCATCATACGGTCTGTTCACTCTTGGTGCTGTGGTTTGCAAACGGATTCAGCAAAGGAAGGAGGAGAGATTTGCTGCTGTGGTGTATAGATCGGTTCTCCACACTTTTAGGGAGGGAAAAATTTGGAATTACTAGCCAAATCCCAGCCGCAGATGGTCCCCTCTCTCTTTCCTTCCTCCTCCCCCCTTAATAATTAATACCCACCTCCCTTAACATTAACATTCAAGGGGAACATTCTTTCAAAACTGAATCGTAATATGCCTGTTGCTCGGTATTTTATAGGATTTGAGGTGGGGGAAATAGGATAATCTAAGATAGGTTTGGAGAGCTTCCATCTCTTTTCTTCTTCAAAATGTTCCCTGAGGCTATGGGGATGTCAGCCTTGCCCTCTTGCTGAGACTTGCCCTCTCCCTCCTCTCTGTCTCCCCCCCCCCACTTTCCAGATGCAGCAGAGACTCGCCTGGATTTCACCCACGAAGCCGAAACGTCTGTTTTAACCATCCGCAAGCCCGCCGTCAATGTCGGAGCAGACTGGAGCATCTCACTACGATAATGGCACGAGGCGGGGGCGGGGGAGACAAGAATTAGCTGGGCAGAGGGGCAGGGAGAGGTTGAGGTGGGGTTGAGAAGGTCTGGGTCAGGAGCATCCCTGATATGTGGAGTAGGTAGATCTGGAAGCTCCCCACCGCTACTGTATCTCAGGTCCAGTGTTCCATTCCAGAAGGCATGACATGGAAGAGGAATATCTTTCTCCTTCTCCTCTGAACCCTTCCCTCCCTCCCTCCCTCCCTCCCTCCCTCCCTCCTTCCTTCCTTCCTTCCTTCCTTCCTTCCTTCCTTCCTTCCTTCCTTCCTTCCTTCCTTCCTTCCTTCCTTCCTTCCTTCCTTCCTTCCTTCCTTCCTTCTCGAAGCAATATTTGCTGTAAAATGAGGAATCTCCTGGCGGCGCTGGATACAGCTCATTTTCCCTCTGGGGACTGGTGGCCAAATCACCCTTCCCACCTCTCTCCTCATTTTTTTTCTGGAAATGCAAACCTGGGTTGAATTTTTCCAGAGTGGGTGGGGGTAGATCTTTTTCTCCGCACCCCTTTTCATCTCATCTCTGCCCACTTGTTCTGGCTGAAGTTTTAACTCTGTTTCTGGACCAATTGAAAAAAAAAAAAAACAGAAACCAAATTGACCGTAGGCAAGGACTGCCTTTTAACCCCCTTTCCTTGCCAGCTGGTGAATGTATTGAAAATGCTTCTTTCCCCCCCAACCCCATATGCAACCACTTGCTCTTTGCAAGAACTTGTATATGCAGCCAGATCACAAACCTGACCCAGCTCCCTGGCCCTCCAAAGAGGCTCTTGCTTCTCCTGCTGAATCCCTTTTTTTTGTGTGTGGGGGGGGTATAATTCTGTTTCTGAGGGAGGGGGTGGTCAGGTGTCAGTGAATCACTGTCACTTCTATTTATGGGTATTTTTATTTTGGGTGGGGAGGGTAGACAAGACAGATCATGTGAAGATAAAAGAGTGGGCTGTTGCGGCTGGGTGAGAAACCAGACCTAGGCTTGTGGGCAAGTGGAAATGAATGTTTTTGTCCTGCACAGGGACCAAGGAAGAGAGAAGGGGGGGAGGAACCATGGGGGCATGAGCTGCTACAAAACAGCCCCCTCCCTTGCTGGAAAGAGTGAAGCAGGGGTCCATCTGCCCAGGAGTGGCGAACAGGCTGGAATGTTTTCCTTTTAGCTGCTGTGCCTCTTTTCTCCCATTCCTGCTTCCAGCTTTGCTCCTGCCCCTTTGTTTTGTGATTCTATTATCCGTAGGTGTATATGTGGATTAACATTCCTGATTCTGGCTGGTTTTCCCTTATGTGTTTGCAGGCAAAAGGCACAGAGCAGGGCTTTTAGTAAAATTTCCTTCTTAACACACACACACACACACACACACACACGCGCGCACAAAAATCTTTTCTATCCCTCCCTGATTGCAATGACATCTGCAGGTAAAGCTTTTACTGATTTGAGTGTTTTGATAAAAGATGGAGAATAAAAAAAAATGCCACAAAGACTCGTCGTCATTTTAATTGACCTTGGTACTAGTTTTATGCCAAAAACAGTATGTAACAGGTCGAACACTTGATTTTCCATGCTTTCATAGTATAAAAGAGCCAGGAAATTCGGAGGCAAAAAGGAGGAGGGTAACGGGTAAGGTGAGGAATTACTTTAATAAAATATTAGGTATTTGGTATAGTTTTCCATTTCATTATTATTATTTTTTTAATGTGCTCCTTTTTTGGTGGGAGGGCAAGAAACAGTGGCTGGTTGGATCAATTTTTAGAGCAGAGGTTTGGAACCATATTTTAAAACCTCTTTTTTTTTTTTCTTAGAGAAAGCTGCTTAAAAGTGTGTTTCAGAAATAAAACTACAGTGATAATAATGAACTAGTAAGCACCCATCCAGAATTTACTAGAGCCAGGAAGCTCATGAGTCAAAAACCTGATACAGCTAAGAATGAAGAACAAGGTTGTCTAAACGTATTCAGCCAAAGATTTATCAATAGTAAAACTAAGCTCATAGATCTTTTTCCTAAAAATACTGTGTTTACAAATACTATGCTAAGCCATCAAGTGGTGTCTTGGTTTGGGTTTAGTTTGGGTAGAGTCAAGAAACTCTGATGCTTCCCTGATGTTTTTCCTAGCTGTTTTTCAACAACCTACTTTACTGGGAGAATAACTTTTCTTGTTATTGCAAATGTGAGGCCGTTCCTTGCTAATAAGTTTCTTATCTAACTTGCCTTAGGCCACAAATTGGCTCACCTGATGGTTGTGTGGACCTAAAACTTTCAGAATCTCCAGATCCTTATCCTAGAGAAAGGACTTCTGAACATTTCAGACAAACCCCAAACATGTCATAGTCTTCCTTTGTTCATTTACGGTGGAAGGAAGCAGCCAGCATCTGTACAGGCAAAGCTGCATGACTTAAACTTTCCATTATCCTTTTCTTGCCACCTTTATGGTGTTTGCATCACTTTTGACAATGGGGATAATAGAGAATAGAACTTATTTTGTCAGGGTTTTTTTTTCCTTTTTTGGCAAAGCACCTGCTCAAGGGCACTTGGCCAAAAATACCAGAGTTGGGTGCGAAAGGAAGGAACTAGGGCAGTGCCGTATCTTAAAAAAGGCTTACAATGTTCTTCCCTTGAGAAATTATTATTATTGTTGGTTGCATGGTCAGCCAGATGTTTAGACTGGATTTGGCCTTTTTATCCACCAATCGAGCCCTTCCCAAGGACCTGGGATGGGCAGATGTTGTTTGATGGTGTCAAAGATATTGTCGCAGGGTGTATGCTGTTCCAAGTAAAGCTGCCTTTTGCATTTGACCGATGGTGGTGGTGATTATTATTATTATTGAGTATGGTAATTGAATTATCCTTTTTAAAGATTTTGATTCCTTCCTTATTTTTTTTTTAATTCATTTTCATTCCTTCCTTAAGAGAGAGTTATTTTAAGGAAGCTAAGCCCTTTAAAAAGCATGGAATAAAACCCGCAGCACTGCAAAAAGGCATTGGCTGGCATTATAATGAGACGCTCTTGAATGGGTTTGGGGGGGGGGGCTGTTCAGAGGAACCAGATGAGACCGGAAGTTGTAGCTCCGACCCTGGATGGCGACGGACGCCGAAGGAGTAGGAAAGTCGTCGGACCGGAAGTGGTGTGATGGCCGAGCGGCAGGGCGAGGGAGAGAGTGGGGCCCCCAAATACGTTGGAAGGGCTTTGACGAGCTGAGAACCAAGCCCGGTACTTCTTCCTTCGCCCCCGTCGGCGGCGACAGGCAATCGGTGAGCTTAGGCCTTTGCTCCGTTGTCACGGCAACGGTGTTACACCGTCTCTCCGCCGTCCTTTCCGCGTGGAACCTCGGGGTGCGACGAGACTGCGGCTGCGCAAGTGGAGGAACGCGAGCGTGGATGCCTTCCCCAACCTGGCGCCCTCCTTAATACGCTGACCTACCATTCCCCCGTCCTCCATCAGGCGGTTGAGGATGATGGGTTCTGTGCCAGCGCATTTAGAAGCGGACAGGCTGGGGACAGCCGCTTTGCATCTCCATAAGAGGCTGAAAAGGGACTGATGGATGTTGTGGTACAGCACATCTGGCTGTCTTGTAAAGCAAGAAGAGGTGGGTGGGAGGATGATGGGCATTGTAGTCTGTCCTTAGGAGGTACAGGGTTGGACAAGAGCTATGACAGAGTACAGTATGAGGAGAGGGTTGGGAGTGACAGGAGCTGCTGGGTTGGGGAAAACGGCATTGCACGGCTTTGAAAGTATGGCTGGGGATGATGGAAGTTATAGTAGCATGGCGCACCTGAATGCAGCACATGGTGGCAGGCTGGATGGAAGAGCTGGGGGGAGAAAAAACTGAAAAAAAGGGTGCTTCAATTTCTTAGAAGGGGGAACAAACGGTAAGGTGCTTTCTGAGCAGGAAATTGCAAAAATCCATCTTAGGAAACCATCTTAGGAGCCCGAATAGCATGCCAACTTCTTCGTTCTCCGGAAATCTTCATCCAGTTTATGCAACCAAATGAAGAGAGTATCTTTTATAAGTCAGCTCTCTTATCCCTTCACAATCCATCTGACTTCTGGAGCCCTTGGTCTGAATATTTTAGCGCCTTATTAGATCCGTCTGTTTCTGGAGAACTCAAAAGCCTGCATTTGGTTTATGACCTTGGGGTTGGTCCAGGAAAGATATTACATGAGACCCCCATGACGTTGTAGGCTGCACAAAGTCATCTCTCTTTGCAGTCCACAACCCCCTTGTCTGTATCCAGACCTGGTTCTAACAAACTCTCTTTGCCTGTCTCTCCTTAGGCTGTGTCATGAAGGTGAAGCTGAAAAATGTTTTTGTCATCTACTTTCTGGTGTCTGTGATTGGCCTCATGTATGCATTGCTGCAACTGGGTAAGTGGCATGGCGGGGTGAAGAGTCTGTTTCTCCTTTCCAAGGGAATAGGAAAAGTCTGGGTCTGCACAAGCTTTTTCAACTCTACAAGGCGATTTGTTGGATTCTGGCTTTGGCTATGTAAAGGTAGGTGGGAATGACCTTGGGAGACAGGAGGGAGAGCTGCAGAAGGGACAAGCACAGACATGACAAATGTAAAAAGTATCTCAGCCCAGAGAAGGAAAAGGGACGTGGGAAGCATCTCAGAAGGGATCCTCCCTAGTTTTCTGGAAAGTAAAAGGAAAGGAGGGGGAAAATACTTTCAGTCTTGCAAGATTTGTTTAATCTAACCTTACAATAAAGGTAGAGCTGCTGCTTCTGGGTGTGTTCCTTGTCTGGACTACCTCAAAGGGCTGACAGGATGCTGCATGAATATGGTGCCCATTGCCTTTTATTAAGAAGAACTGGGTTTAAACAAAGCAGCCATGCCATAAGGCAATGTATGAA
Organism: Python bivittatus; assembly: GCF_059951505.1. NCBI lineage: Eukaryota > Metazoa > Chordata > Lepidosauria > Squamata > Pythonidae > Python > Python bivittatus. Next base: position 4,001,917 of record NW_028277047.1, read on the forward strand.
TCCAGTCAGCGTGCCAGTCTGATTTAAAAAAATCAAAACTGCCTAGCTGGGTATAAAAATTAAATTTAAACAATTAAATCAACCATAGAATCCTATTTTCCAAGAGAGATGCCAAACCTTTGAACATATCCAGCAACGGGCAACCCGTTACTTTCCAAAATATTAATTTCACCGTTCAACTGTTTGTAATGTTTTTAACGATAGGATGTTTTTCCGATCGTTCCACCAGAGTGCTCCCTCTTCTTGTGTATCCTATGCCTGCACTGTGGGATGATAAAGAATATATTTTGATATTTGGATAAGGACCTCCCTATACCTCCAGCCCACATAGGCAGGGTTGATCAGAGGTATAGCCCTGGAAAATGTGAAGGAACTTGATCTGGGTAACTCAATTCAGATGAACGAATGGTTTCACAGCACAGGAATCCTTTCTCTGGTTGCAGGACAGCCCTGTGATTGTAGTCAATACCTGAAGGCAGCTAGTGACCTCATCCATGTCAAGGAGAAGCGACTGTCCCAGTTGCAAAAAGAAGTGAAGCGGCTACAGGGTCTGGAAAAGCTGCCGGGGCCAGTAGAAGAAATACCTGTCATTTATGTGATCACACCCACCTATGCTAGGTAGGTGGCCAAATTCCTGGAAGTTGGTGCTGACACTGATTCCATAAGCCAGTGCTTCTTAAACTGTTTGACCCAATTACCCCTTTTCCTGGTCTCAAATAATATTATTCACCCCCCTCCAAAAAAAAAAGTCTCCATTGTTTTACGCAAGCATTTTTTTTTCCAAATAACTTTTGTTGTTGTTGTTTAGTCGTTAAGTCGTGTCCGACTCTTCGTGACCCCATGAACCATATTGCGCCAGGCCTTCCTGTCCTTCACTGCCTCCCTGAGTTTGCTCAGTTTCATGCTCACCAAATAACTTTACTGAAATTTTAAAAAGAGAGAGAAAAAAACCAAACAAGAGCTAATAGGTAGAAGAAAGAGGGAAGTAGGAAAAGAATAGAGAATGCAGGAGAAATAAAGAGAGGAAAGAAATATAGGAAAGAAATGTAAAGAAACGACTTCCGATTTTCCTTTACAGCAGTTATAAGCGAGAATGTAAATTAACCTCTTACCCCATGGTTACACCATTACTCAATACTTACTTACACCATTACTTACTAACTTACACCATTACTTACCCACCTTTTTTTCATTTCACACAAGAATTTCAGCAGCAGCGGCTTAATCTTGTCTTCCCGGTTTGCAGGCTGGTTCAGAAAGCAGAACTGGTGCGTCTCTCCCAGACACTGATGCATGTGAAGAACCTGCACTGGATTGTGGTCGAGGATGCACCCAGCAAGACCCCTCTGGTCTCAGAGTTGCTGGTCCAGAGGAACCTGCCTTTTACCCACCTCCATGCCGAGACCCCGAAGGAGCACAAGCGGAAGGAGAGCGACCCCAACTGGCTGAAACCCCGCGGGGTGGAACAGCGCAATCTGGCGATACAGTGGTTGCGGGAGAACCGCCAGCTCACTGACCCAGGCGTGGTGTACTTTGCCGACGACGACAACACGTACAGTCTTCGCCTCTTCGATGAAGTCAGTGGGCACGAGGGGGAGGCAGCCGGAAAGGGGAGGAGGACTGGGGGGAGCCCTATCAAACCGGAGTCTGCCCGTTGCGCTTGGCTGAAACGTGGTTTGGGCTTCAACCTGCTGTTTGAACCCAGCCGGTGGTGGTTTAGGGGTGGCTAAGCAAACCCCGGTATGCCCCCGTTCTGAATATTATTAGCAGGATGCCATGAAGTGCCCTGCAAGAGGCGCTTTTCTGAAGGCAAATAATTGGCCTTCTTTTCATACACAGTTCCTCTTCTGTAAAGGAAGTGAGCAGAAGGCCACGGCCTTAAAAAGGTTCAGGTTCACTTCTGAGCAAGAATATATGCAATGATATTAATAATAATTGATTACATTTATCGGTCGCCTGACTCCCAGCGACTCGGGGCAGTTGATTAGCGTGGACTTGATCCTGTCCTTACTTGGATTTTTATTTATTCATTTATGATGCGGATTGAAAGAATGCCCAAATCTTCATGCTTTACATAATAAAAAGTCAGACCAATAACAGGGGAAGCAGATGATATTTATCCAGAAAGCATATCCTTTTTATTCTTTACAAAATACAGTCTGTCTTATTCTCCCCCCCTGTTTTTTTTTATTATGTGAAAGTGAGGACTACCCCCTTGCAGGCTGCAAATGACGAGAGAGATTCTTTGTGCCAATGGTCTATTAGGTCAATATCGGTTGAGAAGGGTTTGTTTGGCCCATTTGTTGAGCCTCCGGAGCTCCAGGATGCTGCCAGAAGAGGGGGCAAACAAATAATTACAAAGAGTTACGGGTTAGTTATTAAACTGTGGTTAAACAAGCAAGGAAGGAAGCTAAGGTGGTTGTGCTGAAGCTCTTCTGGTTTCAACAGAAGAGAATATGTGTAGCTCAGGGTTGAACGGTGAAGTCCTTGGGGTTCTCTGAGCTTGGTTGCTTTCTTGAAAATGTTTCGTTACCCGGCTAGGTAATATCTGAAGAAAACCAGCAAGCTCAGAGAACCCCAAGGACCCCACTTTTCTGGTTTCTCTCTCCCTACCAGATCCGCTTCACCAAGCGTGTCTCGGTGTGGCCCGTAGGCCTGGTGGGGGGCCTCCGCTTCGAGCGTCCTCTGGTGGAAAACGGCAAAGTGGTGGGTTTCTACACGGCTTGGAAGCCCAACCGGCCCTTCCCGATCGACATGGCTGGGTTCGCCGTGGCCCTGTCGCTGCTGCTGGCCAACCGCGAGGCTCGCTTCGACTTGCTGGCCGAACGGGGCTACTTGGAGAGCAGCCTTTTGCAGTCGCTGGTCTCGATGGAAGAGCTGGAGGCCAAGGCGGACAATTGCACCAAGGTTAGGAGGAGATCGCGGGGGAGAAGGTGGGAGCAGCGTTAAGAGCCAGGGCGGCACAAAATCCAGGTGTGGTTGGCTGGCTTAACCATTCATTTATTTCTCTTTTTATTTACGTATTTATTTATGTTTATTGAGAACTTTACATAAAGGAAAAGACAAATCTAAAGGAAAAGGAAGAAAAACAAGGTGCGAGAAAAGAAAAAAAGGAAAAAAATGCAAGCGATGAAATAGAACGACTTCCAACGTTCTCTTCCACAGAAGAGAATTTGATAATCCTATAAAATAATCTTAAAAAATATTATCTTGTAAAATTACAGTTTTATAATCCTTCCTCCCTCTCGGGAGTTACACAAATCCCTTCAGCGCCACACTTAATCCACATTTTGTAATCCTCAAACCCACAAATCCACGTATCGTTTTTTTTTCTTCTTTCAGCAAAAAGTCGCATAAGGTTTTCAGTCTTTCAGAAAAGGCTTTGTGGTTTTTTCTCTGACCAGGCAGGTCAACTTGGCCATTTCTGCAAATTCTGACATTTTTGCAATCCATTCCTGCCCTGTGGGAATTTCAGTATTCTTCCACCGTTGTGCAGATAATAATCTTGCTGCAATTACCATATTTTTATTTATTTCTCAGCCGGTATATGCCGTTCTGATCGTAAAGTCTCTGCAGCCCCCGGTGGTAAATGTAAAAACTCATAGAAACAGAACATTGTGATGGTTTAATGGCATGCAGGCATGCAGGCATTGTGGTTTATAAACCAGGTTTCCTGGCTTGGGGCATAAAGCAAGCTTTTTTTTTTGTCTGCGCTCAGTCATTGCTGACCCTGCAGTGACTGCTTGGACGAGTCCTTGCAGTTTTCAAGGCAACTGTTTTTTTGGAAGTGGTTTGCCAGAGCCTCCTTCCTAGAGCAGAGCCCAGCTGGCGAGCGCAGGAGGCGGGGTTTCCGTTGCTTCGCGCCCTTTTCGGGCGAGCGCGGTTTCGCGCTTACCGGCAACTGCTCCCAACTCCTTTTTGCAAGGCGCCGCCAGCATTTTTCCTCCCACCGCAGTGAGAGTCCCCATTTATCTACTCACGTGAGTTTTCGAACTGTTGGGTTTACAGGAACTGGGGAGGAAACAGGAGCTCACCCTGTTTAACGCGAAGGCTGGACTCGAACTGCCGAAGCGTCAGCCATTTCTGGTCGGCAACTTTCGGCGTCATTAAGCCGCTGCGCCACCGCGTCCCCCTTTAAAGCAAGCTAATTGTGGTTTATTTAAAGAACAGTAAAGCAAGCCATGGTTTAGTGGCTATACACATTAAGTTCTCCCCCCCCTTTTTTTTAAACAGGTGGGTATAGTGCAGCATTTCTCAACCTAGACTACTTTAAGATGGGTGGACTTCAACTCCCAGAATTCCTCAGCCAGCATGCTGGCTGGGGAATTCTGGGAGTTGAAGTCCACCCATCTTAAAGTTGCTAAGGTTGAAAAACACTGGTATGGATGGATGGTGCATTTGTGCATGACTTTTAATAGGATCTGTTTTTATTTTGGAACACTTTTTAACCGCAGCTGAAAAAGGGTCCACGGAGAGCTGATAGTATTTGGGAATACTTTGTGCATCACAGAAGGAAAGGGAGTGGGGATGGAGGAGGAATAAAGGAAGCCCAACCAGTTGTGCAACTGGATCTAAGCCATAAGCTGGATTTCCTGCTTTCTCTCTCAGCAACCACCGTTCGTTGGAGTGAAGCTAGCCACTGGAATCGGGATCTGACCAAAAAAGCTGCTTTGATTGCTTTCTCCCGATCCCAACCTACTGGCGATGTGTTTTTTCACTTCACAACGAGCCCCAAAGCTTGGCTCTTTGGAAGAGGTTCTCAAATCAGTAAATGGATTGATCAGTGACAGCAGGCCGGTGGGCAGGGGGGAAGACATGATCGAACCCCATCTCTGCCTCCGTTTCAGGTGCTGGTCTGGCACACCCGGACGGAGAAGCCCAAGATGAAACAAGAGGAGCTTCTGCAGAAGCAGGGCCTCGGCTCCGATCGCAGCATCGAGGTGTGAGAGCGGCTCCCGTCCAGGTACCACAACGGGGGGCGTCTCTGCGGGGCCAGAGAGCCCAACCCAGCTGGAATAGTCACAGACACAGGATTGTTTTGAACCCTCGGTAGAGTGAATGCACTTTTTTAATTTATGAAGGCAGAGTCCTGTCCTTGCCCAACTCTCTGTGTGTGCTGGGGGGTGGGTGGGGGGTGAGATGCCTTACAAGTCACCAGGAAGAAGTCTTCTACAATCAAGTGTTCAAATAAATATGGACTGGGGGAAGATAGAGGCCCCAGTCCCGGGGAGAGGCTGGTCCCTGTCTCTGCTAGTTGTGTGTGTCTTAGTATCGTCCACGTGTCCTCAAGGCTGCTCCAATAATATGCGTGTGAACCTTTCAACGTGTCAACTCTCACACCTTCCCCCAAAGACTCTCTGAACGTAGGTCTGCTCTAATAAATCCAGATCAGCCAACTAACCATCCTCGGGTCTCCGCTCCTTCCGAGCGGCAGTGGACCAGGCCCGCAGTCCCCCCATTTCAAAGTCTGGCCAGGCTTTCTTTATAGTGTATTATGGGTTATTGGGTTTGGGGCATTGGGATAGGTGAACTTAAACCAGCTGTGGCTTCGACATAAGATGGTGGTTGAGCAAACCAGGGTTTAGCACGAAGTGGGAAACCTTGGCTAATATTGCGCCTCCTGGACTTTTCCCCTGCATTTGGGGGAAATTATGCTGTTTTCACCATCCTGGTTGTGTTTCTTTCCCTCGCGTTTGCGCTGGGGAGGTGAACATCTCCCTTGCCACTAGATTGCAAAGATCTTCCTGGAATTGCCCACCCCGTAAAACCTGGCAGGCCAAAATCTTTGCCGCATCGGAACCAGTTTTATTTCTCGGATGCGCCTGGAATGACCAAGCGACTGTGAGTCTTGTCCACTCGGACGCTTCACGTGGGGATGACAATCTAACCTGGGGGCCCAGAGTCAACTTGAGGGGCTAAATTTGCCCCAGCTTGATTGGTACCGCAGGAGACGAGGTGAGCCAAGAACAGTTAAGCCAGAATGATCAGCCTGGTGCTGGTATGTTCTTAAGTAATGTGGCATTTACTCATCACGTGGCCACACCCAGCTTTTGCATCCTTTAGAGCTGAGCTAAGAGAAGAGGTGTGTCTTCCAAAGCCACTTGAGCCTCCACCCAAAATTTTCCCCACGCAAAGAGTCGCTGTTGATTGATATTTCGGGAACCAGATTCCTTGTTCACATATTGCTGAATTAATTGATGCAAGAGCTGCCATCTGCGCTTGAGTTCTCTGTGCATCGTGTCGTTGCCGCGGTCGATCACCTAAGCCACAACTGACTGGAGTCCTGCCCCGTGCTAAGCCCCAACCCATCGTTCACAAAACCAGAATGGCCGAGTTTACCTTGTGCCCTGAACTATCATGTCTTCTGTTGGATTGTCCCTTAATGTCTTGAGTGTCAACCTAAAACTTCATGGTTTTTAAGCCCCAGATCATGGCTTAGCCTAGGGCTATAGACATCACGAGTACTTGCTTGAGTAGAAAAGCAGAGCATAAATCCAATAAACTGTGTCGTAAGGATGCGGCTGCTGGCGATTTATTTCAACTGCGGTTCATCCACATTGCGTGGGTGTCGGTAGCCGGAATATTTTGGAGTCGGAGGATGGGTTCACCCACTAAGCCGTGATGGGTTCAGCTTCGCGGGTTGTGTGAATGTGATTCCTTGTGGTTGATGGCATAAATGAGGCAAAATCACGGTGCCGGTGAGTCAGGATCCATGTCCAGCCTCCGCAGTGGCTTCTTACAAGTTTCTGCAACTTGATCTTCACAGGATATTAGCAGGGAGATCGGCGTATGAACCACGAAGCTGCCGACGCTTGGCCAAAACAGACCAGCCAGGAAGAGGCGGGTCCCTTTTGGGAAGAGATCAGCTGAGATAGAGGTGGCCAATTCTGCCTCGGTGTGCTTTACAGCATTGCTGTTCCTTGGGGGCTGCTGTTTCCCCCGCCTGCGAAATTGCAGTCACGAACCAGGGTTACTGGCCAAGAAATGAAGCTTATCTGGGTAATGGGCTTCCCCCAGATTTCCTCCGTTAACACCCTCTGGAGAGTGGAACAATGCGCCCGCTCTTTGCTGCTCCCGCCCTGCGAAAAAGCAGCCAGCGCTAGAGGACGGTCTAGGACGGGCATGCAAAGGGCAGAAGGTTTTAAAACTCTGGGGCCAGCATTCTAGTCCTCAGCCAGGAGCCGGAAGTCAAAGGAGATGGGGCAGATCTCCAGATGTTGGGCCAGCACAGCGAAGGGATGCTGGGAATAATTCTCCACCAACATCTGGAAGCCGTAGGTCCCTCCCCCCAGAGCCCTGGCATCCCCTTCCAAAGAGACTAGGGTACCTCTGACTCAAGGGCTGGGAATCCCCCGTTGCCCTAAACCATGGTTGGTTTGCTGGTGGCTTGGCTCATATCAACCCAGCAATTGTGGTCTGTAAACCCAAGTTTACAACTCAGCAGGAGAACCTCAGGACAGTCCAGCCACTCCATCTGTGGGTAGGAGGGGTCCCTCTGTCCTAAGGCTCTTTCCAGTGGGGTTAAGACTTCTGTGGAGCCTCTAGGTTCCAGCGCAGTCTACCCCAATGTGTCATTGGCAGGGGGAGAGCACATCCAGTGGAAAAACGAGCCACAAAAGGGGAAAAAAGTAATTGCCGGATGTTGACCATCAGGGTCTTTCTGCCTGCGTGTGGCTGGGGCCAAGCGGCATCTTTTAGGGCTCCTGCTTCAAGTTGCAGGAAGCTCTGCCTCCTGCACCAGCCCTCCCTTCCCCAAACCAATCCTCGATCTTTGCTCCTCTTTCAGCCAATCTCATTTTTATTGTCTTTTTACCTTGTCCTCCTGCAATCTTGTTTTTGTATTTTTGAAAGTGTTTTGATAGTGGTGATATTGTTTTAACTATTGGTTGTACGCTGCCCAGAGGTGGGCAGCTATATAAATGTGTTAAATAAATAAATAAAGTGCAATGACACCCCGAACGCCAGCATCCAGAGCCATGTGCTGTAATGAGATGGGTGGCTGTATAAAGGTAGGTAGGTAGGTAGGTAGGTAGGTAGGAAGGAAGGAAGGAAGGAAGGAAGGAAGGAAGGAAGGAAGGAAGGAAGGAAGGAAGGAAAAGAAGGGAGGGAGGGAGGGGGAAAGAGAAGGGAAGGAGAAAGTGGGGAGGAGGGAAGGAAGGAAAGAAGGAGGGAGGAAGGAAAGAAGGGAAGGGGAGGGAGGGAGGAAAGGAGGAGGGAAAGAAAGAAGGAGAGAAGGGGAGGGGAGGAAGGAAGGAAGGAAGGAGAGAAGGGAGGGAGGGAAAGAGAAGGAAGGAGAGAAGGGGAGGGAGGGAGGAAGGAAGGAGAAAGTGGGGGGAGGGGAGGAGGGAGGGAGGGAAAGAAGGAAGGAGAGAAGGGGAGGGAGGAAGGAAGGAAAGAGAAAGTGGGGGGAGGGAGGGAGAGAAGGAAGGTGCAATGGCACCCGAGAGCGCCAGCATCCCGAGCGATGGCTGCGCCCCTCGGCGCTGCTGTGGCTTTTCTTCGCTGCCGCGGAGGGAAGTGACACCCGCCCACTTGCTTCCTGGGGGAGGCGGCGGCTCGGCCCCAGCTGCACCAGCGGGACGGGGCGGGCGCGGCTACGTCCTCCTCCTCCTCCTCCTCCTCCTCCTCCTCCCCCCCCTCGCCAGCACCTCTTCGGCATCCCCCGCCCGGAGAGCTCGGAGCTGCCGAGAGCGGAGCGCGGCCGCCGGACGCGCCGGGCTGCAGCCCCCATGGACGGCGGCGCCGACGGTGAGCCCCTTTTCCAGCCTCGCGCTCCGTCGGGTCGGCGGCGCTGCGGCCCCGGCTCCTTTCGCCCTCTCGGGCGCCCCGAGCGCCCCTTGGCGGAGTCCCCGTCCCCCGAGTCGGGGCGGCGGAGCGCTGGCTTTAAAGCGGAGTCCCGCCTCCCCCGCCGAGCGGGCGCTGCTTCCGCGGAAGCCCGTCAAGGACCGGGCTGGCAAGCATGGGAGTCGGAGGGGTCCGCATCTGGGGGGCGCCGGGTTGGAGAAGCACCGGGCAGGGCTGCGACGTGTAGCTTCGCAGAAGTTGGGGCGGGTGGCCGGAGCGCGGTACGGGGCTGGAGTCCAGCGGAAAGGGGGGCCGGGGGCGCGGGCAGGGCACGGCCAAGTTTGCGCCGCCTGGCTTTGGCACCAGGGACCCGGGGGGGGGCTTGGCGCAGTCGGGTTCACAGGACCCCCCGACCCGCTTGCAGCCTCGGAGGCGCGTTTGGCGGATCGTGAAGGCGAGCGGGGTTTTCCTGGGCAGGAAGTCGCGAGGACTTTGGTGTCAAGGCGTTGCGTTGGGAGGGGGGAGGCTTGCGCTGAGAAAGCCACCCAGTCCGGCTTCCAGCGCGCGTCGTGGGTGCCCCCCAAAGACCCTTCTTCGGTCGGGGGGCAAGGCGAATGGAAAACAATCCCCTTTTTCCCCCTCCCCTGGCAGGCGTTCCCCAGTGAGAACACGGGGGCCCCTCTTTTTACCAGCACCATCAGAGTTCCTCCCCAAATTCATGCAAAACGCAATTCCTTGGAATCTCCGGCTTGCAAATCCAGAGTTGTTTTTTTTTTTTACCTGTTTTCCGGCCTTCCTTCTTCAGCGGGGATGGGTTTTGCATGCCAGCCTTCTCACGCCTCCGATCAACTTCCTCCTGAAGCCACATGTTGCAACATCTGGAGGCCGTAGGGCAGAATGGGACCCGCCTGGACGCAGGGCAGAACTAGTCCATTGTATCAAGCCCGAGTCCCAAAGCGGTGAATTGGATCTTTTTCTGAAATCCACCTGTCCTTCTTTCGATTTCTTATTGGAAACTGAAAAAAATCCAAATCTTGTGATTTCTTATTGGAAATTGAAAAAAATCCAAATCTTGTGATTTCTTACTGGAAACTTAAAAATCCAATGCTAACCCTAACCCAGAGCCCAAATTTGGCAGGTGGTTTAATTTCTGTTCTCACCGCCAGCCCTCTCTTCCCATTGCATTGTTAAGGGCATTTATTAATTGCTCCACGTTCATCTGCAATCCTTTCATCTCCTCTTTAGACAGATTTATCCCAGGGAGATGAAATTACAGAAACAAATAAGAATCAAGATTTACTTTTTGGATACCTTTTTCTTTTGGTAGAACGCGGGCCAAATGTTCAGCTCCTTACCCATTGAGGGGTTATTTTCATAATTTTGAAAAGGGGCTTCCAAAAAGCAATCGGTCGTTTCTTCTGAAGCGGATATGTGCGGGGCGCTCTCTGTGCATGGTGTTTAGGCAGCGTTAGCAATTTCTCTGGGCTTTCTCGGGCGTTTTTTCTTGGGAAGAGAAGAGGCACGGGTCTGATGTGATGTCCTGTCCAGATGCACATCTGCAAATGTGACATAGCCACAACGCACAGCCACAGAGAAATACAGTAGGACTGTTTTGGGGGTGCGTCTGTTCCAAAAAAGGGGGCAATGTAGTTCACAATCCAATGGGAGGGGAAAACTTCTCAATCAAGGGCCTTATTTCCCTTGAAAAATGCCATTTATCTATCTATCTATCTATCTATCTATCTATCTATCTATCTATCTATCTATCTATCTATCTATCTATCATTAAATTTATATGCCACCCATCTCTCCCAAAGGGTGACTCTGGGCGGCTCCCAATTAAAAACCAAGACAACAAAAACAATAAAAATATTAATCCCCCCCCAGATTAAAATCAGAAGTAACAAATCTATAAAAGGCTGTATGCATGCCCACAGTGGGCGGGGCTAAAGCCAACAGTGGGCGGGGCCATCTATCAAGAAGAGAAATGCGATTATTTGGAGATATCTGGGTTATTTGCAGAGATCAATAATGGAAGGGACCGCCCCTGTGGCTCCCTGTGAAGACATGGTTTGCTTCACCATGGTTAACTAAATAAACCGCCATTGGCTGGGTGGGTTCATGATGCACTAAGCCATTAAACCATGGTTTACAAGCTGCGTCTGCTGGATTCTCACCTAAGCTAAGTTATTCGGTTAAGCAAAGCTGGTGAGGGCTTCAGCCAGGTCAGCCGATCCCAGTGGACGAATCCCTTCTCCATTTAGCTGAAATAGAGACGGTTTGGGGCAACTGAGGCTTCTGTGCAAAAGGCTGGCGATGAATGGTGAGATCCTACCAAAAAAAGGGAATCAAAGTTTAGACACTTGAAAACGGTCCACCGTTGGCCAGTGACGTGTCCCAGAATCCATTGCAACATTTTGTGGTTTTTGCAGTAAACAAGTCTCTGCACAAAGGACTTTCTGAAAAGCAGAAAGATTTATTTTTATTTTTTAATCACACTGGTTAAGAAGCGAGAAGGCTGTGTCTGGCTTGGCAGGTTCGCAGACAGGATGAATTGGAAAGTCCCCCAAGATCTCGTTGGATCTCACTGGATGCAGTGGTTAAAAGAGCTTCTCTTAGCTGTAGAGTCCTCTCTTTGCATAGCCGGCCTACCTTCTAGGGTTGTTGCGTACAGCACCAACAGAAGCAAGGTTTGAAACACTAAAAAAAAGCTATATAGCCAAGCCCTTTTTGTTTAGGCCCAACTTGGCTGTCTGTGAGTCTGGCCGGTCCATCCAGAATCCCCATTCTGGATAACCTCCAGAGTCTGAAAAATGCCTTTTTTTCCTGCTTTTAACAAAATCTATGAAGAAGGGAAGGGCTATGTAGACATAGCTTGTTTTCTTCCCTCTCTTTGGGGGAATCTGGGCCACATATTTTGAATTCCTCGCTTTGTCCGCCCCTGTGGTAGAAGGGTTTCAAATTGATTCACGGGAAGAGACGGACAGGAGAAAAAAAAAATATCTAAGTTTGTTTATTGGGGCACCGAACAAGAAGGTACATATAGGTAGTTTGAGCGACAAATTGTGCAATCTGTAAGAGTTGGTGCATTGATAACATCTCGTCCCTCTTGCATTTGGCGTTTGCAGTTCTACTGCAAACCGATTCTATTGCAAATCTATTATTTATTTTGCAAATTATATCTCTGGAATATGTTTGAAACCTCCTGTTTCTTGCGCCAATCCTCTGCATACGCTTTCTCCAGTCGGACCCCCGCCAAGTGTGTTGGATTTCAACCCCATCATCCCTGCCAGCCTGATCAGAGAGAGGAATTGTAGTCCGCCAGGCCAAAAAAAGTCGAGCTGTAGTCTGCGATGCGGGCCCAAGCCTCGTTTGGAAGAACCACTGTTTTTCACTCGCTGTTGAAAGGGCATCTTCCCCACACGCTAAAAACATGTTAGAACAAAATAAGAAAACCATCGTTTAATGAAGGAACGATTTGGCAGTTGAAACAATATTAAATTACTGCTCTCGGGAGCAGTGAATCCTCCATGGAGTCTTTGGAAAAATAGAAATTATGATTTTTCCCCCCCCCCACCCCATCTTGCTTTCCCAATTTTTGATTATTTTTCTTTTAGTGTCTTCTTTGAAATGGGCACAGGCAATAGAGCAGGGTGGAATCGTTTGCTCGCCGCGTTGGCCCATATTTCCTTATTCGGAATACACCCTTGCTTCCCAGTGGGGATCTGGGGGTGCTGAGAACGAAATGAACCGTGGCTGCTTTTTTGGCGCTGAAAAAAGGAAGTTGTTGACTCACCCATGAGCGACTGGGAAACCCCCCACCGGCCTCGCTAGTGTGAGTCCGTGACATTGAATCCGGGTTTCAGACTTTGCATCCACGGTGCGTGGGTAAGAATGGAGGTTTGCAAAGTCCCGGCAACTCTGTTTTCAACGCTCCATTCAATGTGCTCTAAAATGACGATTGACCCTCTTTTCCTGGAAAAAAATAAAGGAGGAGGCTGGAAAAAAAAAGGGGGGTAAATCTGAAAGAGGTTCCGAAGGATAAAAAATTTAAAAGGTTGATGTTTATAACTTGGCCCTCCAGAGGAAAACTCAAGGGGCAAATCCCAGAAAAACTTCACCGGAACGCAAATTCTAATAAAAATGGAGCCGCCCATTGGGGGAGATGGGGGCATACAAATTAATTAATTAAATAAGTAAAAATATCTAAAAAGCAGAACAAGCGGTGAAGTTATAAGAAGCAAGCATTAACGAGTGACCTGTTGGGGGAGACGGGTGGCATACAAATTTAATCAATAAA